>NC_141993.1:61661023-62266023 GCF_049901715.1 Pseudonaja textilis
TAAATATTCTATCCATGATACTGATAAAATAATGCTATGTATTCATCTCAAGAAGCTTGCAATTATTTGTGAATCACAGTGCTTTAAAAAAATTGAGTTTTCATAATGCATGTTCTAATCTAACGCATGTTTAATATGCCCTTTAAACACTTTTAGAATATCTTAGAGCTCTGATTCAGTTAATTTATTACTAAATGCTGCTCCAAATGCGCTATTTCTATTAGTACCATTTGCTCTGGAAACCCATGCAAACCGTACAAAAAGCAAAAGTCTACCAATTCCTCACACACTGCAGAGATATTCTCCTAAATTCAGTTTTAAACAAGAGAATATTTATGCATAGTTTTGTGCTTACATCTCACAAATTTCAGTCAATTTAGATGCTTTTCACTTTGCCAGGCATATAATCATAAACTGCAATCCCCCAAGGCCACACATGCCAGATCTGTGCTGTGTTGTGCTGTTTTGGTCATAGCCTTCTATTTTTGCAGCAACAGTCCCCAATCCCAAACTAGCAAATTCCTCTTTATACTTGTAGGAAAAAGAACTTAGAACTACAGTGCAAAATTCTCCATAAGCTGCCTCTCATGTGTACAGTTTCAGATCTTTGGATCATGGCAAAAGGCTACAACATTTTTAACATCTCTGTGAGCTGACTCCAGGGCAACTAAGTGAACAATTACTTGAAAGTTATTTGGTTGATTTCAATAGTACTACCCAAATGCAAGTGATAATTGGATCCTTTTTATCTTTGTTTCTTTTCATTTGGCTTAATAACAACTCAAGGCCAAATTGATTCCTGGTGTAATTTCTCTGAAATCACTATCCTTCTATTAAAATAACCTTTTAATCACAAGGCAAAACACTTTCCCAGTAGGGATGTGATGTACATAGCCAGAATTTCCAAACCCTCTAATCAGTAAATGTTACTTTCTAGACTAATAAAGTAAGCTTTACCATTTCACAATATAATCTGCATTATAACGACAAAGAACTTTAAATATTTTAATGAAAAACATATGGGAAGTTTCAGTACACAACTTGATTTAATGTGTTCTGGAGGTAAATATGATATTAACTCATCCTCAGATTTCTACTAAAATTCCATGTAAAGAAAAAAAAAGACAATAGAGAAACAATAACCAGAAACAAAAATGTATAATGGATGTTTTTGTATTTTAGTTACAACAGTACATAAGAAAGCTAATATCTGTACCTGAAGCTCACACTGAAACAAGTTCAGCTGTCAAAAGGGCAGACCATTGTTCAATCCCTTGTCACTTCATCAGTGAGGTCAGTACAATATATAAATTGCACCGCAAACATAATTTTCTTTTGAGTATAAGACTGCTATGGACTGCAACCCATTTCTGTAAATATGGAAGGGTGTCATAGAAACTATTTCTAAATGAATAACAGAATCTGTCATTCAGAGAAGTCCATGGATCTGAAAAACACTTCATATTTTAATCCCTCTTCTTCTAACTGAAATATCCCTGGGTGGATACAGTAGTAACAAGTTAGACCCAGATTGAGCCAGTCATGACTAACTTGTCCCACTGATTTTAACAGGAGCAAAGCATGACTAACTTAATCTGGATCCAACCCAAAACTGTCAATGGGACTTGTGACATGCCTTCTTTTGCCTTTAGCAGCTGCATAATAAACATAAATGCACATGGCACCACATGTTTTCTTGTAATTTAATATTTTCCAATTCTGCCATTAAGCTGAAACAAGCCACTGAATAATCATGTACAGGCCAGGAATTGTTTAGCTTTGGTGACTACAGAAACATTAAATGAAAAATACCTCAGAATTAATATACCCAGAGTCAGTCAGTTTTACCACACATTTCACACATCTTGCAAAATTTGAACAAAACCAGTGCCTCGGGCACTTGAGTAATATTATAAAACCAGAGCCAAGCCATCTTGAATACAAAGGTTGAAACAAGTGTTTTAGACTCATGAAGAAACAATAAGTATTTTTGGCTAATCGTGAATAATATTAATTGTGAATGAAAGCTGATTTGCCTATCTGTGACATACATAGCACTTATTAAGAACTACCTTCCTTTCCTTTAACTCAGCTTGTGATGTTCCTGATCTGCCAAATGGACTGCATTAATTCAAAATCAAATTTTAACTAGTACTTGCAGGCAATTTTTTTATTTCATAAAAATTCATTATGGAACTAACAGCTTCAATCAATAATTTGTAACTTTTAATTCCAACATGACTTATTTTAAAATAATGCAGACAGAGGAAGAAAATAATCTTATTTTTGCTTTTTTTCTTGTCTAGTATCCTTTAAACATATATAGTGCCCTAATTCATTTATATTAAAGGCAAATTCCTTTCATAAACATCTCATCTATGTACATATTTTAAAATATAAGTGCAGTCAAGAAAGAAATAAGTTTTGCATATAAAACAAACCATCCTGAGTTTCCACTAAAGCATTAACAAAATGTAGCCTTTTTAAAAAAATAAAAAGTTAAGGTAAATTGAAACACACTTATTTTAATTGACATACCAATTGTGAAACTCTTGTTCTTAAAATTAAACAAAAAAATGTTGGGTTTCGCTATGCAAAATATTTTAAATTCTTCTTCTTCTTCTTCTTTTTCTTCAGCGTTTGTCTCGCGCTCGGGCGAGGTCCGCTAATGTCCTTGAGTACTGCTTCCACACCTCTCTGTCTGCCACGCGTGTCGGGTCTGCCTTCGCGATCTCTAGATCGGCCTTGATCGTGTCCATCCAGCGTTGTTTAGGTCTACCACGCGGTCTCGCTCCTCCGACAGTCACCTTCATTACAGATTTGATGATGGATTCTTCCTTGGCGCGGCTCACGTGGCGAACCATCGTAGCCGGACTGCCTCATGACCGTGGGGATGGGCACGACGTTGAACCGCCCACGCACTTCTTCGTTCCTGACGCGATCGAGTAGGGTGAGGCCTACCGACCATCGAGCATTCGCATCTCCATTATCTGGAGTCTGCTTTCGACTTCTTTGGTCGTCGGCCAGCACTCTGCGCCGTATATGGCCACGGGCGCACCACAGAGTTATAGATTTTCGCCTTCAGGCGCATCGGCATCTTCTTGTCACAGAGGACGCCCGTGACGGACTTCCATTTGCCCCACGCTGCATTGATCCTGGCTGCCACCTCAGTTTGTAGTAGGCCTTCTTCCCCAAGAGTAGTTCCCAGGTACTTGAAGGTGGAGGCGCGCGGTAGCTCCTGCCCGTTCACGTGGATGGAGCCTGTCATTTCATTGTCAGTGGTTGGAGCCTGTCATTTCATTGTCAGTGGTGCAAAATATTTTAAATTACATGATCTAAATGGCTTTTCATTTAATTCAACAGTGCAAATAGATATGATTAATAAATAAAATATTTTGAAGTGGGGCTTTCTTCCAATTAAGAAGACATGGGATCATATGCTGAATTCATTCATTCCCTTCTATTTTTAAGGATTTTTTTCTTTTACTATTGTTTTCCGCAATACTGTTTTTTTAAAACAAAAACCATTGTAAGTTACCTTGGAAATCCTTGATTCACCAAATACATGAAATAATAAAGATATTTTCTAGGAAGAAGTTAGTTAGCTCAAAAGTAAAGAAATAAAAGTAAAATAAAATATATCATGTATTATAAGTTTTAACTAACAAATAACAAATTAGGTTGCAATAAATTTCTGAGTATCAAAATATTTGTCATCAGCATTAATTCTGCCATTATTTAGTGGCCTATCTTTATGACAATTGCTGAGCTGAGTAGCCATTTGAAGCCCCATCATTGATAGAAAAATAGGTACTAGATCTCTATATCTAGATCTTTTTCAATTCAGATTTTTTAGGACCTATAACTTAGTTTGGTTTTATATAAAACCTAATCTATTTCTGCAAGTACTGCTGGCAAGCATGCCTCACTCAAAGTACTGTAATTAGATATTCCTTGATGAACTGTTTTATGTGATTAGAAGATAAATCTGTCAATTGCTCAACTCAATTCCAGAAAAAAGTAGGGGTTTTTTTTTGTGTGTGTAGACACAGTGTCTGCTTTTCTATAACATTCTGAAAAGCTGAATCACTGGAGCAGTCTCAATTCAATGCAAAGATCCATTTTGGGTTGGCTCTAGGTTATCTGAGGAGCCACGTAATTGCCCAGAAGCAAGCAGGATCTTTCAGGTTTCAGAACTTGGATGACTCCAGTGCACAGTTAAAATCAACCATTACAATGTATTGGTTGTATATAACACCAAGTAGAAAAAATCATTTTCTTCTCAAAAGCTGTGCTAAAAAAGAAATGGGGTAAGGGGGATGGATAAGCTTTAGGGCAGAGGTGGGGAACTCTGCCCCCTTTATGACTTGTGAACTTCAACTTCCAGAATTCCTGAGCCAGCCATGGGAGTTGGTCCATAGATCATAAAAGGGCCATAATTCCTGACCCCTGCTGTAGAGTTACAATAAAACTGAGCTGCTGTCTGAAAATTCTAAATAATTCTTATTTATATAAATTTATTTAATTGTCATGCCATCAACATAAAAAATGAGCAAACAGAAGTACAATAAATGAATCCAAAATTAATAAAGTTTCCTGTATTCACTCCCTTATTTTTTTCACAAGGTGTGATTATACAGTTCAGTGTCAGATTTTTAAAAAGGTTGAAAGTCACATTACTGGACATCACTGGGCATAGAGCCGCCATATCCTTCCAGCAAGATTGTAATCTTAATACATCTGCAGAGGCCATTCAAGTAGATAATGTATCTAGACATATTAAGATAACTGCCATTGCTGAACTGGCTTGGTGTGAAATACACAGCAAACAAATTATAAGCAAATGACACATGATGAATATATAAATGTATAGATAAAAAGGATGCTACATTTGAAGAAAATAAGCAACCAGTGTCATGAAACAGTTAAGTATGTCAGCTACAAACTATTTAGTTTGCATTACTATTTATATTAGTTTTCAGCAAACCAGTAACAACACACCAAATTCAGACAACATCCTGCCTCTTACTTTCACACTTTTGCCCATTAAATAAGAAAGTGAGAAGGTGGGCTAACTTACCCAATACAACGTAGAGTGGGTTGACTGAAAAAATAACCATGATGGATGTGCATTCCCCCCAAAAAATCAACCTTAAAAGATACCTCTCTCTTAATACTCTAGTAATTCTTCCACAACCAAATAACTAATCTAGACTTGGAGAAACATGTTTTCATTTTACGTCCTAATATTACTGTAACAGAAAATTGACCTGGTGCTTACTCTACTGCACTTAGAATGTATTTACTTACTTAGAACCTTCTCTTTAAAAGTGATGGGCACTTTTAACTGAATATATACACACTGAAGTAATCCTACCAGTATGGTCCACTATGATTAACACTTTAATTAAATATGGGATTTTGATCAAGTTCTTGAAACTAAAAGCCAGTTTTTAAAATTACCTGAACAGTGCAGCTATACACTCTACATACCATAGACTCTAGAGTCAACATTATGTTTTGTGGTATCCTAAATAGAAAATGATAAAGAATGCATATACTGTAGTTTTGTATATGAATAGCTTTATTGACTTCCAGAATTAACTACAATCTATCTTCTGTTTACTACAGTTTATAGTGTCAAAGCTAAAACTGAATATATAGTGTTGCTAACAGGTGAGCTGTTTTAATTACTGAGCAGGAAGTTCCATTAAATCTGGTTGTTCTCCTAATTCTTACAGACCAAATACGCATTGGATCATACTTGTTTCATTTAGTCTGCGGGTAAGGGGAATCAAGTCATATATTTAAAATAGGACTAATAAACACAGCTTCATTTAATAGCTTGCATGGATTTTATTGGAAGAAGTATAACAAATGTTCCATTTTAACTAATTACAGGTGCTATGCATTATTCTCATCAAATTAGACAGGATTGTTATACGTATGTATATGTATTAAAATCCTTCTTTGTGTCTACATATATTGCCATATTGCCTATGGGGATCTATGAAATTGAATTATTGCCCATGGGATTTGTAGGATTAAATCAATCATTTAATCTCATATATCCCCTTAGGCAATGTGATCATTAATACAAAGAGGGAATTAAAGATATATATACACACATGCACATTAAAAAAAAGATTCTTCAAAGCAAAGAAATTGAAATTGTCCTAAGCATCTTAGGAATTATAATAGAAAATGAACCATAAGAATACAATGAGCTAGTGCCAGGTAGTAGAAATAGCTAATTACTAATTAGTATTTGGGAGAGATGCTAAAATGTCCTTTTCAGATGTTAATTTCTACTTATAAAACAAAGAAGGAACATTAAACAACACAAGTCTCAATTTGCCTGATTAACTTCTTTTGAAATCCCCCTATATACAAAGATAAACAGTATAAAATGGAGTAATTGTATGCTCAAGCAATCAAAAGCATGTTGCGTAATTTACTTAGCTTGTAATAGGCAGTACTGATTTCAAATTGTTATTTCTTCTTATAATAAAAATTTAAAATTTATTTTCAAGGGAATGAGGGAACAGCATAGAAGTAAAAATTCCTCAAAAGAAAAAAAGGAAAGAAAGATGCCTCAGTGGTTGTTAAAAAATCTAGTGGAAAGCTGTTTTGTATTCTAGCAGATAATTTTACATTCTTGTAACCTGGGACTGCTTGTCTGTTTGGCCTTTGTATTTGTAACATGCAAAAGAAGGTGCAGTGGTACAATGAAAGGTGAATATTTTCAAACTGTTTTGAAACAAGCTTTGTGTTTTGGAATTTTGTAAGTTTTGCTGCATTTCCCACTGCTATTTTATAAACCATGACAAAGGATTCCCAACAATCCATCAAGCTCATTTTTACTTAATGTCTTCTCCCCAGAGCATATTATGATATTAAATACTAAACTAATTCTAATCTTAGTTTTTTGCTAAGCATTTTTATTGGTACTAAGCCAAAGGGAAATATTTCTGTTAAGGTTCTCAGTATTGTAATTATATTTCAAAATAAAAGATTCTATGATGTCAATGGTTTAGTCCAAAAGTTTAAATTTTCATATTTTCTGGTCTCAGAAAAAAAAACCATCGATAGATTTTCCACTGTAATTTTGTATTGCAAAATTTCATTTGAAAACACTTGTTAGTAGTGTTGCCTAAGGTGATCTTTAGAATTATATAGAGTGACCTAACTAGCTCAGATCCCATGAGATACAGGATGACTTTACACTGTGTGACCTACTACAGGAGTGATTACAGATGTAATATGTTTCACATATTGGTGGAGTAAAATTTGGATCCATACAGAATGAGTTATCTTAATATATTATGGTTCTGTTAATATTAAGTGATTTTATAAAAAATGGAAGCAGCAAATTAAGTCAATTTGATGGCACAAAATGACTGGTTGTAGTGTGTAGCTCCAACTACCATGTAATGAGATTGTGCATTATGTAAATAAAGAACTTTTGCTTAATTTTACTAAAAAGCAAAATATTATGACAAATAGATAAAGTAGTTTAACAGAATGTAAGTATTTTATTTAAGCATACAGTTTAACAAAATGTTATATCTATAAGACTTTTATTTTTAAAAGTATCATTTAATTCATATTCTACTGTGCATTTCAAGAAAAGACATACCAAAGGAACTTTCTTCTGGAAAAAAACAGTCACTTTTGATCAAGAACTATGAAGTATCCATAAACTGGAACCAGAGATAGCTGTATGTTTTCCAAAAAAGGCTTCTGTAGATATATGGGCTATCTTAATGAATTTCTGAAGCTTACCTTATTTTGGATTTAATTGGTTACAACAAATGCTGCTCTGGACAATTTCCTGCAAAGGTTGTTTGACCTTTAATCAGGCAGAAAGGCCTGCCACCATATACACAAAGAGCTACAATAACTTTTTGATTTTGGCTGATCAGCTTGAAACTCTGTGACTGCTGCTTAGAGGGAGATGGGCCATACATAAATGTGTAGATAGATGATAGATAGATAGATAGATAGATAGATAGATAGATAGATAGATAGATAGATAGATAGATAGATAGATAGATAGATAGAATAGAGCTTGAAGATATGAGACTGGAAGCTCAGTTTTTCCTAATTAAGAAATTGCATGAACTCATAGATTTTCTGCAAAAACAGAAAAACACGGTATATCTTTTGGTGCTAATAAGCTCTTTGACAACACAAAGGAATAATAATATCCTGGATTCTAATTTGTGAATCTTCACTCTAAATTGTCATTACAAAATAATATACTATAATAGGTCTAAAATATGTCTTCAAACCCATGACTTGCTATCAAAACCCAAACATCTGATCATCCATCTCTTTTGGACCGCCCCTTGGATCATGTGCAACCACTTCAAAGTGCCATATCAAGCCAGTAATTGTAACATGGCTTCAAAATATTTAAGCTAGAGGCTGGCTGTCGCATGTCCCATTTACAGTCAGCATCTGTCCTCTAATTCCATTACAGTACAAAGCAAAAATGTTTCCCAAACTCACAAACAGGAAAAGCATCATCCAGCTCAAGAGGCGGTCCCAGCCTCAGCTTTTTTAGTTACAGAGCAGAGCTTTTGTGTTCACATCTTTCTTTTCTCAACCTTCCTCCCCCTCTCCACTCCACAACACACCCCTTCAAAATAGGGGTGGCTGAAGAAAATGCACTAATGTGAGCCTGAGGCACAGAAGAAATAAAGAGAGGGGAGGGAAGCTTTTGCCAAGATGAAAGCAAGCGAAAAAGAAAGGAGGCAATTTAGTCTACTCCAGTTTGAATTGCTCTCTCACTGAAGCCAAGGCTAAAAGAGTAGGATGAGTAGAGCTCTTTGGAATAGCGCACATGACTGGGGAACAATTCATTGTGGCTTTGCCTGCAGGCCAATTCCAGTGAGCCAAAGAACAGAAAGGGCCATTCAAGTACCAAGCTGAAGGAATAGGAAGGGCCACAAGAACGTCTCCTAAGCGCAAACTTCAGAAGACTAGAGGGAAAGCCAACCAAAAGCTGCGACCTTTTTCAGCTGATCAGAAGTATTGTTCCTGGCTAAAACTTCATTGCACCAATTTTAGAAAGCAACTTTATCTGTGCAAGAACGTTTAAAAATAAGCCAAAGACCAAATGAATTAAATCTGAAAGGTATTGTATATATTGCCCTATTTAATATTGCTGTAATCAGCACACATGAATTAACATTATACAAACAACTTCTATGCAATTGCCAGAAAGGCATAAGTGTTCACAAGCCTCATGTTTACAATCCAGCCATATTGACTTTTGCCAACTGAAATTATTTGAATTTCAGAGCTGCTATGCAAACACTATATGTATGAATACCAGCAAATTCTGGAATAGGAAATTATAACTCAGGGCAATATTTTCAGATACTGAAAACTTATGATACTTTATTTCAGAATCTCCATAGTAATCTGTAAATTAATATTTCTGGGTAAATATTGACTGATTTCTAGCCATAACAAAGGTTCTCTGAATGAGTTGGTTTTTTTAAAAATAAAAATTTATTTTATTAAATTTGTAAATATTTCATCTTACCAAATGTGACTCTGGGTGATAGATAGGAACAAGTAAAACAATAAACATTAAAAAGAGCAAATATAAAAATCACATTAAAAATAAATAGTATAAAAACAGATACACAAACCCTAGGCAAAGAGAGGGTACAAATAGGAATGAACCCATCTAATCATACCTTTGGTTCACTGGAAGCTTCGGGCCTGGTATATACAGGTCTTCAAGGACTTCCAGAATGTTAAAAGGATGGAGCTAATTGAATTTCAGAAGGTAGGCTCCATAGCAGAGGCACTTCTGGGACCTGCTAAATGTAGGCTCTTAAGTGATGATATCCACAGCATGCTTTCTCTGCCATATCTAATGAGGCAGGTTGATGTAACCAAGGAGTGGCAGTCTCTTATATAACCCTGCGCATGCCACAAATGTCAAAAACAGCACATTGAATTAGAATTAGGATTCAGATGAAGCCTGTTGTTCCCCATTCTCACAGCTTCATGGGACAATATGTCCACAGCATTATTTAATTCACCAGGGATGGAGACATAGAATTGGATATCATTAGCATGATGATGGATGACTCACTCCATAGTTTCAATTACATGTTGAAAAAGAAAGAACAAATCAGCAAACCTTGTGTCACTCCAACTAGTAGGGCCAAAAGTGAGCCTCTTCTCCATAACCAACATGGACTGGAATCAAAATAAAAAGGTGAACTAGCAAAACACAATATCACCCACCACAACCATCTGAGCTGATCCAGAAGGGTATAATGATCAGTAGTATTAAAAATTGCCAAGTCGGGCAAAGATGCTTGCCCATGCCAAAGATCATCCAAAAACATGATCAATGTTGTTTCGATCACATACCCATGCCTGAATCCTGATTGAAAAGAATCCATTTAATCTGCTTCCTCCATGGCCCTTTGAAGCTGTGAAACCACCTTCTCTATCATATTACCCAAGAATGAAATTGAGATATTGGACAAAAAGTGTCCAGAATGGTGACATCCACTTATGGCTTCTAGAATGGGAAAAACCAAGGCCTCTCAGATGTAAAGGAACAGCTCTCTCATTCAAAGAATAATGAGAATCCACTTACACATCACCCCAAGCTGCTTTAATGAGCCAGGGGGAGCATAAATCAGGTGGCTATGTTCACCATCCTGACATCCAACATGTTCAAACCATTCCCAAATAATCAGGCAAGATTCCTCTTCAAGGAATTCCTCAGGACCTGCAGCAAGGCCAGTATCCAACTTGAAACAATCTGAGTGACTTTATTCAACAGATGCTGCACAAATTCCTCTGCACATATGACATTTTCTGTGCTCCCTTCACCCAAGAGGGTCTATGATACCTGAAACAGGGCTGAGGGATGACAATCTACAGAGACAATAAGGTTGGAGAAGTACTGGAGTTTTGCGGCCCTTAACTGCTGCAAAGTAGGCTTTAATAGCAGCTCTAACCCATATTCCTCTTTGTTGAGTGCCAGTGACATTCTAAACGTATCTTTGCCTTTTTCATCTCCCTCAGTTCCTTTGTAAATCACAGGAAGTGGTGAGATCCACAAGTGAAGAAAGATAACACAGGCATGATCCAATCCATATGCTCACCCTTATAAGCTCTGGATAGAGTGTGTAGCAAATGTACAGGGATAACCCCTAGCTTCTTCTGAATCTGTTCCAGGTCCATCAGTCACTGTAGGTGAAGCAATCTAATGGGTACAGACTCACTGCAGTGGGTAGCAGCACCAGAGAATCTAATATAAATTAGGGTATAATATAACCATGACAAAGGGGATACCAAGAGCTACCCAAATTTATGATCAAATTACCAGTGCTCTGAAAGAAACAACAAATCTGGAGTGTGACTACTGTCCTCAATTGAGCTCTGGACAACCTGGATTAGCCCATAGTTGCCATGGTACCAATGAATTCCTAGAGCCATTCCTAGTGAAGGCAAATTGAAGTCCCCCAGAACAAGACTGGTAAATCGATAAATGAAGCCAAGGAGCTCAGGCAAGAAAGTTGCTATGTAGCAGGGAGTTTGGTACAACAGCAACAATCCCAACTGATCCCCAGAATCCAGCTAATGAAGATGGTTTCACAACTGTGGATCTGTAAGGCAGGGCACCTGAAAGCCATAGATACCACTACCTCATCTCTGCCCAAAGTTTCAGCTGATGCTACACTTGAAATCCAACTGAACAAATTTCAAAAAGAATAACCCCTCATTCAGATTCCATCCATGTTTCAGCAATATGTGCCAGGTCAGACTTCTCATCAACAATCATTGCCCTAGTGGTGCAGTAGTTAAAATGCAGTATTGTAGACAAACTCTGTCCACAGTCTGGAGTTCGATACTGATGGGGCTCAAGGTTGATTCAGCCTTCACCCTTCCAAGGTCAGTAAAATGAGGACCCATATTGTTGGAGGCAGTATGCAAATAATGCTTCTGCACTGTAAATCACCCAGAGAATGCTGTAAAACACTATGGATAGGACATAAGTTTAAATGCTGTTGCTATTGCTTTTGTTAAATCATTGAATGAGGAAGGTATTATTAAAAACTGATCTGGCATTCAGTAGCAGCAACAGGTGGCCAGGACCACTGAAAGTCCACTGAGAACAAGGAACTGCAGAACCGTTGTTACAAGACAACAGTTCTGCAGTCCACAAGAATCACCTACTCCCAAGAGTAATCCAGTCCCAAGAGTAACCCATTCCCACCGTATCTCAACTATTGAGGTGGATGTATTCACTCTCTCTCTCTCTCTCTCTCTCTGCATGAAGTTTGTATATTTTTGGTTTTAATCATCTTTATCTTGTTGCTAATTTTTCTATATTTAAATGACTGTTTTTTATATATGTATTCTTTTTAACTAACTCTTATATGCTGCCCAGAATCACTTCTCATGAGGTAAGTGGCTATATAAATTTAATAATAAAATAAATATATTCCCAAACCTGACTCCAGTCACCCTCAGAACCAAGCCTCTCACCAGGACCAAGAATAGGAACTTCCTAGAGTTCTCATCCGTTATCCCTGGGAGTGGAAGCTGAACCTCCCCCCAAGGCACTTCAGCCTTACCACCTGTCAGCACCAATAGGAATCCAGCCACCACCTTTCCAATACCACAAAGCACTACATTAATTACAATACATTTACAGCACATTCAACACATAGGGGATCCCACTAGTTGCTGGCATTCACCCACTATCAATTCCTATCCTGGCTCTCGGGTCGAAAGAAGGAAACAGTCATCACACAAGGCACTTAAAACAGATGGTAACACTTTTTTTTATTCCTTCAGCCTCCTCAGGGCTACGCAAAGAAGAAACAAAGGAGACATGGGGTGGGAAGGGAGGGGGTTCCACAGACGGCTGCCACTCTACTATTTCCACCCCCACAACTCAGAAATAATATGTCTGTTATTTCCCTAACAATTTTCACAACTTCTAAGGACTTCAGACACTGTGCTTCAGAAATAGTGCAAAGTAACTCCAGAGGAAACCTATTCAGATTGGTTTGGCATTTTGGTTTGGTTTGGTTTGGCAGTTTTGATTAGCCGTAGAGCAAGTTAGAGTTTGTCCACATAATATCCAACTGTTCTGAATTACAATAATCAGGCTTCTATACATTTAGAGAACAATTCTATAGGCAATAGCAATAGCACTTAGACTTATATACTGCTTTACAATGCTTTACAGCCCTCTCTAAGCAATTTACAGAGTCAACATATTGTCCCCAACAATACCATCCTGAAAACAATGGAAGGTCGAGTCTACCTTGAGTTGGTCAGAATCAAACTCTTGAAATGAGCAGTGAGCTAGCCTGCAGTAATGCATTCTAACCACTGTAGCACCACAGCTCTTATATATAATACAGGGGAAGAAGCCACTAACTACAACCACAAACATCAATAAGGAGAAAGGATTCACATTATTGGTATTACATAGGTAGTGTGATGTCCTTACATATGTAAGTCATGAATATTAAGAATCATAACAAAATGATGATGGTGGTGGTGGTGGTGGTGATAATTGATTTGCTTTATTTTATTTTAATTTATATTATTTTAAATTAAAATTATAAATAATTATAAATAATTGAATCTTCCATCTTTCTTATTGGAACTTGTTAAGCACTTGCCACATAAGACCCCAAACTTAACTGTTGATAAGAGAAACAAAAAAAGTCTGGAGATTGGATGATAAGAATCCTAAATGCAATCAAAACATCTGGAGCATCATCTGAACAACATCAGTGTTGATAAAAATCAACATCTATCAATAGTAAAAAGCAGCTTTACTTGGAACATCTTACATTCTGTGATATCTTTAACATCATCAAAAAACAATATCTGCCAATCTCAAGGACCCAATGGATAAAAATGCCAGATACAATCTAAACATCTGTTGACTGTGTGAACAACCATAATAATAATGCCATACATATTGTACTTGCCATAACATATGAAAGTATTTTTGATTGAGTGGTTAAGGTGCCAAGCTAGAAAAGAAGAGACTCTGCATTCAAATCCTGCCTTAGCAATAAAAGCCAGTTGGGTAACCTTGGGCCGTTCACTTTTTGCCAGCCCAATTCACCTCACAGGGTTGTTGTTGTGGGAAAAATAGGAGGAGGAAGGTATGTTGGGCTTGTTCACCGCCTTCAGTTATTTGTAAAAATAATAAAGCCAGGATATAAATAAACAAACAAACAAATAAAATATAGGTGTACGTGAGTCATTTTATGAATATTTTGAATAATCCGTTGTATAACCTGGAACATCTAACAACCCACTTTCCTCCACATTGAACCCCCATGGGTACATATTTCCCTCAGATGGTAAAGCAGCATACATTCTATTGATTTGGTAAAACTGAGACAGAATTGTCTCAACAATGGTTGACCTAAAATGAAAGCTTGCATTATCCACTATATATATATACATATACATACATACATACATACATACATACATACATACATACATACACATACACATACACATACATATATATATATATATATATATATATATATATATATATATATACACACGCAGCATAAAAATCACTAAATGTGACAACTGACGCTCTAAATTGACACCCTAAACAAACTAACATCAGCCAAAATGTGGTTGTTTAGCCAAAAGCCATAACAAAGTATACCCTTAAACAAAGGAGAAAAACAAATGCAGCATAAAGAATAATCCCAGTCACAGGATTCATAATAAATAACATTCATTTAAGGAAACTGAAATCTAATTTTAGTGAGTGACATATGAAACAATGCATTTCTCTTGGAAGAAAGGCATTATTAAATATAGAAACAAGAAATATAATATTCCAAAGAACACCACATACCAGATTGTTTTTCTTTAAAAAACTAATATAGAGAATAGAACTCCAAAAAGTTCTGAGTAAGCTTTAGATTGATCATGAAAATAGAACATAATCTGCATTCATAGGCAACATTGTCACTGCATTCTTCGAAACTCATAAATGAAATTATGAAACAATACATTGCATTTCTAATGCAGAAGCAAATAGAAGTCTTATGTCTCGAAACAGCCTTATTAGTTTATTCACTCATCTCAGAGTGAGTTCAGTACAGCTTATTCTTACATAAGTAGACAAATTGTATGTAGTTTAAGATGGTCAGTAGATATCTCTTTTTTAGATATCTGATGATTTTCATTTTAGCTGTAGCTGAGCTGTTAAAAGCCAAACTGTCAGGAATAATGAAAGTTCTAGTCCAAAACATCTGGAGTACATCAAGTTGAGAAATGCCTTATTAAAAGACTGTCTTCCTTTATACCAGCCTGCTCATTTCTGATTAAAAGTATCAAACAAAATCAGGGAGAAAATATTATTGATTAGAAGGCCAATTTTGGAGAATTTCCTCTCCGCTTTATCACCATAAAACTTTTCTCTTAAACATAAAAACTTTTCCCAAATTTTTCTTCATGGCATTTTTATTCTTTGTTTACTGGTAATAGAGTGGTATATGCTATTCCTGCTGTTTTCTCTCATCTATCTTTCCATTACTCTTAAATCTCCCTGGCTGTATATAATTTCCAATCTGAAGAACCCAAATGGGAAGATATCATGATTTCATGAAGCAAGAAAAGTTAGGGAGTTAGTAAAACAGAATGAAAAAGATTGGATAATGTAACACGTGACATATATACTCGTACCTTGGTCACAAAATAAGTACAAGAACAACACATTCTATCCAGAAGAATTACACTAAAGTTCTTGGCAAGAAATTACAAAAACCAATCTTCTTTCATTGAACTGAATGAGAACTAATGAAATTGGCACCATCTGTTCATCCATTTAATGAAACGTTCACAGAATCTGTCAAATTCCTCATTACTGAGACTGCCAAATACTTAGCTGATGCTCTGGTTATGTTATGCTTGGATTCTTGGAGCAGGTTACCTAAAACCTCATTCTGTCCCTTGATTTCTATCCAGAACTATCCTGTTGTTTACATTACTTCTTTATATTGCCAATTGTTGCACTGTTTGAGAATTCAATAAAGATACTAGTGCAATCAATGATGCTGACACACCTAGTTTTTCTTGAAAGTCTGGTTGGTGTTTTATGTAATTCTGCGCTTTGTCCTATTAAAGGAAGGTCATTGGTTCTACCGTCTACTAGAATAGTCATGTTTAAAGGTTTCTCTTATCTCACTCCAGTTCTCTGGAATAGACTCTTCCCACTAACAACATTTCTTTCCTAGATGCTTTAAAACAAACACTTCTTCCCTTGATTGTGTAAAAATTAATATTAATTAATGGCATGTGCCAGAGTCCTTTGAGTTCAATCTCCTTATTTCTGTTATGATATTATAAGTAATTACAATATTACAGAACTTAATGTTTAATTCTATGTTTCCATTGTGTTTAGATAATATAAGCAATAAAAAAACTGCTATGATTTTTTTTTCCTGTAGGATGTTCATTAGAAGTTTTGTCTTTTCAACATTTGGAAAGAAACTAACTTTTCTGTCACTATGAAAATCTGAATCATAAGAACTACAAAGAATCTCCCTTGATGTCAATGTCTAGAAAGTTATTTCAATGGATTTTCTGTTTCACACAGGTATTATTTACCGAATAAAAGTTTTCTTTGAATGCTGTCTTTTCTCCAAGAAAAAAAAAATCATATTGGATGTTATTTTATTTGTATAAATAAAGCAGTAAATCAGAAACCAATTCTGAGTTATCCTTATTAATCTAATTCAAACATGCCAGCTACTAAAACATGCATGCTTTCTTTAGAGTGACTAGATATACTTATTTAATCTTTGAAATTATTCATGTGTTTGCATTTTTTTAAATAGTCAACAGTTTCTTCTCCATAAGAAATATTGTGTAGTAGTACCAATGAGTATACAGCGTTTTAGAAACATAGCAAAAATATATATAGCCTGTGTCCATCTTAACTATCATAGATATCCCGAGCTATTCTATTGATGTGAAAAACTGAAATGTGTATTTTTTTAAAAAAATATCTTCTCTCTGTTTGTATTTCATGTGAGTTATTTCCAAAATGCATGTAGGAGCTTTTATTGCAATTTGTTTAGCATATATTTTCCATACAATTCCCCTGCAAAACTCAAGTTGATAGGTGGAATTTCCATTAATAAGTACTAACTAATAATTGTCTTCATCAACAAAATTAGCACAGCTAACAAGTAATGATAAACCGCAGTTCAGTGCAAGTGCTTAGATGCAATTTCCATTTCATTGGTATTCCAGAAAAAGCTCATGCGGCATAATTATTTTAAAAATCATCTGGAACATGATGTTCAAATTCTTTAATATCCATTCTTTTAAGTACTCAAAAATATTTTATACTACTAATAAACTTGTGTTGCTATTTTTATCATTGTTAGTAATTGTGGTCACAATTAAAATAGATGTTAAAATTACCCTTCAAGCAGAAGCAAACAAAAGGGGAAAAAGTTACATTTTCAGTTTTGCACTAACAAGAATTTCCATTTATTCTGCCCATATTGGCAAAACAAATAGAAACAAACTCTCTTATGTTTACAATTAAAGTTAATTCAAAACAAAAATTGTTTGCAGCTTGAAGCACCTCAGTTTTAGGATTAAGCATCATGAAGTACTAAAAGAAAATATTTTGAAATAAATATACTGAAGGAAATGAAAACAGCAATGGAGGAGAGGAAAAGATGGAGATACAAATTATTTCCATTATTTTTAATGGAAATAGCTAAAAGTTGGAGAAATTTAATTTAAAATCAATAAAACGAATTCTCAAATGTGTGTGTTCAAACCTGAGAGACTGAGAAAGAAAAATAAAGGCAGGTCCTTCCATTTAAGTTGCTTATGAACTGCAACCAAGGAATCTATATTAGAGGCCACTTTAAAAAATGTACATTGCCAATTAACATGAATCATTTCTTTCTTAATCCAGTCCTCATTCAACACATTTTCCCGCTATTAAGATATATTAATAGTGATCTACTTTCATGCAAAAAAAAAAAAGCTGCCTAAACAGTGACCACAACTATACAAAGTAGGAGACAGAACTAAAAAAAATTCTTCGGTCTATAATAATAAAGAGAATGATGTACATAACTTGCATAAATACGGGACATGACATTCTGTTATTTGCCAAATCAAAAAAACAAAAAAACAAAAATCAAAACAAAACGTGCTGACATAATATTCCTCTGTGTGAATTTGTGATCTTTCTTTTTTCCTTCATATACATTGAGCCTCTGTGAAGATGCAGTTCTTAAATCTCTAATAGTCTTGAGGGTGTTTGTCCTCCCTCCTGCCCTTCTTTCCTTTTTAGCTTTTACAATGCAAAGGGATACTATAGTCCTGAAGAATGGTTTCAGTTGTCTATCCTGAATGGCTGTCGGCATCTCTAGCCATCTAGAAAGGCTAGAAACATTTTGTAGGTGAAAATAGCCACTTTTTCCACGGTGGAGAGTCCATAAAACTCCTCAGAGCATCAGCCATTGGGACTCATTGAATAATTCATCCCTCATTGCAAGCCCATAATGTCTTTTCTGGGCCCTATTGTGAAGACTGTTTTCTCTTCTTTTCTCCTTGAATTATAAAAAGGGTGCCTTCTTTTGTCCATATCAAGCTGCTGCTAGCTGAACCTTTGTCTGGCCAGAGCTAAAGTGTGAGTTTCAATGGACTCTCCCGTCTTTGTTTTCCAAGTTCATCTCCAAGTGTAGATTGTGTATAGAAGGCTTTCTTTGTAAAAGCTGGAAAAGTTGTACAAATGTTTGACCAGCTCATTTGGTACTTTTGTCTCCTGTTCTGGGCCTATGGTAGATGTGAAGGGCAAACTTTAGAGGAGGACTGTCAGAGAACCTCAGACAACAAGTCACACAGAACATTGGCGGCAGCAGACTGCCAACCTAGGCAACAAGTTCTTGTAAACCTACTACCTATAATATCAACAAAAGGAAACATTATGGACAGAAATAGACTGACTAGCCTCCTCTTCACTTAGCCGGTAAAACACAACACACTTAAATACAAACTCATGCACAAATGTGTAGAAATTAAATCTATCATACTTGATCCAGAAGACATTTCTATGCAGTTAAGTTGGTCAACATTACTTCCAAATAAAACTATTTTTTTTTTAATTTGAAAAGTTTGTTTGTTGCTGGATCTTGGAGCAAACATGCATAGAGAAGGCAGTCCATATCTTCAGAATACTGGGATATTCCTTAATCTATTTACACTCTGTAAATGTTCACATGTTTCTGAATTTACAAACCAACCCATACATAGAAGCAAATCACCCTAGAAATAAATGGGATGTATAAACTCTGCCTAGAGTCTACTGTACAGCTATCATTTCTCTCTCAGGTTTCAATTTTTGCGAAGATACTGTGAAAAATTAGAATGTTTATCAGAAAGGCATCAAAACTGCTTGGGATAGAAAAGTCTTGCTCTGCGCTTGAGGTGTATTTCAACCACAAACGCATTCCCTTAAAAATAGTTTTCACTGAAGTTGTAGTCAATGCAGCTTCTCAAACAGGCCACAGCTGACAGCATCTTGACTTGAAGCCCTTCGGGGAAAGGGGCAGGATCACGACCTTCTCCCAAGGATTTTCCTTCTCCCTTCCTAGACAGGCCCCTTTTTATTTAATGACTTCAGCTTGACTAACCCCAAATACTGCCCTGATTTAAGGACATAGAGGGATGGGTCTCAACAGATCCAGCCACACGATTGAGCAACTAGCTTTTCACAAAGAATTCAGACAAGGAACCTTCCTCTTCCCCCACCCACCCGCCCTGCTTTGTCCAGCATCAGGAGCCTTTTTTCCCTCCAGATTGCAAAGTGTTCACAAATAACAATTGTATACTGTGAGAGCTGAAAATTGCAAAAAGGGAGAAAGAGAAAAGGCAGAACTTCATCCTTATCTTCTTGCAGGTATTTATCTTCCCTCTAAAGCAACATTTTCTACCAAAGTTCAGGACACTTCCCATTTCAAGTATGAGCCAGCAAAATTGCAAGCCGTTTGTTTCATACAGTAAATGTAAGTAATTCAATATTTCTACCATGATTTTTAGACAAAGTGGAATTATTACCTTCATCCCATATTTTTCTCCATGAATATTGGAAATATACTCTGGATGTATGCCTTTCAGATCAGACGTCTACATGTTACCAAGGAAGTTCCTTCTCTCAAGAAATGAAGAACAAAACTGCTTCAGCTCATGAGATTTCCAAAGCTATCAATTACTCGTAAAGAAATCTGGGTGGCTGCATTCACTAACTTGCCAGTCATAGAGGGGCAAAGTCCCAAAAGTCGCATTGGTACAAGAACATGCTATGCTTGGTGACGGTTAACCTAGTTTAGATATTCAGGTGGGAGAGGAAGACTAGAATGCCGATCCCATTCATTTGGTCCATTTATTGTTGACTGTATTGTAAGAATCCAGAAATCAGTTTAGTCAATGCCAGGTATGTGTGGTATATCAATATTGCTGTGTTTGATTGTGTGGGAAAAGGCTTACCCCCAGAAAGAGACCTTACAGCAGCAACCTTTACTTGCTAGGATGAAGAAACGTGAATATAAATGTAATAGTAGCATGTCTATTATTACATCTAGAAAAATTAAGTAGCTCCAAGTTAGCTTCCACTAATTGTGCTGACACATATTTACAAAGAAGCAGTCATAATTAATAAACTGCATTTGGGGGGGGCGGGACTGGAACTTGTTCATCAGTAGTAAAGTAACATTTCATGAATGGATTGATTTGAGTTGAACTGAGTTGAGTTCTATGGCAGCCCATCTCAACAACAGAGTCAATTTATTGGCTGCACCCCAACAAATACGTTTCATTGCATTTAATGGGACATCCTTCCTGGATTCTAGACTCAGAAAGTGAACTGAATAAAAGAAAAGATCAATGAACTTTGAATTTTACCTTAAACAATGGACCTAGTTTCTTCCACGTTCTCTGCTAATTAAGCCACACTGATTAAAACAGGTCTTAAAATCATTGAACAACAGTTCAAATGTTGTTGACTATTATTAAAATGCTTCTTTCCTTTCCCCCTGGAGCTTCCATCCCTTCTAAGAAACCTGTACTCACTATCTATCTTAGGAAAATCTGTCTGCTTCATTATGGCACCAAAAGACATTGACTTTGAATCCACAAAACCAAGAAGGATATTTTCACCACAATATACCAGTAAGGTTTTCATTTTCCAAGTGTGTTTCTTCTAGTTTCTAGAATAATTTTAGAATTTCCTAGAAATCAAGGGACAGGATAAAACTTAACTAGGATTAAAATCTGTCTAACACCAACTGAAATGAAGATTTAGGCACAGTCCATTTCTGAAAATTTCTCTCCCTAGATCTGGAGAGCTGGACTGCACAACTGAGGAAGTGAAGCCTGGTGCAGGACATAATCATTTTTGAAGTGGCACTAAATTCTTTTCTTTTTTAGAGAGAGAGAGAGAGAGATAATGTTGTGTAAGTTCTCTTGTTTGGATCCTTAAGACTGACATCTACCACAGGAGAAACAGAGAGGCAGACAATTGCAAGCGTGCTTTTCAATTGGTCCACTGTTCACCATCTTTGAAAAGTTTTCCAAGTTGACTCAATTACCCCTGCTAAAATCTTCACCTCCAAGAGGCATTTTTTGCAACCCACATCCTATGGGTCCCCAGAAAGTCACGGAGTTTCCTAGGTCTGGTCCCCGCAATTAGGTTTTTCCAATTCATTCAGCTCTACTAGCCTCCCTTACCGCTCCAATGCAAAAGAAAAGGAAAACAGCCAGATGCGCCCACCTGCAACAGCGGTCCCCACCATGCAGATAATCCAGCGACCTCTTTCGCGATACATCCCAGGGAGTCAAACCCCCTCGGACCCTCCGAGGTCTGGCCGCGCTTTTCTGCAAGGCAATCGCCCTCTCCCCCCCCCCAGCCCTCCCCTCCCCCAAGCCCGGGGAAGGTGACCGACTTTTACCTCTTTCGCTGAGGATGCCGTCGATGCTATGTTTGGCCTTTTTCTCGTTCTCTTCCGCTTCCTTACGCTCCAGCTCCCCTTCTTCTTCTTCTCCTTTCCCAAATTTGCTTCTCAAAATGCGGCTGATGGAGCTCACTTGAGAAAGAAAGAGGAAAGAGAAGCGTGAAGCGGGGAATCGGGAGAAGCCGGGCTGGGGTGTTGAAGTCCTTCTTGGATACATAAGAGAACTGAGAAGATGCTTGGAAACAACGACTTGTGCCGAGTCCTCTGGTTGCAGTTTCCCGATCTTTTATAATTGGTTCCCCCGCTCCCGCCCCCGTTTCTAATAACTCGAGGGGGAGCTCACAAGCTGGTTTAGTTTGCAAAAGATCCTCTTTCGGCTAGTTATTGGATCAAAGTATCCTCTGACTCGCCACGCAAGTTTGAACCCTAAAACAACCGAGGGAGTTGAATTTGTTCCCTGGACGTGTTGTGGGTCCAACGCAACGGGCGATGCTTTCAAGCGACTCGGTTACATGGGTCGTATGAATGAATGAACGCGGGCCCGAGGCTGCGAAGTTTGACCTTGATGTGTTTTACGACGACAATCCATGGGACTAATTTATAATTTAACCTGTGGAGCCAATCAGGGAAACGCGTGTTAATGGAAAACCCATGGATAAGTTCCGCAGAAGCAAGCGAGTTACAGGAACGCAACTATGGAAAGGAAAATCTATGCACTGAAGAACTGGGCGAATTGCCCATCCCCGGGGCGGGAGGAGGAGAAACATGTCGGCACTACTACTACTACTACAGGTACTAAAGGTTTGCTTTTGTTTAAAAAGAGTAACGGGTCATCCAAGTTAGGAAAAAGCAAAGAGTGGCATACTTGTTCTTTAAAGATATTGAAGTAAGCAGCGCAGTTTTGCAGACTTGAAGCAGTTAGTTCTTAAATTAGCGGAGGAGCAGCTCGAGGGACACGCGATTCCTTCCAAGCCATTTCAGACGGCAGAGTCTTCTTCCAAGCTGCAGAACCGGAGCGACTCGCAAGCCCTGTGATCTTACCTGCACTTCACCCGCAAATCCCTAACCACTTTTGGGGATTTCAGTCGAATGATTTCTAACGGTCCCTGCGGTTTTCTTGGAAAGTTTTGGGAAGTGGTTTGACACTGCCTGCTTCGTAAAGTTGAGAAAGAGTGACTGGCCCAAGGTCATCCTTCTGGCTTCCTGGCTAAAGCGTGACTACAACTCACGATCTCCTGATTTCTAGCCTGGAGTCTTAATCACTGCACCAAATTGGCTTCAAACAGGTCCCTACTCATCGCTCTTAGAAAAGTTGTCCTCTCTGTATTTTAAGCTTTATTCTTTGTAGTACACAGTACATGATTTGTACCCTTGTAAGAATTCAAGCCAGAGGTCTCCAAACTTGGCAACTTCAAGACTTGTGGACTTCAACTCCCACAATTCTCCAGCCATGTTGAAATCCATAAGTCTTAAAGTTGCCAAGTTTAGGGACCCCTCACCCAAGTCTTTAATGGTGCCCAGAAAAAGAAAACTGCCTTGAAAAGATTTGCCCTAAACTTCCAAAACAAAAAACCTTAAAGCGTAGTTGTTGCCACAAGACAGTATTACTTTTGAGAAGGGAAGTACCTCGAGATAGCCTTGATATCCTCCTAGAAGGAGATGGAAATGAAGACCATTTCTTTTTCTGATATATTGTATACCAGTAGATCTCTTGGTTTCTTTTCGAGAACAAGAGGTCACCACCAAACAAGTCCCTCCCGTTTTGTTTTTCCTTTTTTGCTTCTCCCTCTTTTACCCTCCATTATTTCTTCTAATAACTGGTAGTTAGGTGCAGATTGGAAAGTCTTGTACCAGACTGACTGAGACCGCAACAGCGCTCCAGAGACCAACGACCCAGAAGGGATCTTGGCTAACGTAAAATATTGGAACTATAAGTGAAAAGCAAAAACACTCGTGCGGAGATAGCTGCACACGCAGTAACTGCCGGTCTCCCACACGATCCTGCCCCAGCCTTCGAGGAAAGGAAGGGAAGGAACGAAAGCTTCACATGATCGGGTGTGAAGTAAAAAACGAGCCTCATGCCGCGTAGAAACAAGTGGCCACACGGTGGTTTACCGGATCACGCGGGTGTATGAGTTGGGTAGAGAAGATGTGCCCAGGAAGCGAAGCTCGTGGGTCCTCCTATCCTCCACCACCCGAACCCAGTCTGCACCGCCTAGTTAGGACCTCACCGCCTTTTCGCCCTTCCCTTTCATCTGCTACCATTAAAATAAAGCCTGGCTTTCCGCATTCATCCCCCGATGGCGGGATGTGTGTGTGTGTGTGTGTAGGGGAAAGGGGAACATGCACCACTGTCAATAATGTAGCTTCCCCCCCCCCACTCACCCCCCCCCCCCCTCATCCCCTGGGCTTGAAATCAGGAAGAGCCGAACGCAGCGTTGAATGGATTTGGGCAAGTGCGACTTCCCAAACCTCATCGTTCTTTCGCGACCCTCCCCTTCAAGGCCATCCGAACCCCCCCACCCCCGAGCTCCCTTCTGACCTGCGGAAACCGGCCTGGGCATCCCCAGTTAGGCTGGGTCTGGTGAGCCCCCCCCCCCCGGGGGTGGGGAGGGGTGAACTGTGGTCCCATTTAGACGTCGGGGGCTTCCTTTTCCAAGCGGCTTATTTCTAAGCAGGGTCCCTCCCAAGTATACCCTTTAAGTTCAAGGGTAAGACTAAAAAGCAAGCACCAAGCTTCCATTCATACCCCGTCTTTTTCAGACCGCTAAAGGAAGCAGCAAGTATTCCGTTGGAGCTAGAGAAGGACGGGTAGGGTAGGGTGCAGAACTCCCAGGCTACGGTCTGAACTAGCTTTCCCGGGAGACTTACCTGAAGGCACGGTATTTCTGTCGCACACGCCGTCCTTCAGCAATTTGTCCCGGATCTCCCAGCTAAACATGCCTGCGTTCTCCCGCTTGTACTCCTCGATCTTCTTCTCAACATCCGGCGTCGTCACCTGCTTTAATAAAAGCAATCCAGAAAGGAAACAAGGTTTGTATTCCGGGGGTGGGGGGGCGGCAAGGGGGGGAGCACGATAGAAGAAGGGCGAAAGGAAGGGAAGGGGCGAAAGGCAAGAGGCGACGGAGAAAGGGAGGTAGCAAAAAGGCGAGGTTCGGCGGTGCAGAGCAAAACAGCGCAACATCGAGGAGCCTATCTGGACAAGACTTCGCGCCATCCGTTTTGAAAGGGGAGCCTTGGACGCCTGCCTGGCCTAAAGCAGCGAAGTCAAGAATACGGTATGATTCAGGGAGGACCGTTTAAAATTAGCAAGACGGATGAAAACAACACTCGTTAATGCGGGGACGGAGAAGTTAAGAATCGAGAACTAGTCTTACTTAAGAAAAGAAGAAAGAAATATGTGGTTTATTCTCACAAAAGGGGTCAAAGGAAAATTAACTGGCACTCAATCCCATCCCCAAAATATTCAATAAAATTAAACGTTTCTTTTAAACCAATAAAGATTGAATGCAAAGCCAAAAGGGAATATAATTAAAATATTCAAAGGTGGGGTAAAGAAGAGTCAACACAGAGAAAAATCCCACTTAACTAATGATATAAAAATGTTATTAAGAAAACAGTTTTGAAAATGAAATAAAACTTTCGCTGAACAAAAGCAATCGCAAATTTTTTTTCCCAGAAAAGGGAAAGCAGAGGCTGCGTTTTTCTGTGTTCACGTGAATCATGCAAAATATTATTTAAGAAAAGTCTGCTGTAGTGTAAATCTACTTCATAATTTGGCTGGTCATTTGGGTAACATTCTAAATGTATAAATATATAAATGTTACAAAATATATACATCTTCATGTCATAAATATTTCATTCCAAAGCAAGTAACTACAAAGTAAACTACTTATTCCAATTGGTATTTATGTCCACTAACCCCAAATCTGTTTAGAATTGAGATGGAATTGCAGCAGCTTAGTGAAAACTGGATTACAGAAAAAGAAAATCTGAAAGTATAGTTTCACTTTGGTTTAACCCATACTTATCAGTCACGTTTGCTTGCACACTCACTGTCAAGCTCTAACTAGTATTAAGTAATGATCTTAGAATTGCATTCGTTGTTGGATGTCTGGGTGGTGGTTTTGGTTGAGGTCGCTGTAGCAAAAACAGACCCCACTGCCTTGAGAATCCACAAGTGCCCTGAAAAGGAAAGGGAAACTTTGGGCTTCTCTGGAATCTAATTTCCATGCTGTTTCTCAGAAACATTCCGGCAGGGTTAGTGACCAACAGATTGTGGGAAACAGATCGGGCTCACCTAAGTCTCTTAATTTAGGATTGGGTGACCTACACAAATTCTCTGAACAGCTCTACAAAGGAAACAAGTGAAAAGAAAGGGTCGTTTTGCATAGCGACTAGTAAGCCAAGGAGTTTTAAGGCTAGGAAGGAGATATGCCCCACCCCCATGTACAAGTCCAGCTAGGCAAAGGAGAACTCTGTATTCTCGGTCCTCTTCAAGGATGGAGGAGAAAGTCTAAATAATCAGCTCTGTTGACTTCAGAAGGTGCATGCAAGCTTTCCACCATGTGTGGAAGTGGTTGGGAGGACAAGTTGCATTGTTGAGTAACTCTGCGGATCTGTTTGGCTTAAGCCTCTTTCCACAATATTCTGAGGAATCCCTAAGGGCTAAGTTTGCAAAGTACACTTACCTACACTTATGCCAAATTCAGTTTTCAGTGGCACAGTGAGCACTGAACAAGCCAAAACAGATGAGCTAAACTGAAATGCCAGACTAATATGGAAACCCAGTCTGGGGTTCACTACAGAGTTCTCCTCATGAAAATTACCCTTCCCTAGCTGGACCAAAAGACCTGCCACTGTGTTATCCAAATTGTTACTCCCACTCTGTGCTCATAATGCCCTGCTAACCAAAAGCTTTGTCCTCATAGATTGGACCTCTCATGCTAGAGACTGACAAATGACATGTCTGATATATTTTGCCAGTACGTTTCCAACCTGGTCAAGGGACCCTACTGATCACCTTCATCTCTACAACTGATAACCTGATTGGACCTCATAGTAATTTGCTATAGTTCATTTCCCCCCCCCCCACCATATCTTCTTGCCCATTGCAAAAAAATTATGTTTAGGATGAAATTATGTAGGAGAGAGAGTCTGCGGGATTTCAAACTACCCATATATACCTCCAGTAGAGGGACTGAGACAACCCACAATAAAGAAAGCTAGAAAAAGAGAAGCTGAGATGAAGGTGGTTGACCTTCTTCAAAAGTGCCAGATTAACTGTATACTCTGCAAGAAACATTGACCTCCATGCTAACTGAGCCAAGCTAACCTGTTCTAAAGTAAGGTGACTGTCTTCTGAGATACTCACCTTGGGTTTGCTGCCCCCAATGGCCCCTGGCCTTATGGAGCCTGTCTCCTGGTACCTGCAGAGAATCTTGGAGACACAGCCGTGAGACACTCGGAGCTGGCGGGAGATGACGCAGGGCCGGATGCCATGATGGGCCATCTCCACGATCTTGTGGCGAATATGGTTGGGTAGGGGCCTGCCATTGATAAAAACACCTCCGAGCTGATTGACTCGGCCTTGGCCTAGAGGAGTGGACACTGGATAGAGGGAACATAAAAAAAAGTACTTGTTTGGGAATGAGCCAAGTACATCTATATGTCCTTCCTGCCAAATTCCAGAGAAGAGGAATAATGCACAGGACAAACATAAGAGACAAGCATAAGAGACTAGCAGTAGACCTTAAATTCACCATATGGTGGTAAGCTAATATTATCCTGAAACTCAAATCCAAAATACTTTTCCTGGAACATGAGAGTCACATATTCATAATTAGCTAAACCAGATGATTTACTTCAACTGAGGCAACTGAACAAGCCAATTTTCGTACTCTTAGCAGAAAGAAGGCAGCCCATTTAGTTTCTGACCTTAAAGAACCTTCCTTGAAAATGAGTTATTTAAAGTTTATATTGACTAAGTCCTTTCATCTTCTAGACAGATTCAGTAAAAATTTCAGGCTGTTATGTTCAATATGAATTTGAAATCCAGCAGTCTTGCACTGTACCATAAAAGTGACCTAATAAAAGAATTATCTCCTCATCTCTGAAGACAAATGAGCAAACAAACAAACAAAAAACAGAGGAGATAATTTCTGAATTAAAACAGTGGGTGACAGCATAGAAAGCTACTTCTGTGATAAGTAGCAACTTGTAATTGTCTACAATGAAATCTCTAAGTGTACTACTTTGGACCATGCCTGTCTACTACATCTCCAAAAAAAAAAAAAACCACCTAAAATTCTGTAGATATTTGAGAATTTTGGGTCAGGGTACAATACTTTTCAATGCATAAATGGTTCTATTCAGAGAAAAGGACCTGTTGAAATAAATGGTTTGAAGTCAGTACTAACTTTAGTCTATGGATTTTAGTTGGTCTGCCCTAATCATGGCTGAATCTTATTTAAATCCACTATTATTTTTAACATTAAGATTTTAATTCTATTTGGGTTCTATTACATTTCCATTTAAAATGTAGTTAGAATTGTTTAGAAAAAATGTTGCTCTACTTGCTAGACAAATCTGTGATAAGAATACAACTATCAATACAGCATTCATCTAATACAGTGAAGCTGAAAACTGACTTGGAAACAACAATTTTTTAAAAATAATATGCCAAACTATCTCTGTGCATCTATCCCTTTGCTTAGATACACGTTCATTTTCTACCAAAGCAATTTGCATAGTGTTGCTCACTGTTTGTTTTGCCACCTTGAGCTCCAGCTGGCTAAAGATTTGCCACTTTCCTGACTCTCGTGCGAGTTAATGACTTCAAATGTACACACTACCCAAAGAAGGAGAAGACATTTCACCTGTATTAATAAACAGGGCAAAAGAATCTGCAACTCAAACTTTTCTAGGAATCAAAAGAAATGGAAAGGAAACGCAGACGATGCCTCTGCAAATCGGAATGTACTAAATTGCGTTTGAGTTTGGGCAGATCTCTTTAATATTCTAGGTGGGGGAGGGAGTTCTTTAAACAAAGAAAACATTGGACAAAGTTTTTAAATTTTTGACAAAAGGCGGGGAAATTAGAAGCTGAATTGAAATAGTATGCTTTCAAAGGAAATTGTTCGGTAAGAAAATTAATCATTGCGGCTGTACAGCACTACAAAAAATTAAATTATTGTTAGAAGCAAGACTTTATTATCCAGAGGAAACCAGATAGCAGTAAAGAGAAGGCCTGGTGCTACGAACTCTTTTCTACCTAAAGAAATTTGTTTTTAATCCCTAGCTGAGTTAGAAATATAAGAACCGCTGTTTCAAAATGGCTACAAAGTTTCTTGGCTCCTTCACCTGCGAGATACGGAGGTGGCAATCCATTATTTGCAATGGCATTTAATGTGGGGAGGAAAGGAGGGAAATTGACTGTTGGGAGCGCAGCTAATTTCTACCTTCTCCGGCATTCTTTCTCTCCCTTTCCTACACAAGATACAAATCAAGTAATCCAAATTTGCAGGCAGGCTCTGGGAAAGGGAGCAAAACCTGGCGCATGTTTTTTTGTATATATACGCACAGCATAAATATATATATAAAATGCTGCTGTGTATCGCCTCTATTCCTATCCCTGATTTGCTTCCTTGGAAGTATGCCACTTGAACTGCGGTGGCCTTGTTTTTTCTTCCATTGGCAAGGGTGCTCATTCCGAGCGTTTTCCTCTTCGCCCTGGCTCGATCTATGCGCCGCTAACAAACTCGTCCCAGAAACGCAAGGAGCTCCAGATCCACAACCAGACCCATTTCATCGGCTTCCCTTACCCAAAACGAAGACTACAGGGATTAAAACGCTCCCCGCTTTTCTTATTTTTAAAATTCCCTTTTTTTCCAACTCTCTTGCTGGTCTTACCTTCTAACGGAAAACCGCTGCGAGGATAATTCTGTCCGGGAGCTGGTCGCATCATTCTGGGGACAGCTCCACCCAGAGTTGTCATCTTAGTGGCACCTTGGCTTTCTTACACGTATTATATCCAAGAATTGAGAAGGGGCTTTGGGAAAGGGGGGAGGTAGGTCAACGTGGAGAGCAAGTCCGCATAGGATAAGGGGAGGGGGAGGGTTAATTTAAAATCTAGAGAGATTGGGATTGAAAACGTGAGGGGGGGTCGGAAAGGGAGGGGGGTCCAACTTGAGGAAGGGGGGAAGGGAAGCTCTGCTCTCCTTTCTGTCAGAGGTATCTTAGAGGGGAAATGTGGCGGAGAAAGAGAGAAGAGCGGGAGGGAAAAGTTTTTGTCCGAAAAAGAGGGATTCGCAACGGCTTCAGCTGGCTGGAGAAAACTGCGAACGGACGGCCCTTTCCCCTAGGAGAAATTCGCATTGATCTCGCCCGGCTTGAGTGGCAGGCGACGGGGATGATTTCTCCTTGTTCTTGATTTGCAGTGAAAGGAAACTCAGCTCTGGAGTATTTATTAGTTCTTTCACCCCAAGCTTCCTTAGGATCTCTGCGTCGCGATTGGCCAGCCGGAAGACTGTCCCGTCTGGAGAAGCCCGGAGCTGATTGGACGAAAGCGCCAACTTTCTCTTCTCATCCTGACAATTGAAGAGCTCCGGCTTTGGAGTGCGACCCGCGATTTGACTCTCTTTTCCTTGATAAAAGTGTGCTTTTCTTTTCCCCCTTTTTCTTCTTTGCAGAAAAAATGGCTGGGCGAGTGGAGGGGGAGGGAATCTAGGAGGGTAAGCGGAGAACCGGTCTAATTCCCCCCCCCCGCCGTCGATCCGTTGGTCGGTGGGTCTTTTTTACAACTTCTCTTGGCACAATGCCATCGGGGAGAAAATGACAATAGGGGAATAGCCAGCCTCTGGATTGCTTGGATTCAGAAACTTTCTTTGCCAGTCCCCCCCTGCCCCCCTCCCCACCAATTCGGTCTTTGCGGTGAGGTTATATATGTGCAGCTGTACGGGGATAGCCTGGAGAAATTAAAAGAGAAACTTCAGCCGTTTCTCCTGAGAGGTCTCTTTGTCTTCCACACTCCCGACTGGATTCCCCTGGGCGTGTGTCTGACGTCCACCAAAATTCTCTCCGACCCCTCGCCCCTTTCCCCAACCCTACCTCGATGCCCTTCCCAGTTTCTCTGAAAACTTTTCTAAGCTGCAGTTATATTGGAGAAAATTAGTCAGGTTTTTTTTTTTAATTCCTGGGTGGAAGGGGTGGGGACGGGCACAAGCCAATGGTGAAAACAGGCATCTCCGTCTCTCCCCAAGAGACGTTCCTGCTTTCAAAACTGAACAGACGGAGGCATCCCTTTGAATTCATTTGTGAAATTCTGCGTGAGGTGGAGAGATACAAAGATACGATATATGTATTTATTAAGCTGAATTTCGTTAAGAAGCGCTTATTCCCGGGAATTTATTGTAGCATTGAAACTAAACTGCTGGGGGAGAGAGAGGAAAAAGGATTTTTTTTAAGAGAGAGAGAGAGAGACAGAGAGACAGAGAGAGAGAGAGAAAGAAAGAAAAGAAAAGACTGACTAGGAGCTGAAGTGACCACAGCAGGATATGACGCCAGGAGTGTTGTAAAGACTGTCTGTCTTTAAAGAAGGTACCATTGTGCATGTCCTTTTATTTATAACTTGGTAAGTGCCAGCAAACTCGCCTCCTTTACACTCTGAAGTGCCAGCCCGGCTTTCCACAGCGGTCCTTTTTGGGGGGCAATAGTCTATTCAGTAACTGTCACTCTCAGGCTTCAAGTTATTCAAGACCTTAATCAATCAAAGGGATGAGAATCGTTCAGGTTTTCCCCCCCTCTCCTTTGAAATAAAGGAAACAATGAGGTTGGAACTGACGCTCTCTCTTCCCTCTCCCCTTCTTCAGCAACTTATAATTCATTTTGGGATTATTGATTTTAAAAACAAAACAGAAAGGCTGCTCATTTGCTAACTCGGAATGAAAAGTCAGCGAGGACACTAAAATAAAGTGAAAACAAATTTAGATCTGAGAAACGAGGTACCCTTTCCGACCAACGTGACACTGATAACTAAACAGAATTCCATGAGCAAAAGTATTTAAAGGCAATATAATGTAAGCGTAAGTGTGGCTGTGTAAATGCATCTTAGTATATTATTTGGATGGGTAATATAAAAATCAGGATTCTTGGATGTCACTTGGACATCACTGAAAAGAAGTGGATGTGCTAACAGGAGTTTGTGATCGTCACTTTTAACATGTGCTCACTTGGATAAGGCGGCATAAGGAATTTGTTTTGCCTTCTAAAGCATTCAGAATGCCTGGAAGGGGAATTGAAATGGCGTTTGGAAGCACAGAGACGAAAATGGCTTTAAAGATAACAGATGCTTTACCGAAGTTGAAGAAGGAAAAGAAACACAGCTTGTAGTTATATTGTTTTCATACGCAAAAGATTAATTTCAATGAAATTATGCCCTTACTCTCAAATAGTAAGATTAGAATTGAAGGATCGATCATAAATGTTCCCAGAAATTCAGCTGCATCTGGAAAACAAGCCAGAATCCAATAGTTTTTTCAAAGCATTCTGAATTTCCCAGACTACTGTGTATAATTGAAGGAGTTAGAGCTTTTCATCATTTTAAAAGCCTAATTATAAAAATAGAGCCTTTGTAAATTCCACCTCCTTTCCCAAACCTTCCCAAACTTTTATTTAGATATTAAATTTCCCCTTGTATTTAGGAGTTAATAGTTGAACAATGTAAGAAATGTATTACTGTATTGCATGTGTTCAGGGGTTTACATGGTATCTTGAAGCCTGGATATACATATATGGACGCATTTAAACAGATAGCCTAAATTAAAACATCATTCTTTGAAAGCTGGTTTTATTAAATCTAACGAATTGAAGAGTCATACAATTTTGTGTGTCCAGTCACCCATAAGTCCAACAGGATACAGTAAGAATTACTTTCAGGTAAGTAGGAAAGTCTAACTTCGTTGAAGAAGGAAATTTCCCCATAATTCTTACCCTTATAAATAACCTATATTTCAGTTAAAACGTTCACACCCATAAACCTACTATTAATTCTATGAACATCTTGCCCCATGATGGATTGAATGGAAATGCAAAGCAGTAAGTTATTAACAGACTTGATCCCGTCAGACTGAGGGCAACAAAACAAGTTCAATAATTTGGGAGGAGCCATTTATGCATGTTTACTCAAAAATAAATCTGGTTGGAATAAATGAAGTTTGCTTCCAAATACCTGTGGACTAATGAAGTTTGCTTCCAAATACGTGAAGTTTGCTTCCAAATACGTCTAAACTTAATTTTAAGACTTATGTCCAATTTCAGTCCCAAATTCTTGTGAAGTATCAGAAGTCCAACCAGAATTTTGGGTACCTCAGAACTCCATATCAGCTAGCCCTTTCTCTTTCTCCGTTCCCAACAGTGTTCTTATAAACAGCACAGAAACACACACACACACACACACTGATTTCCCGGGTGTTTTTACGAACTGCAGTTCGGAGAGGCTGAGGAGTATTATTTCACTGTCTCCCACTGCTTTAGAAAGTGAATGGCTATAATTTGCTATTAGTTCCACTCCAGTAACATCTCACTGCCTGGATGGCTGCTCTAAGCAAGGAGGCTTAAGTTCCCCGCTTGATCTGCATAGATGCTGTGTGTGCGCGCCTGTGCAGCACAAACTCATAAGACTAGTGTGGAACCTTAACTCATTTAAAACTCCGCTTGTGTAGCTGAATAAAATCAACATCCAGATTGCTTTTGCTGCCCTGAGCGAGTGCACTTTAAGGTGCAATTCTCTGCCACTGCTTCCCCCCTCCCCTTCATTGCACACATCCTGAAAGCTGTTACAGTTTCTGCGCTGCTTTCCATTTATTCCTACGGATTTCTTTGGAAGAGAAATTCCGATTGCAGAGTTACTTCAATCGTTCAATGAAGCCCCAAAAGAGTTCGTTCACTTGGGGTACGAAGGAACCCCAAGTGCGGAGGAAGGCATTGCCTTTAGTAAATACTGCACAGTCTCACAAGCCAAGGTAAGAGTTAAGTACTTTCTAAAACATTCCTTTAAAAAATTCAGAGTCCGGAACTGTAGAGCTGGTTGCTCCTGCCCCGATCCTAAGTATGTTTCCCATGAATTTCAGTAAAGGGACAAACAAAATTAACTCAGTTTAAGACAGGACTTCCACCTCTGAAAAACTGCAAGGAACACTGAGGAAAAGCCAACCTTGACCAGCGTTCTTAGCCAACCAAGAAATAATTAAGGAAGAGTGCCATCTAAAAAACTGGGTTGTTGAATGCTTTATGAATAAATCATGATTTATTGATTGGGCTCGCAAATTCCACCAACCAAGTCATACACCATGGTTTTCAAACCACAACTGGATTTGATGCACAGGAGAAACGACACAAGCTACATAAAGGCCTAGAGCGATGGGCCAACCTGGAGATTCTAGATTCCTGTTGGAGAGGCATTTTATCAGCAGGGAGCGCCGCTGACTCGAATGGGTCGTTTTGATAAGAGGGCGAGAATGTCAACGGCGATGAAGATACCGGGGTTAATATTTAGGTAAGCGTTTACAGGAAGGCAGCCCTTGAAAGAAACCACTGAGAATGGATTTCGTTGGATCCTAGGCGATGGCTTCTGGACCGAAGCTCAGGTCATTAGCGGGGTACTCTATGGGCAAAATCTAGAATCGCTTTAATAATCCTCAAGAGCGATTGAAGCTTGCTGTAAAATAAGAATTGTTAGGGGCTTACTTCAGGGTTTTGGCATTTAAGACTGGGCTGAGAACCACGATCTAGGAAGCGTAGGAACCCTTGTGCTCCACTCGGAAGCCGGTTCCTTTCTCCGTCCTTGGAATGGCTTTAGGGCTGCAGCCACTGGTCTCCCACAATGCCTCGGATCCTCCTAATCATTTTGAAGGGCAGATCCCGCCTAACGAACTTTCTCCCAAGTAACCGAGGTTTACTTAAGAAGCTACGGGCCGAGCGTTGTCCTCCCGCAAAATCCATTTTTCGTGGCTTCCTTCTTCCCCACGACTACTCCAGCCGTTTTGCACCCAGCCGTCTGGGTTCCACCCTAGAAGGGGTAAAAAGGGCCGGGCGTTTTTCGGGTCTGGGATTCTTGGTCGGTTCCGCCGCCAGCTCGGGGGCTTCCTCCGCACTACATTTAATATGATGATATCTTCATCGTAACGCAGAGAACTTCACCAACAGTGCCAGGCGCGGGGCGACCTTGCTTGAAGCGCTCCATACAAGGGAGTTTGGCTGGAGTCGCCGTTTGTAATTGGAACATTATTACCCTGTCGATCCCTTCGGGAGAGAGAAGGGGGAGAAAATGGGGGGATGAGTGGATGGGGAATCTCCGGCAGGTCTGTACGCAGAGTTGTAACTCAGCGAACAGGAATTCCAACAGTGTTCTCCAAGATATACAAGGCTTGGCGTCTCTTACAAGAAGTGTAGATTTTTATTCGTTTAGATATAACGCTCCATGCCGGATCTGGGGCAGTTCATTCATTACAATAGTGAACAATATTCTCTAATAGCTGGTAACGGATACCAAACCACCATTATCACGATGATTTCTGCCTTTAAATAAAGGTCCTATCTAGGCTTCAAGGCTACTGTAATGGAGGCGAACCTGTATCTGTTAAAAGCATGCACCTTAAAAAAATATTGAATAAGAGAAGTTATGCAGCCTCTGGACGGCAATTTTAGGCTCATTTGAACTCCATAGTACAATCTTCTACTTAAATCTTCATAGGATTACGCTGCACTTTTGGCTCACCTGTCCTCAAATTACTGCACCAAGTGTGGTGAAGCCCTAAACTTCAGAGAAAATATACAATTTATAAGATATACTGCTAGATGCAGTATTTGTAAAGAGACAAATAATTTAATCCAAAGTTCCAGATGAATACCTGGAAGTCTTTCAAGGAGGAAATAAGCTTTACTCTGGATGCAATGCTTTTTTCATATCTTTATTTAGATAAAATTGGAACGAAAAGGGAAGGATTCAATGGGAATGATGAGAAGAATTCAACTGAAAAAAAGTGAAAAGAAAGTAAAACTAAAAACTCTTCACGTTCTCTAAAGGAGGGGTCTATAGATCGCTGGTAGCTAATTGTCCATAGGACGAAATAGACTGATCTTTCAAATGGTGTGCATGGAAAATTTGTTGACTATGCTTGTGTTGTGCAACCAGACTTTCCTTTCATAGCTTACAATGAAATGAGAGTGACGGGCTGTCAAAATTGCTCCACCAACCAGTAAGTTGAGTAATTAGAGAGGAGGGAGAAGTGAGAAACTAACATCATTATATATGCAGTGTACACTCAACCCTAAGAGAAATGTAACACCTAAAAGAAACCTTTGTCTATGTAGTGATAATGGTGGCAACATTAGGGTGTAATTGTTTTTGACTTTTTAAAGAGTAGCAAAATGGCCTCCCAATTATTCAACATTGATATTTATCTTAAGCTGACCTTAATGCAAATAAAAGAACCAGGTTTTCCGAGAAAGTTCAAAATTCCCCAGTGATTGGCTCATGTTTTTCCTGACGTTCTTAGGTCCTCTTGATACCCACTTTTGCCTCTACATTTTGGCCTGAATGGCCTCTCCCGCTGGGCATACCAAATCATTTTTGCAAGCCACCAGCAGATACTGAGGGTCCCAATCCTGGGCCGGATGTGTGGTTGGAGGAAGGGCAACCTTGGGCCTGTGGCTTTTCATTTCCCAAGAGGAGACAAAAGTCTCTTAACTTTCCCCTGCCCGGGAACTGCTCACATTCCAGGCGATGATTAGCTACGAATGCTTGGACCCCCATATTAGCCCAGCGGAGAGGATTTCACGCCTTTCCAGTGGAAATAGCTAAAAATGCTTCTGCTAATTATAGAGCTCTTCCAGGCCAGGTGCACTTTTAATTGGATTAGTAAGTGCTCTATATTAAACCTGCAGTACATCAAATGGGCAAGGAAAATTAGAGCTATTAACAACACCCAGGCAATTATTTATGGACGGTAACATTAGTATGTTTCTCCCCTGTTAGAGGAAAAAATATCAATTATGCTATTTAGCGGGCTTTTCCCCTCCCAAATATAGTTTTACTCTTGCTGTTTTTCTCTCTCGCTCACTTTAAAATTCATCTATAACTATAAAGGCATTTCTAAGCTCTTTGAGACATGAATAACCTGTTAGATCTCCTCCTTCCTCTTTTGCTGCTTTACTTTGAGACATCTATAGGTCTGTGTAACTAACCAGCTGCTGTTTGGGAAATAAGATTATTTGAAAATAAACGGGACTTGCTTATAGCTAACTATTTTTAAGATCCCGCTAACTAACTACAAAAAGAAACAAAATAAAATCCAGTGTTGTGAAATAGTTTTCTAATGGATTGGAAATTTTATATGCTAGAAAGAAAACAGAAGCATTAAAAAGCTTGGTTTTACTGTACTTTTTACTATGCATTCTAATTAGAACATACAGTATAATTCAGCTAAAGTTGAGCATTTTTTAAATTTTTCATTTCATCAAAGAGTTAATGCTTTAAACTCCAACTGAAATTTAATTTGGCAAAGTTTACCTTTCATTGAATCTTGCTCTCTGTACATATACTGTTTTGCTACAGTAGTTGTTTCTGCTCTGCTTTCTCTTATGCAATACAAGTTTGCTGCTGGTGGTGTTTATTTTTCTTTTGCTTTGTTTCATTTTATTTTTAGTGCCTTGTCTCAAGGTATTTTTTTATTCTATGACTCAAAGTCACAAACACCTGTATATATACAATTAATTAATTGTATATATACAGGAATTAATTAGTTTGCTACTTGATATTGTTTCTTCTGTTTAAGTGCATAGAAAACATTGCTTTTTTCCAAACAAAGTGGCAATTTAAACTCTACAAGATGAAAATAGTGTCATGATTTGAATAGTGGGGTGATTCAGTATTTTGCTGTAATACAAAAGGGTTAGCTAGATAAACATTGATCCCAGGAGTGATTTCTTGCCTATTGACACAAGCTAGAAAAGATCAATGGCGGTAATTTTTAAGACCCATAAGTAGGTTGGGGAGGTGAAGACTTTGTGAGAGGAAAGTTTTGCTCTAATCACTAGATTTTACTTCCTTGTTTCTGTGTTTAGGTTTGTCACCTACACATACATACACACACACACACACACACACACACACACATAACTTTAATTGATCAATCAGAAGACATGCAAGCATTGCAGTCTTAGACCAAAGTTTACTGAGAATAGTTAGATTAACTTGTGAGAATTTATGTTTAGGATTGAACTATATATGTTCAGAAGTCTCAAGGAGTATCATCCCATCCAGCTTATCTTGAAATAAATATGCTGTATTTCAGCAGATGTGATTCAGAATTTAAGTTTCAATTGAAGTGTTTAGAAACTAGGCAATATTGTTTCCATAGATTTGTAAATGGGGGGAGATCTTTCCAGATCAGAATATGCAGTTATTTGAGAGCAATGAAAAACTGAAGTTATGAGTGAAATAATGAAGCCATTTAGAATCTGACCTAGTTCATTCATATACCAGTAAATTATTTCTAGGAACTGTTTCCAATGGAGGTTGTTTACAGAATGAAGCTAAACAAGATTTGACTACATCCCAATGACTCTCACTTTTAAATGTTGAATTCTGCATATGTTCTCAAATAGAAGAGAGCACACAGAATTCCAGTTAGGCCTAACATTCTATTGCAGGGATTTCCAAACTTGGCAACTTTGACACTTGTGGACTTCAACACCTAGAATTTCCCATCCAGCATAGCTGGCTGAGGAATTCTGGGAATTAAAGTCCATAAGTCTTAAAGTTGCCAAGTTTGGAGACCTCTGTTCTATTGCCACTGAACGTAGTTATCACTAGTGTTGTTCACAACCTATAGCCCAATTGTTCTTATAATTAGAACTAAGTTTAAAGGGACATTCAAAGAACTTTTACCTGAAAATAATAGTACATTCAGACTACAGCTTTACCAGACTGAAAGTATCCAATGCAATCCAATCAATGCTCACTTACTTGGCAGTAATTCATTGTGTTTAATGGGAATTTTTTGCACACAGAACATTTGCATGAGGGTTGGGGATATACCTTCCCAGCTGTTAATATAGTCCATTTCCCTAAGAGGAAAATTAAATGTACTATCTTCACTATGAAAGCGCTTTCTTCATAATCCAAGTCTTGGTATTTGCTATAAGAACTGCCTTCATTTTGGCCAAATATTAGATAACGTCTTTTCTTGTTTTATGTTCACAGATTTCACTTGTTATATATTTTAGCAAGGAATTTAAACATATACAAACGAAGAAGTCTGCTAAGTTTTGCAATCTAACTTAGTTTACCAGAAGACAGTGTGGTTTACTTTCAAATAAAGATACAGTGGTTTCAGCTATGAAAATAATATTTCAGGCTAGATCATTCAGGTAATATGAAGAAATAAAGAACCCACTGAGGTGTTTGACAGTTTAATACATTTGAGGTTACGCCAGGGATTGCTGTCTACTGGTAGGAGTTGAATAATATTTATGAGCAAATCTAATTGAATACAATGTAATATAGTGGCCTGTACACAAACCACTGGGATTATAAGGAAGGTGAACAAATAATTGTGCACAGCAAGCAGTTGTAAACTTGTTGCACTTCTGAAAGCATATTTTTAAGTAAGTTCACTCAGTGTCACTGGAGGGAGATCCTTTCTCAAAAAATGAATTTCCCTGAAAAAAAGATCAGCCTATCTTTTGCTGGATTGCTATTCCTCTGATTGGATTAGGGGTAGTACCTGGGTTTTAGTTTACTAATTAAATAGACTTTTCTGGTTGTGTATGGGGTGGGAGGAGAAATAAAGAGATCCTTCTGCCAAAAGCAAGGATTGGAAAAAGCTATTAAAGGAAGCCCAGTGGTTTTAGCTGCATTTCTGTTTCCACCGCCAACTGAGGCACATCAGGTTGCCTGCTTCTCCACCCCCACAGTTCAGTCAAGTGTCCCCAAGGCAAAGGAAGCCCAAATTCATCAGGAAAAACTGCAGGGAAGAATGGCAGAGTCATCCACCACCAGGGAAAGTGGCCTCTCAGTATCCTGCTACAGATGGCATGAAAGGAGAGCAGGGGAATTCATCAGAGACTGCTAGAACCGATTAAGCCAGTTGAAGTCATCTTCCCAGAGCTACTGAACTGGTTATATTAAGTTCCATGGATCCATTTTCAAGAAAACATACTGCACACAGACCTTCACACATACCATTCATTCAATGTTATTTCTTTGGTCAGGGAAGAATACATTTCAGATTGAAGTTTCCTACTCTTATCCTCCATGAGTTAACTTGATCATGTCACTTCTATGGGATACTAAAATGAGGCAGCCAAGCTACCAGCCCCACTTATAAGAGTGTGTGCACCTTACATTAAGGAATAGGTCAGATTAATATTGAATTATAATGCCGATAATAAGAGATAAAGGGCTTTCCCTTAGATAAGTGCATGAAACACTACAAGGCACATTTGATTCCATATGATTCAGGCCCAATGTGTGCAAAGAAGTACCATTTTAGATATATTTTTGTCCCAGGGAAACGTGTGATCCTACTCAGTGGTGGGATTCAATTTTTTTTTTACTACCGGTTCTGTGGGCGTGGCTTGGTGGGCATGGCAGGGGAAGGATCTCTAGTCAGAGGTAGTATTTGCCGGTTCTCTGAAGTACTCAAAATTTCTGCTACCAGTTCTCCAGAACTGGTCACAACCTGCTGAATACCACCTCTGATCCTACTGCAGTGGTACAATTCATCCCAGAGTGAAGGAATTCCCATCACTGTGAATTCTACCTATTGACTAATTTCAGTGGGAATGGAATTGTACTCTCTTCATTAGTTACAAGAAGGAGTGAAGAGATAAGATGGAAGCTCTACTTTCTGCTTTTTGCAGATCTTTAAATTCTAATCAAGGAAGAGGATGTGTAAGATTTTCAGATTGGATCATTATATAAATGAAGCAAAACTGCAGGGACAGATGTAACACTGCCCTTTAATGCACATAGAAGAAAATAAAACCTTACTAAATTTAGAACTAATGAAAACCAAGTCTTTATCTCACTTTTCTTTTACAGCAAACATGACTTCATTCAGTGATACTTTGGAGCAATGGAGTCAATACTGGTAGTAGTATAATCCTTTTCAGCATGCAAGCACCTCAGAATCAAGCAAGCAAAGCATTCAGATTAAGCAAAACTATATTATAAGGATTTTGCCCCATATACAGTCTCTTATTTTGATTCACTGCTAATTACTTTTAGATGAACATCTCAGTTTACAAAAAACTGTTAAATCCATATTTAATTGCAAGTGTATTTTATTGAGTTCAATGAAATGGGTGGGCTTAGCAGGTTTTTCAGATTATACTTGGCTTCTGAATGTGAGTCAAATCAGATTTGGACTCCAAAAAGTGGGCAGGACGGTGTCAAGAATTAAATCTGTGTGGTACTTAAGGCATCAGGCTAGAAATTGGGAGTTCATGAATTCCTGTGCCATTTTAGGCCCAAAGCTGGGTGGGTAACCTTGAGACAATCGCTCACTCTGAACCCTGGGAAGGAAGCAATGGCAAACTACTTAGGAAATACTTTGGCAAGAAGACTTGTTCAAGCACTGTCCAAGAATCAGACATAATTGAATACACACACACACACACACACACACACACACATATATATATATAATATTTGTTTTCTTAAGTTTTCACGGGTATTTACATGTATGGCATTCAGCTTTGTTTGGGTATTTTCCCATGTCATTGTAGTTGTGCTTTTAAAGTTGTAGCAACGTTTCGGCAGAATCTCATCTGCCATCATCAGGCTTCTGTATTGTGTTCGTCTGTGAGTCAGACTTTCACAGCCATTTGTTTTAAATTTGAGGCCAGCCTACTGCTGTGCCAGAATGGTTTTTTCTTCATCCTGATTGGTTGGGAGTCTTGGTCTGTGTTTATTGGTCTTGGAGTTTGCTGTGTTCTGCTTGATTGGTGTTTCTAATATCTTCTGTCTGTTTTGTGGATTTTTTTTTGTCTTGATTGGCTGGCAACATTGTGTTCCTGTATTGGAGGCTTTTAGTGCACCTTGGCTCCAAGTAAATGGATGGCTATCATTTATTAGGAAGCTAGATTTCATCTGGGTGCCTGGTTGGGGTATGTTTGAGTTGGAGGTATCAGGGGGGAATCTGTTTGTGCCCAGGTGTTTGCCTGGCTTGTGGTATGGAGATATTTTGTTTGTGAGTGCAGGCTTCCAAATAATTGACAATCTGGTGGAATCATCTCTCCTATTCATGCTTTCAGGTCTCTTTTCAATCTCTATGGCTTCTCTGATAATTCTGTGGCTGGGGTTTTCTATAGTGGCTAGGGTTTTGGTGCCATTGAAGTCGATGCTATGACCTGTTGCTTTCATGTGTTGGACTAGTGAGGAAGTGTATTCCAGCTTTGTTACTGCATTTTTGTGTTCATCCAGGCGGGTACTTATTCTTCTATTGGTCTGTCCAATGTATGTGGCAAGGCATGATGCATTTGGTTTTCCAGGTCAATTTTATCTTTGGGGTTTCTTAGGATGGCTGCTATTTTTCTGTCTGTTTTGAAGGCAGTCTTGATGTGATGCCTGTGTAGTATCTTACTGATTTTGTCTGTAGTACCTCTTATGTAGGGCAGGACAGCTGTTCCATAGGTCTGTTCATCTTCTAGGTCTCCATTATGTCTCAGTGTGTTTTTGTGGATCAAGCCGGTGATTTTGCTTTTGTGGAAGCCATTAGCTGTCAGTACTTTAGTCAGGGTGCATAGTTCAGTCTTTATGTGTGTCTTGTCTGCCAGGCGTTTGGTTCTGGCGATTAGTGTTTTGGCCACGGAGTTTATCTGTGCTGGGTGGTGGTGGGATTGGGCGTTGAGGTAGCGGTTGGTGTGTGTTTTCTTCTGGTATATGGTGTGTCCTAGTGTGCCATCTGTTTTTTTGTAGATTAATACATCTAGGAATGGTAGTTGTTTGTTTGTTTCCATTTCCATGGTGAACTTGATTTTGGGGTGAGTGCTGTTTAGGTGTGTTAGGAAATTGTTTAGGTTTTCTTTTCCATGGGGCCAAATCACAAATGTGTCATTGATGTATCTTAACCTCTCAGACCCATAATCAGCTTCAGAAGAGCACCACTACAAAACCTAGCTAAACACTTAGAAAAGCAGCTACAGCCCCATGCTGAAGCAGCAGCTTCACATGTACAAAACTCATACCACTTCTTGGAAATGATCAAAGATCTACACGTGGAACAAGAAGATCTGCTTGTAAGTTTCGACGTGGTTTCACTATTCATTCAAATCCCGATAAAAGAAACTCTTGAAATCATCAAAAATAAATACCAACCAGCTAAACACCCCATGGAACTAGCAGAACACTGCTTAAATGACACATATTTCATACACAAAGGACAAAGATACAAGCAAATTGAAGGAGCCCCTATGGAATCACCACTGCCACCCGTCATTGCAAACCTGTTCATGGAAGAATTCGAATCCAGAGCCCTCGCTAATGCCACCCACAAACCCAAACTATGGTTAAGATATATCGATGACACATTTGTGATTTGGTATTTTCAACAAACTCCAAGACCAATAAACACAGACCAAGACTCCCAACCAATCAGGATTAAGAAAAAACCATTCTGGCACAGCAGTAGGCTAGCCCCAAGTTTAAAACTGAAACCACTATAAAAGCCTGACTCACAGATGAACACAATACAGAAGCCTGATGATGGCAGATGAGATTCTGCTGAAACATGGCTACAACTTTAAAAGCACAACTATAATGACGTGGGAAAATACCCAAACAAAGCTGAATACCATACATACATACTCTCTCTCTCCCCACCCCCTCTCTCTCTCTCTCTATCTCTCTATATATTTCCTTTCAATATATAAATTGTACAGGGGACAAAAATGATAAAAAGATTCTAAATTATATTAATTTAAATCATATATATAGGAATTTAAATTAAATAATTTAGAATCTTTTATCGTTATTGTCCCCTGTATAATTTAAGCAATTTTTTTTTTATCTTAAACCTTACAATAAAGTGCTAACCCTTTAACCATACAAAGACAAAGACTCTACATGGTTCTAGGGCTTCTTATTTTGACCAAATGATGTATATTCCTCAGTCTAGAACAATTTTGACTAGAATTAAGACGCTAAGTTACACTATCTCTTATTTCATTTTAGATAGAGTCCAAAATGCTTTGCTAATTTCAGTGGAGTACAGCTTCTAATGAAATTTGCTTAGGACTTCAAGGTTTCCTTATAAGTCCATGGCTTATTTTAAAAAATGCCCTTAAAACTCCAAGTAGGTTGCCTCTGATATTCTGATGAGTGCTCTCCTGAACTTTGAACGTAGCTCTAGGTTTGGTTGCAGTTGGACCTGAGCAAATTCAACTATGGCTGAGTAACTGTACCAGCCTCAGCTCCCCTCCAGTGAAGTTGCAGATTCCCTGCCCCCATAGCTTCTCATTTTGCCCTCCCCGCTCCAAAAAGAGTCCTAGCTTTCTTCCCTCTCCTGCCTTTTGCCTTCAAGACAATTTTTGAATCAAGTAGCCTAAAGATTAATTGGTTGGAGGCCACATTTTTCTCCCCACCCCCCCTGAAACATAATACAAGAACTCAAAAGAAAAAAAAAACATAAAGAGGAGAGAAAGAAAGAAAGAAAAAATTAACAGCCTGGGCCCTAGCAAAAGATTAACATTTGGAATCTTAGGAAATGTAATCTGCATATCTAATTGATTCCCAGCATATCAGTTTAAAGGATAAAGATGTATATCTCTACACGATTGAGATTGCATTAATAGCCACATAAATAAAAGGTTGAAAAGTCATCAGGGAGTCCTTTGAAGCCCATGCCTGTTGCTTTTATAGTTAGCCCATACTTCTAAGAGAGCTCTTTGCTGTTATTTTAAAGAACCCAGAAACTAGAGCCCAATCATAAAAGATCAGGTACGGCACAGAGTGGGGGGGGAAAAAGCAGGTGCATCCAAAATAAAGGTGATGGGCAAAGCTCCATCATTTCTCTGCCAGCAAGATCAAACAGAGATGGGAGAAGGAAAAAGACTTTTTAAAAAATGCTCCAGACTTTTCTTCCCTTATGCTGAGCGCCAGGTACATTAGACAAAAAAAAAAAAGATTATCTTGATAGATAATGCATTTATAAAAACACAAAGCCACTAGGCCCCAGATTTTTTTAAAAGTTTGTCCTTCGGTATTTTTGGGAATGGAGAGAAAAACAAAATGGGATGATTGTTGACAAAAGATCACCCGATATGCAAAATAACTTGTATATAATGCCAAATTGGTTTCTGCTGCTACTTGGATGAAGACAGAAGAGGACAGAAGAAAGAACTGAGCAAATACAGAAGCTTGCTTCTGAATGATTAAGGCAGCTGCAATAATCCAGACAATCACTAGATGATAGCAAAGAAACAACAATCACTCTCTGTTGCCATCTAGTAATCATCCTAGTTCTTTCATCCCTCAAATATGATCTCCAAATGTGCAAACCACAATTTTGGGCCTAGGAGCATCTACAGTATGTATAGCTTGTCAGATGTGTAAGGAAGCACTAAATTGAAGGAGATTGGTCATAATTCAGAATTCTACAGAGATAATTTTGGAACACTTGCAGTTGGATCTCTGTATACCTTCACCAACTCTTGTATCAAGATCTGAAAGAATCTTCAATTTGCAATATTTCTTATGCAATTGTTTTATATGAACAATGTAGATTTTTTAAAATGTTATTTTTATTTGAGGGGAGAGATTGGTTTCGTTGCTGCAATTCTTAAGCAGCTAAGAAACAGAAATCTTAACCTTCCTTCTGCAGTTCATCAGATATCTAAGTCTATCTTTTACCCACTTATATAAATCATATTTAGAATGAAGAACACCATATGGAGTATAACTGTCTAATCAAGGGTGGGATTCAACTGGTGTTACTACCGGTTCCGTGAGAGTGTGTTTTGCGCACGCATGTACAGCATTTGCAAAAAAACATCAGCTGTGCCACCAGGACAGCTGACAAGTGCTGCACACAGGTGCGCGGCGTTTGAAAATCCTCTTTTTTTCTGCTTTTTCAACCTCAGCTGTGCCGCGCAAAGCAGCTGAGATTGAAAAAGCAGGAAATAAAGGACAGCCAAGAGCCCAGGCGGATGGGTAAGACAAACAGACAACCAAAAGGTCATCACAGCAAACCGGTTCAGTGTCTCCTGCTCTTCAGAGCTACCAGTTCTATAGAACTGGGCAGAACTGGTAGCATCCCACCCCTGCATCTAATTACCAAGTCCACCTATGGTCTAGTACAGTGGTGGCTAACCTTTTTGGGCTCCTGTGCCAAAAATTCTGTGCGTGCTTACATGCTTGTACTCGCATACCAGCACCCAGAAGGCAATGTGCAGACCCCTCACATCACCTACGCATGCGCACACAATCCCCACCCCCACCGCCCCCTTACCTGCACTGCACCTCACAGCTGATTTTTGGCTGGTTTGAGGCCTTTTTCGGCCTCCCAAAGGCTTGAGGAAGGCTTCTGCAGACTTCTACAAGCTTTGTAGGCCGAAATCTAGCCCCGTTTCATCACTTCCTGTTTTCCCTGTTTTTCCAAAAACGACCTCAAACCGGCCAAAAATCAATTGTGAGGCACGCACATGTGCAGTGAGGTAAGTTTGCCTGCAGCTCACGTGCCAGCACAAATGGCTCTGCACGCCACCTGTAGCACGCGTGCCATAGGTTCGCCGTCACGGGTCTAGTAAGTTTGAACCTTTATTAGCAATGGATCAGTCTTCTTCAATGGTGAAAGGTTCTATATTGGTGTCAATGTTACTAGTCTCTATCAGAGACAATGTTACTTGTCTCTGGATCTCAATTATCTTATTTAGAAATACCAGTGGTTAAGGAAAATAATATAAGATAATTATTATTCTGCCCATGTTGTGGGCAAATTCCTCTTTGGCAAATATGTAACACAGAATATAGTATTGGACTGGCTTTTTGTTTTTCAATGACCCATAGAACTATATGTGGCTTAATTCAAATGTCAAGTAAATTCTCAAGATGGAATCATTACATTTATAAACTCAGGCAGCTAAATATCTACTCAGAGTGCATTTTTAAAAACAAATTAGCCTCAGTCATATCTTTTATATTAATTCTGCAGCCACTATCTTTCATGTCTAGTTCTCCATCCAACATTAATTTTACACTTTTTATCAACTGTGTAGAATTGTTAGTCCTTGTTTAGAGATGCACAGAAAATGGCAAGTCAAGATGAGCAAGATGAGAGTTCATTGATTTCGCCTAACATATTCTTAAACACATCTCCTTAGCAGAACTAATCTCAGACACCTAAATCATATATTATTGTTTTTATTATAATAGAAAACTAAAATTGAAACTGATTCATGAGAATATAGTTACATGAGGAAATGGACTTTTTTTCCTCTCCAATTATCCTTTGTTTAGGAAGCTCTAATTGGAGAAAAGAAGGTTATCTGATTTTTGGACAAATATAATACACAGAGTTAAACCAGAATTATTTACTCCTGATTAAAAGAACTCTGATTAAAAGATTAATCACCAATCTAGTGTGGCAAAATAATAAAATGAAAATAATTTAATATTAAATTGAACTATTATGACTATGATAAGAGGTTATAGTTATTAACAGCTATATCTGTAGCTGTATAAGTACATAAAAAGCTTCTCATGAAGTTCAAAAGTCTATATAAGCTGAAATCATGCTTCCCAGGCCATTTCCACATGAGTGACTTATAGCTTTTTCTATCATTACCTAGCCATTATTGAGAGATTATAAAGCCTAACTTCATTACACAATGTATATATTGTGCACATATTGTTAAGATGTTTCTAGAGGATATTGTGCAGCTTAAAAACCACTTTCAACACTCACCAACACATTTTTTCTGATACTAAGGATAACATATATAGGGCAAGCGACGCCATTCTGTTACATGGAAAAGACAAGATCAGCAGGTCCTAATTTGGCAAGTAGTTAATCTGACTCCACCAGGACACGTGTATTCTACTTCACCTGAAATACCACGTCCTTAAAAGCTGAAAGGCAAGCCATAATTTAAATAATATCCCCTAGTGTTGCACGGCTACTCCTACTTCTGCAAGATGCTTCATAATGCCTCTGGTCATACAAATATTGGTAAATCTGATTTCCAGATTGATAATCTGGTTCACAGTGATTTTCTTTCTTTAACCCCTTTCCAAAGCCATGGAAATTTATAATAAACACCACATATTTTGCTAATACTCCAAATTGTTTTAAATTACTGTTTCATCCCAAATAGAGTATTTTTATGGAGGAAAACACACTTGATATCTACAAAAAAATGGAAACCTATTTTATGAAATCAGCCTTGTAACTGGACTACTAAACTTTTAAGGATTCACAAGTGAATGAGCAAACCAATCTAGTTAAACTGGACAATGTTGAAATGACACAAAAAATTCTGATAGTAACTGATTTCCTGACAATGTGACCCAGACTGCAACCAGTTAACTAAAGAGATGTTGAGTTACACTTCACTAGACGTGCTCAAGCAGAGATTGGATAGCCTTCTTTTGAAGGTGCTTCAGTTCAGATCCCTGCACTAATCATTAGGTTGGACTTGATGATTAAATGGCACCTTCTTGATGATTCTGTGAATAGTGATGATACTAAATTACAGAATTCTACAGAGAAAATATCTTTGAGCAGTCCTGTCTCCTCAAGACTTCTGTAAAATTTACATGGATTTTGTAAAAAGACAAATCCATTTGCTGCATTCTTTGTCTGAGGTCTTATTAAAATAGTCACCTTTCACAATAATAGGCATCAGACTCTTGGAAAATAAGTTGTCATGCATTGAAATCTATATGAGAAATAACCCTGCAACAAACGAGCTGCTGAACTAGTGCATTTGACATTCAACTGAAAAACTTTATTTTTGAAATGAACATTTTTTTCCCTACAGCTAGACAAAATACACCAAGTTGAATCAAACTGCAGAGGATTGGAGAAACTTTGCAGTGAGGTCAGGAGTCATGACCTGAAATTGCAAACCAATTCAAAATGTTTATTTTAGTCTCACAGAAAAAAAAGGCCTCTATAGGCAGCCGCAAAAATAGTAAAGACATTACAACAACTCACAGTGGGAAGAGCAGAATAAAACAAGCAGTATTATAAATGGTACAATTTAATAGTCGTACAAAATTATCCTTTCCCCCATATTTTAAATTGTATTCACCTCAGTTTAGCAAAAATGTTCTGAAATATATTTTTATTACATGCCCAAAGTTGGCTTACAATGAGTTGGGCAGCATATAAATTTAATTAATGAAGTAAAAGTAAAGATTCCCCATCCAGTTGTTACCAATTCTGGGATGGTGTTCATCTCTGTTTCTTAGTCGAAGGAGCCAGTGTTTCTGAAGACATTTCTGTGATCACGTGGCTACCATGACTACATGCTGAGGCACAGAGAACACTGTTACCTTACTACCAAAGTGGTACCTATTTATCCACTTGCATTTGCATGCTTTCAAAATGTTAGATGGGCAGAAGCTGAGCAAGTAACAGAAGCTCATCCAGTCATTTGGCACTTGGGTCTCAAACCTGGGCTCAGCATCTTTAACTGCTAAGTCACCATGCCCCATGAATGAATGAATGAATGAATGAATGAATGAATGAATGAATGAATGGAATGGAATGGAATGGAATAGAATCAAGAAGATTAGGAAGATCTAGGATTAAATGCCTATTTTAGTACTCTCTTTAGTACTTTTTAGGTAATCTCTCTCAGCCCAGTTTACCTTACAGAGATGATTTGGGGGAACAGAATTAAGGGAAGACCTCTCAGCTATGCCATCTTGACCTTGTGGAAGAAAAGTAGAATATCATCATCATCATGATGATCTATTCTGAAAAATTTTCCTGTTACAACTTCAGATGTGCTGGGCTACACGTACACATAATTCTGATAGGTATTCAAACTGGGAATGACAAGAATTATAATCCAGACATTTTGGGGGGGGGGGGGGGGGGGGGAAGGGAGGGGAGGGGGCGCGCTCCCCCCCCCCGAACAAGCACACATTTTGTTTTATTGTTTTTTTCATTTTTCCACAAAGATCCATACAAAAACCATCTGGGAGATTTGATCTATCTGAAAATAAGTGACAGTGATAGTCCAGGCCATATTCAGAGGAAATACTACACAAGGTTTCATCTCAAAGGCTATCTGTTGAGGTAATTCCCCGTTAGAAGAATGAGTAATTACAGGGAGACGAAGTGAGAGTAGGGAAGAATAACACACACACAGCACACAGATACACTGTACAGTAAATGTAAGTTTTTACTTCCAATAAATGTTTAAGCAAATTCCAAGATAAGCAGTTCAAGTCATTCACAGGTAGGGCAGTCAGTGTTCAGTTCAGGGATAATCCAAATGTCAAAGTCCAGTATCAAAAAATAGTTCAGTAACAGACTTACATCAACGATCAGTAGCAGTCATTAGGAGGAACGGCAACTCTCTCCAACAGAAGGAAACAGAGACGCACTGAGACTAAACAACCCAGGTTTCTGGCTCCAACTTATGGCCATTTGCAGAACCATATCCAATTACAGTTTTAGCATTTTCTTAAAGATACAGTATTAAAATGTCTATCCTAGTTTATATATTTCCAACCCAAATAACTTTTAGGTGACTTACATTCCTAACACTATCTATTTAAAGTACATTACAGCAGTACATTCAAAGGACAGACAAGAGTTATCTTGGCTAACCAATCATTTGCAAGAAAGCAAAATTGCCTAGGTTTTTTTTTCTACAGAACCCAAAGATGCAATACTATACAGACTTGAAGTAACACTATGAAGCCAATTGGACTTAAAAGGACTTAAAAAGAGGCTCAAGGTTATGCATCTGGCTGACTTTCCATTAATTTCACTGGTCTAAATCAGTGGTGGCTAACCTTTTTGGGCTCCTGTGCCAAAAATTCTGCACGCGCTTACATGCTTGCACTCGCGTACCAGCACCCAGAAGGCAATGCGCAGACCCCTCACATCACCTACGCATGCGCACACAATCCCCACCCCACCGCCCCCTTACCTGCACTGCACCTCACAGCTGATTTTTGGCTGGTTTGAGCCCTTTTCGGCCTCCCAAAGGCTTGAGGAAGGCTTCTGCAGACTTCTACAAGCTTTGTAGGCCGAAATCTAGCCCCGTTTCATCACTTCCTGCTTTCCCTGTTTTTCCAAAAAAGGCCTCAAACCGGCCAAAAATCAATTGTGAGGCACGCACATGTGCAGTGAGGTAAGTTTGCCTGCAGCTCACGTGCCAGCACAAATGGCTCTGCGTGCCACCTGTGGCACGCGTGCCATAGGTTCGCCATCACGGGTCTAAAAGTTCATTTGAGTATGTACACATTGCAAACATGATTATTGGGGCCTATTTCTAGACCTAATTTAGAAACATAGGGTCATTTACTACCAATAGTGATTCCCAAGTAAAATTAGTAAGAAAGGTCAATTGATTTAAATTCAGAAAAACTCTACTTAAATAAAATGATGAAGGACTATTTGGAAGGCTTATTTGTGACACTTATATTTATAAATGCAAATGTGTATTTAAAATATACTAGCAAAAATATTTAGAGTGTGTGTGTGTGTGTGTGTGTTTGTCTGTCTGTCTGTCTAGCGCAATGGGCTTAAAATAAACTTGTTTTAAAAAGTAAAAGAAAAAAGAATAAGAAGCCAGCAAGTCTCTGTTGTGAATTATTTTGTTTATCTTAATATTGTGTGATTATTGACTAGCAAATAAAACTGAATAACAGAATTTTACATTTCTCCCATGTCTTTTCTTTGGAGTGGTAAGATGGGTAGCAGAGGAATTCTACATGCATTGTAGTGGTTTCTATAAACAAAAGAAATATACTTCCATTCTGACCTTACTCATATTTCTGAGAAGAAAGTCTGCTTTTTTAAATGGAATCGGCCCTTTAAAATAAAATGCATTTACATCAAAAGCTTTAATATCATAAAATAAATTCTAAAATTTATTACTAGTAATGAGACTCCTAGTCCTAGGAAAAAACTAATACTTTGTTAGGAAAATTATATTTTTGCTGGGGAGAAAGCATAAAACATCACAAATTGTGTTTGACCTCAGGAGAGGTGATGATTTATCCCCTTCCCTATCCCTGTCTTTTAAAGGACACGGCATATTTTTAGAGGATTAACTATATAATCTACATGACTACTGGACTTTCAGCTTCTTGAGCTGATTCCATAAACTCAAGCCACATTTGTGATTTTTAAATCCCAGTGGAAAGCAGTTGGCTCTCATTTTATGGCAGAAAAAGTGTTCAAACCCTCTGGAGGTGTTTAGGTTTGTGTTTTGTGTTTTGGACACTTCACTCCATCACTTAGAGGATGATCCTTCTATTATATCAGCCTCCAGATGCTTTTTTAGCAGACTATTTAAAGAGAAGATATGTTGTCACCTATTATTACCTATAACCTCCCAATTGAACGTTGACCTTATGATAGGGTAAATATTTATTTATTTTACATTCAAGACTTTCTTCCAGGGGCAATTATTTTTACATGGGTATTTAATATGTTCAAAGATTTTGTTATTGTAGACTTTGGGAACATTTATGTTACTTAATGAATCTGAAACACCATCTATACTATTTATTATATTCAGATGTTATTGATTTTTTTGTTATTTTATGTTTCTAACCATCAAAGGCTAATCTGATCAGGAGCATGCAGTTTATAAATATGACAAAAAATAAATAAAGGTGAGATTCTGTATATGTCATCCTCAATCTTATACTTAGATGAGTCTCATATATAACCAGAAAGATGGACTTCCCTCTTGGTTTCCAGAATTTAAATAATACTTTTTTAAAAAATAGATGGTTGAGTCTATATTAGCATATTGGTAAATGTAGGCATGGAAGCATATTTTCTTTAGGGTTGAAGATGCTAAGAGACAATGCACATTTATAGCAGTAAGCATTATTCTACGAAATGGAAAAAAATCCTTTTTTTAAAAAAAAATTTTTTATTGTTTTTTAACATACAAACACAACAACAAAACATAAAAGCATCAGCTCCCCCATATTTTTATACAAACAGTAAGTCGGTTGGTCCATCAGTTTTGTGCATTCATCTCATAGTCACAATTACAATTACCTTATATAATACTCTTATTATCAATACAAATTTATAAATCATAGTATCACTATTAAAAAAAAAAAAGAAATTTGACTAAACTTTTATTCGATCATGCCTTTATGAGATAACTATATTTTAAATAATTTATTCTAAAACAAGTCTTATAATCATGCCAATTCTCTCCTAAATAGGAAAGAAAAAAAAAAAAGAAACAGAAAACTATTATATAAATATAGTATCAAACACCAATAAGAAGAAAAGAAAAATAAAATCAATATTATTTCTTATTGTCTAACCTTTATATTTTAGTATTTCATCATTCAACCATTGATAGAAGAGATCCCAAACTATATAAAATTGTTTATCTTCTTGCTCTCTAATTTCAAAAGTCAATCTACTCATCTCAGCACATTCCAATATTTTCTTTACAACTTCTTCTTGCAATGGAATTTTCTCATTTTTCCAATTTTTGCAAATACAATCCTAGCAGCAGTCAATACATTTACAATCAAATATTTCAACTCTTTACTATATGTATCTGGTAGGATTCCCAATAAAAAACTCCGGTTTCAAGTCTATATGCTTCTTTGTCATTTTTTCCAACCACATGTGGATTTTAGTCCAATATTTTCTAGCATCCTCACAAGTCCACCACATATGGTAGTATGAACCAGGTTTCTGATGACACTTCCAGCATTTTTCAGATTTGTTCTTGAACATTCTTGCTATCCTTGTCGGGGGAAAATGCCACCTGTAAAACATCTTATACAAATTTTCTTTATAGGCTGTAGACATTGTCATTTTATAATTTTGCAACCATAAATTCTGCCATTTCTCTAAATCAATCCCATATCCAAAATTCCTCCCGCATGCAATCATAGTTTCTTTAACTTGTTCTTCCTCCAGCTTAATTTCCAATAAATAACCATATAGCTTTTTAATCACCTTTTCATCAGTACCCATCAAAATCTTATCTAAATCAGTTTGCTAATCATAAAATCCCTCTGCTTTGAAATCCTCATAGTACTTTGAATGTATTTGCAGATATGAAAACCAATTCATCTGTATACCTTGTTCTTCTAGTTTTTGCATCGATTTAAGTTCACCCTTTTCATCTAGTAATTCCCCATAGCTAACTGTTTGTTCCTTTTTATAAATTATAGGATAAGAAACGCTTCTATAAGTCGATAACCAAACTGGAATTTTCAAATAACACTGTTTTTTTGTCTTCTCCAATTTAACCACAGAGACTCCAGTATATAATGTCTTCTAAAATACCCTGTGTTTTGGTTCCCTTGTACCATAAAAAGCATGCCAGCCCAACAGCAAATCATGACCTTCTAATGTCAACAATCTGGTTTTCCTTAATGTTATCCATTCTTTAACCCGTCAAATTTGCAGCTTGGTAGTACAACCTCCCAATTAGGCAGACCAAACCCTCCTCTAGATCTAGCATCCTGTAAAAGCTTTAACTTTATTCTTGCTTTCTTGCCTTGCCATATATACTTCAAAACAATTTTATTTAAATCCTCAAAGTATTCTTTTCCAAGCCTAATTGGTATTGTTTGAAACAAAAATAAGATTCTGGGTAAAATGTTCATCTTAATTGTTGAAATCCTTCCTATTAATGACAATTGTAAGTTTTCCCATTTTTTCAAATCTTGGGCTATCTGTTGTTTAAGTTTAATATAATTGTTCTCCTTCAATGTACTACATCTTGGCGTCAAGTATATCCCCAAATACTTAACCTTGTTTGTAACTTGAATTTTTAACAGTTCTGCCAGCTCTTCTCTTTGTTTCAGCAACATATTCTTTGACAAAATCTTTGTTTTATCTTTATTTATTTTCAAACCAGCCACCTCCCCATAGGCTTCTATCTTTTCCAACAGCTTCGAGGCTGTTTCTATAGGATCTTCCAGGATGAAGACTAGGTCATCTGCAAAGGCTTGTAGTTTGAATTCTTCCTTTTTGATTTTCATTCCTTTTATAGTTTTATCTTCTCTGATATTTCTATTCAACACTTCCAAAGTCAATACAAATAACAAAGGCGAAAGAGGACAACCTTGTCTTGTACCTTTTCTTATATTAATAGAATCTGTAAATTCTCCCTCCATCATTACCTTAGCTGTTTGTTCACTATAAATTGCTTCTATTGCTTGAATAAATCTTCTAGCAAAGCCCATCTGTTCCATTAAAAGTACCATAAACCTCCAATTTACATTATCAAATGCCTTTTGAGCATCTAAAAATATCAAAGCCATTTGCTTTTCAGGGTGTGCCTCATAATATTCCAAGGTGTCCAAAATTACTCTCATATTATCTCGAATTTGTCAGCTTTGCAGAAACCCATTTTGATCTGGGTGAATAAAGTTATTCAAATACTTTTTAAGTCTTTCTGCTAATATTGAAGCAAAATTTTATAATCTGCGTTTAATAAGGAAATGGGTCTATAATTCTTGATTTGAAGTAGATCCGCCTCCTCTTTTGGAATAAGTGTAATATAAGCCTCTGACCATGTTTTGGAATTATCTTTTTACCATAACTTCATTCATAACTTCTAACAGTGGAATACACAATAATTCTTGAAAGGTTTTATAAAATTCTACAGGAAATCCATCTGGACCTGGTGCCTTTCCATTATTTTGTTTCTTAAGTGCTTGACTTAACTCCATCATTGTTATATTGCTTTCTAGCATTTCTTCAATCTCTTTAGGTATCTTAGGTAGATTTACATTCTGCAGGTATTGTTTAACTTTCTCCTCATCAATATCTTCTTTCTTATACAAATGTTTATAAAAATCATAAATAATTTCTTTTTTCTCTTTGCTGCCATGACAAGTTTTACCTTGGTCATCTATTAAGATGGGAGATGGGAGGAGCCTGCGCCGTGGCGATACGGTATGCAATCGAGCTCCTCGATTGCAGCCGATATCTCCGCTACCGGCCGGTCCAACGGACCTACGCTGTCCCGTAGGGGTAGCCATCGTGAAGAGCGTACCCTGAGGACTCCGGGATACCGCAAAATCCCTGGAGAGCCCGGGTGAAGCTCTTCTTGCCAGCGGCGGAGAGGCAGCCCCATGCTGCTGAAGCCGGGCGGCTCCAGATAGAATGAGTTTAAGAAAGAGTTAGTGTCGGTTGGGTGAGAACTTTTTTTCTTTATTTAACTTTTTGAGCCTTGAAAGTTCACTCTGACTACTTGAAGAAACCTGTGTGATTTTTTTTTTTTTTGACAAAACTGACTAAGCGGCGTTTTTAAGGGAAACGTCAAAGAGAGAATCCATTTACTTTTTTTTTCTTTGCTTCCGGACTTTATTGTTATTTACTGGATAACTGGACTGTTTCTTTTTATATTTATATGTTTTACTCTTCTTCTGGATTTTTCATTTTTAGGCTAGAGGTTCCCTTTGATTTTGTTTTTTTTTGCTTTTGTGTATTCCATATCGGCTTTTCCCTTTTCCCTTTTTTTTTTATGCTCTTCAGAGAGGAGGGGGAAAGTGAGAACTAAGAAACTTTGTAACACTGCCAACTAGAGGCTCGGAAATATTTTACTTGAACTGGAAAAAACAAACTCTTCTTCTCAAGGACACCCTCTGATAAGATAGAGGAAAGCACTTTGTTGAATATTATTACAGGTGTCTTTCTGGATATTTATGGCCTAGCTTTGAAGCTTGTGGGAAAGAGAAGGGAGTTATAATTAGAGCCTTGGACAATTAAATAGAGTGCAGTGTATTGTTGCTTATTCTTTTTTTAATTCTTTTTTTTTTTAGTTCCGCCACCCCCTCCACTAACATCAAGGTCTTTATTTTTAAGTTTGATTTATTTGCAAAGGAAGCCTCTGAATTTTTTCTTTACTTTTATTCCATTTTGATTTATTTTGCTTTATTTTTTCTCCTTTCTATTTGGATCCTGTTTTTTTTTTTTAAATGTACATCAGTGGACTATTTCTTTTTCCTTTTTCAATTGAGGTTTTTTTTTTTCTTTTTGGCTGGACTAAGGTGTGGAATTTGAAGAAATTTATTTTTCTTGGTTTTTGCTTTGTTTTTTTTCTCTTTTTCTTTTTTCCTTTTTCTTTTTGGCTTTGTCTTGTTCATTATTATTATCACTGGGTTTTTACTCTTATTTTTACTCTCTTTTATGGATTATTTTTCTTAATTGGATTAAGGTCAGGAAGAATTTTTCTTCTTTTTCTCTCATTATTGGCTTTTTATTGTTGGCCCTTTTATCTTGGATTATAACTTCATACTTTTTTTGGATTAAAATTTGAAAGAATTTGAAGAGCTGGAACCACCTAAAATGAGTAAGAAATTTATATCTTCGGTGCCTCTATGTCTGCTTCTGCCTCCCCACCATCTGGACAGCGCTCAATTCAGACATTGTTAAAGCAAGATAAAGAAAAAGAACAAGAAAGAGTATCCTTTCAGATAATTATGCAAGGAATTCAAGATCTTAAGGTAAAAATAGATACTATTGAACAAAGAACAGGTAGGATGGAGGAAAAAGTGGAAAGTATCCAACAGATGATGGGAAAATATGAGGAGAGACTTCAAAAAGTTGAAGAGGGGGCAAACAAAGAGAGGAGAAGATTGGAAATATTGATAATAGATTAACAGTGATTGAACAAGGAAAAAGTGAGATGTTGAAGTGGGAGTTGGATAGATCAGAATTTTATCTCAGATTTCAAAATATAGAAGAAGAAAAAGGACAAGATCTGGCTGCGATAATGGTAGGAATCTTGGCGGATGCGCTGGAGATAACAGAAGAGAAGATGATGGATGGAATAGATGAGATATATCGAGTTTTTACAAGATATGCGATGAGAAATAACCTACCCAGAGAAGTTCATATTAGATTTATTAAAAATCTATGAAGACAAAAGTATTACAAGTGGCAAGAGAGAAGACATTGAAATACAAAGGTAAAGAAATTTTGGTTTTAAAACAAATACCTAGAAGAGTGAGAGAGATGAGAAGAGAATATCGATTCCTGACCAAAAGGTTATTGGAAAAAGAGGTGTCTTACAGATGGTTGATCCCAGAAGGATTGATGTTTACGTGGCAGGAACAGAGACATAGAATTGATTCAATTGAGAAAGCAGAACTGTTTTATGCAGAAGTTTTGGAGGGAGAGAAGGAGGGGCAGGAAAGGAGGCTCCACCAATTGAATCCCAAGAGGAACAAATGGAGATTGGAAAAGAAGAACGTGCAGTAGGTGGACAAGTGGATATTAAAGATCAACGTGAAGCAAGACCCACGAGAGTGGTTAAATCTAAATATAAAACATAATCATGGAAGAGAAAAAACTGATTACAATGAATATAAATGGACTGAATTCAGCTGCTAAGAGAAGGAAGATTTTCCATAAATTAATGAAACTAAAGTTTGACATAATTTGCTTACAAGAAGTTCATATTAAAAAGCAACATGAACAATTGTTATCACAACCAAAATTAGGGAAATTGTTTACCTCTTTGACCCAATCTAAGAAAAGAGGGGTGGTCTTATATATTAAAGAGGCCATCCCAGCAAAAATGATTTATACAGATGATGATGGGAGAATATTAATGGTAGAAATAATGGACAATAATAGAAAGATACTTTTGACTGCAATTTATGCTCGAATGATAAACAGGAAGAATTCTATAAAAAATTACATACTAAGATGGCTGAACTGGATTATGCTAATATAATTATGATGGGAGACTTTAATGGAATTGTGGATAATAAACTTGATTATATTGCAACAGCAGTAAAACATAATAGAAAAACTCTTCCTAAATCCTTTTTAAAATGATAGATGAATTAACTTTAAAAGACATATGGAGAGAAAGAAATAATAAACTTAAGCAATTTACGTTTTATTCAAATAGGCATCTATCATGGTCCAGACTGGATATGATTTGGATCTCAACAGATTTAATGTCTAGTATTCAAGAAGTAAATATTGAAACAAGTACTTGGGCTGACCACAACCCATTGACAATTAAATGGAAGGGACAAAGGAAAAGATCGAGATGGACATTAAATAATACTATTTTAAAGGATAAGGAATTTATACAATGGATGGAGAAAGAATTGCCCTTTTTCTTTAAAGAGAATAGAAAAGAAGACACTTCAATACAGAATGTTTGGGACACAATGAAGGCTTATGCTAGAGGCTTGATAATAGACTATACAAGAAAAAAGAATATTAGGAAAAGGCAAACTCTTAAAGCCTTGGATGATGAATATAAAAGACTTGAAAAAGAATTACAGAAAATACCACACAGAAAAGATGTCAAACTGAAACTGGATATAACTAAACATAAAATGGACTTAATAGAGAAAGAAGAACTGGCACAGAAAATTAGGAATGCTAAACAGAATTATTTCGAGGATGCAAATAAGCCAGGTAGATGGCTAGCATACAAACTGAGAAAGGAGAAAGAATCGAGGAAAATACTGCAGTTAATAAAAAATCCTTTTTTAATATGGCACTTCAAAGGTGCAGTTTTATCAAATAAATTGTGTTCACATGTACTGTTAAAAAAAAACCTGTTCTCCAATTAATTAGGGACATATTTAGAAATCTAAGATACAGATCTAAACATAACTCCTTTAAAAATAAATGTTAGTAACACATTTTAAATTACTTTTGAATAAAATGTTGTAATGATTGTATTGTAATGATAAATTCAAAAATCAGAAAAAATTATGCTGGGCATTTTTTTTTAAAGGTTATATCAGTCCAATCAATATATTTTTATTCAATAATGGAAATGGAAATGGAACAGATGGTAATTCAATACACTGTCAACAGTTTGCTACACCAACACAATCTGAAGATCCAAGTGGCCAGTTTGGTGATAAAGCCTTTCCAAGATTGTAACATTTAAGGTCAGGTAATTGGGTGCCCAGCTGAATGACATTCCAGAAGTAATAAAAACAACTTGTTGCAGATAAAACGAGAATGTAAGAGTGAATATTTTAGTCTATTCTTCTTTGTGGTTTTCTTTCAGGGCTGAAGATGGCACTGAAAGCCTGAACCAGCAACAAATTAAGCTCAGATTAATTTCCAACAATTCACCGCAGCCAGCTCGCCATGTCCAACCTGCCACAGCCAACTCAACCACGGCCAACTTGCTGCAGAACTGGCCATGTCCACCTTGCCACAGGACAACTTGCTGTGGGACAAGAGTTAAATATCAAAGAAATGGTAGCATAGAAAGAAAGGATGCAAAAGGTGAAACAGAATGAAATATGAAGGACAAAAGATAAAACATTTTGTATTTTAAATAATTAAATAGAATTGTTAAATTGTCCTGCAATAAGTTGTCTTGCAGTGAATTGGCCGTAGCGAGTTGGCCTGCTGCAAGTTGGCTGTGGCGGCCATGGTGAGTTGCTCACAGTGAGTTTGCCACAGCAAGTTGGTTGTGGCAAGTTGTTCCATTCCCTCCCAACTTACTTTCCCTCAATTTACTTGTGGCAATCCAGTAACTTTGGTCAATAGTTATTCTAAATTGGATGGATTCAGTTATTCTAGCAATGGGTAATTTGTTGAAAATCTTAAGGATCATGTTATAAACAAATCCTCCTTGATAATTATATTCACTAAAATTCAGCACTAATTTTATGACAACTATCAGTCATTATAAGTAGAATTGTAGTTCCCTTGGTGCTTGTCTTTGATTTAGTGATCCTCCTTGATTCACAGCTTCTCTTAAGCAGCAGGTGGAGTTTTGGCTAGGGACTTTTGCACAGCTTCAGAAGATGCGCCCATTGTGATATTACCTGAATCAGAAGATTATAGTAATGGTAACTCACACTGACTTCAAGATTATAGTAATGGTAACTCACGCTGCTATATTGATATTTCTTCCTCTAGATATTTGTGAAGAATTGTAGGAAACAATTGTTATTTTATGTATTTGTTTGTTAAATGTAAATAGCTGCCAATCTGACATTCATAACTGGGTGGATTACAAAGTTAAACACACACACACACACATACACACACACACACACACACCAAAACACAATAAAAATGATAAAAACAAAATCTATGGGAGAACAGTATCCATTTCCTAGCAATGCAACCACTGGATACCAATGCCAGATGGCTAAGTTTTGTTTTCAGGACCTTCTAGAAGGTCAACAAGCTCGGGGCCAGTCTAACGACAGGAGAAATGATGTTCCAAAGAGTAGGTGCTGTGGCAGAAAAGAAGCTCTTCCTGGGCCTGATCAAATGACATTCTTTCATATATGGCCATGCAATGTGCAACATGGATCTGATAGGATGGGTTGATATGATTGGAAATTTATATTTCAAGATAAACCACACAGGTAGCTTTGCATAATAAAACAAGGAGAATTGTTTTAATTCTAAACAATTTAAGCTATGAACGCTCTCTCTCACACACACACACACAAACACACACGCAAAACTTTTTCTTCTCCTGTAACGTAAGGTGGCAAATAAACTATCAAATCTGCTGTTTCATAACACACTAAGCCATAATTTGGTTTGTTTGGCTTAGTATGCTGTGGTATGTTAGGGTTATGGCTTATTGTTTTTTAATTATTATTCACTGATTGAAAGAAGGAACAATGTATTTCAATGTCTGGCACTTGATATATCGGGTGACTTTAGCTGTAATTTCTTTTTTAATGATTTGAGTTGTTTTGCTGAGAGCTGCAGTAGTAATGGATAATAATGGATAACTGTATATCGCATTTCTTTGCATGATTACTTATATTGAGTCCGCATACAGCTAAATGTATATAGAATTAGATTTAATGGAAGTAAACAGCATGAGATTGTATGGCCTGTTAATAGAGCTTTCTGTAAGCCTTTGCAGTTTTGACAAGGCAGATTAGATTGGCAGTAGCAATTAACACAAAAAGCAGCAATTCTTAATTTAAGACTGCAGAGGCAATCATGCTAATGATTTAAAGTCTCCAGTTTCTCACTGTGCTTTGCAGTATGCCTGAAAAGAAACAGTGGATAAAAATATTACAGAATTTGCATTACATGTTTCCAGTGACCTACCCATCCACAGAGGAAATACTGGGTTTCTTTTGGCTATGGATGGCAATATCTCAGTATGACTTCATTCAGCAGCTGATAAAGAGGAGAGGACAGAATCAAAGCTAATAAACTCCAAATAAGTGGGAAAAATATGTTTCTCATACACACATAATACATACACAAATGATACCTTACAATCCAAATACATTGTAGAAGTACAGAAAAAACTCATATATATATATATATCCCTCTGCTGTACAAACATACATTGCTTCTCAGAATAATGTGGCAAAAATACAGAGATAATACTTTCATCTGAGTTACGCTATGTAACTCAAATGACTATCTGAAAATAATTTCAGTTTTTGCTTCTCACAGCATCTTTGTTTTAGGTTTTTAAGACAACAATTTTATCTGTTCATCCAACAAACACTTCATTTGTGAAACACTATTCATAACTCAAGACATTTCATTTCATCTTATAAAAACAAACTATTGCTTGTATTGGATCTCTTTCCTGTCTTTCTTCAAAAATGATGTTTTTTTTTAATCAAGTATAATTCTTTGTCAAGTATTATTCTCCTGTTTTATGAAATAGTTTTTCATTCTTGTATAATATCTTGCTCTTTTTTTATTCTTTATTTTTTTATTCAAGGCAGAAGAAAATGTAATTACAGCTGTCTTTGTTATTATTCCTCTGAACTCTAAATAAGAGATCCAACTTTTTCTTTTCTTTTCCTAGCGTTTTCCCACAAGTAGAATCAACTTTTTTCTGATCAACTGAATGTTGGTCCGTTGGTTGCTACAGAAATTGACTTAGTGGCTTATTACCATGGAGCGATGAGAGAGTGTGACTGGCCCAAAGTCACCCAGTCGATTTTCCTGCCTACAGTAAGACTAGTATTCACTGTTTTCTGGTCTCTGGCCTGGTTTCTCAACTGGTAGATGAGACTGGCCCTGAAACAACAGATCGAACATTAATTTATACTGATATTTGTTGACAGTTATTAACTATGTTACTTAAAACATATTAGAACCTTGACTCTAACTCTGATTACTTAAAATGTGTTTTAATACGCATTTTTTAATGTGCACGCACTTCTATCTGTCTCTTTGGTTCAGGCAATTATGAAATCTTAAATGTTACAACAAAGGTTCCTCACTAACAATAAAACCATAGAGTAAGTCAACAAAAACTGATACTCATTCTTTAAATAAACACAAAAATTATGATCCCATGTCAAATCATAATGAACACAGGCATTAAAAATGATAAACTAAAATTATATATTAACACACCAAAATATGCATATAGTGTAATTGAATTTCTTATGGGCTTATATTAATAAATGTTTTAATGAATTAATCACATGCTGAACATATCTTAGTCAATCAACATCAACTTTTGCTAAAATCTTTTTTAATCCCTCTATATCCCTTTTTTTCTATAGAAAAAAAGAATATCTGATAAACAACAGCTATTCTCATATTATTATTTATCTGCAATATATTATACTGAACCTTCTGCCACTGAGTGCTTGAGTCAATGGGATACTATGGAAAGTTTGTGTGCACATTCCTTCTGGGGAGATGACAAATCCTTCATCAGAAAAGTTCACATACTAATGGGTCTAAGAAGAACTATTTGTCTATTCAGCTATTCGGGTCGAGGGAAAGGTAAATTAACTTAAAAACAAGTGGCTTCATGAAGGAAACCATGTAACTGCATGATTATGAGATCAGGGCAAAGGAAAATAGAAAAAGGTGTCTGAAAGAAAAACATGAGACAAAAAATGGTATTACTTGAAATATTTTTCTGCCTTTAAAAACTAAAGTTGGCTATATTCTAGCATTCTTGAACTGAAGTTAAGAATGCTTTCTTCAGTAAAGATATGAAGTTGAAAAATTTAGTTAAAAAAAAAAGCTGTGCAATTTTTCATTTAGTGCCTTCAGGAATTTCCTTCATTGTAATTTCAAAAATATATAAACCAGATGACTTAAATTTATTATGATTGATGCAGCCTACTGATATTCTTCCAGATGAGGGCAGCAGGCATCCACAAATCTTGTTGAGACTTGTTTTTATACATTATATTTTTCAGTAGATTTTTGAAAAGAATTGTAATATCACCATTTAGTCAACTAACGATGATAATCTAAGCCTTAACAATATTGCAAAAATGAAAAGGGAAACTGCAAGAACCAGATGGCCCTATTCCTTTTTTTTCTGAAAAATATTACAATCTGGGGAAAAATCTACTGTATCTGTGATTTGTATCTTTAGTTTTACTTATTTATTTCCAAGACTTATATGGCTATCTATTTCATATAATGATTCTAGGTAGTTTACAATATTCTAGGTAGCTCACATGAAACTATTCAAACTATTCACGAGGAAATTTGGAGGGAATTTAAAATCCCCATGTAAAATATACATCTTTCTATACCAGAATCAAATAGGAGATATATATAGGATTTTTTTTCCTCTATTGTTGTAAGACTTTTTTTTTCAAAATCCTATTTTGCTGAGTGAATTGGAATAATTTATTTACAGTCACTGAATAATACTTCTAAATACTGCACCTAACTTGTTGAAAATAATTTCAAATGCATGAACAATGTACTTTTTTACATTACATTTTGTCATATGCTGCTGTGACAGTATGTCAAGAGCACATCTTTTACACACCTACTTATAAATTAGTCCAATTGTGTTCTATGGTATTTATTGTGTTTGTGATAACACATTTCTTTTAGTTTTTATTCAGTTTGATAAAAGTGAATTTACTTTTGATTTTTTTAAAGTATATTTTTACTGAATTTCTTATAGAATAAATGTAGTGTTACTGCACTAATTTAAATGCAACTTGACCAACTCTCCTGTATTCAACAAACTTCCATTAAACCATAGGCAAACATTGGGGGAAAAATTTTTTTTTATAGACAGCTTAAATAATTGTGTCAGATTCCTGGATATAAGATTTGTTTTAAAAATCTGAATGATTTGATATTAAATAAATACAAATATCAAAGATGAAGTCTCACAAATACATATAATTATTCAGAAAGAATCAGAAATAAAGTAGTTGAAAACTTGGATGATAGAAAGATTAATGAACAATTATATGTGTGACCAGTTAAAAGGCAACTTTTAACCAAATTTGTCTCATCTCAAGAGGCTGAACACAGTTTTTTCAGTATTTCGATGGAAGATCACAAGGAAATCCTGCAGCCTTAAGCATCACTGCAAAATTTAAAAAAAAGAAAAAAGAAAATCCAAGAAGAAAGCAATAGGAAAATTAGTTTTGTTTTGTCATCAAGCTCAGGGACATTTCGATGTAGTCACCAAGAATGAAGCTTAATGAAAGGAAGCTTTATTTCATAAAAAAGACATTGTTCCAAAATAGCTAATTTCAGAATTTCAACAAAGGCATTAGCTAGGTATTTATTTTAAAAATTGCCCTTTTAATGTTAAATCATGTGGGTTTTTTTAGAAAAAAAGCAATATTAAGAAAATATTAGGTATCATTCAGTATTTTCCAGAGAAGACAAATGCTTTACACTTCCCAATATAAAAATATTTACATGCAATTATGATTCAAAAGACTAATTTCAATGAACTTTATTATTAATACTGGACAAAAGCTCATTTTCCATTTCTTCTTCAAAAGCAGGTTAGCAATATTACATTTCAAGGGCACTTCACAAGTTTCACTGAGTATCCTCAAGGAGCAGGACTGAACTCTTAAATATTTTTATTTTAAATATTTATGTACTGCCTTTCAGTTCAGTGTCCAAGCAACAAGTTGCAATAATTAACAAAATAATATTTAAACACACACACACACTCCACTACAAAATCCGTGCTAAACCAATCATAGTTTATGTAATTGCCAGTTACTTAAGTATTAAACTACATTAATGTAGAATCAGCTTGCTGCCAAAACACTCATCTAAATAAAATAATGGCATTAAGAATCACAATTAATTATGGCTTTCAAGCATAGCTAAAATTGTGATTAATAAAAGGACAAATCAGTTTCTAAATGTCACATTTCTAACAAGATCACTGTGTAATTTATGCCAAACAGTTAATGAATTCAAACCTGCCATTTAATTTATAGAATAGGAAAAATTGTTAAAGTTTGGAATTTCTTACCAGATGTGAGGTTTACAATTCTATATGCACTCTAACTTGAAATATATTTAACTGTGCTTTGTGCAAATTATTTCTGAGTAAGTTTGTAATGAAACTTATGTCAATCTACACTACATATTAGCAAGAATACTTATCAAACTCACGACGTACAGTTTCACTTTCTGGAAAAAAGGCTATACCTGAAAATATAGGCTTAAAGGAAATAGTCAAATTCATGATTCTGGCACTATCCAAGTTTTATAAAATATTGAAATCGGTCCCAAACCATTTACCCTAAGCAATTTAGGAAGGCAATATAAAAAGGAGAGGAATTGCTATTATTGCTGCTTCTGTAATGAAAAGAATGATGAGACCTGATATACCATTTTACTCATTTTCCATATGACAGTACCAGATCATTTGGCCAATTTAGATTTGGGTATAATGAATACATTAATCATAGTTGCAATCGGACTTGCACTCTACATTCAAAATGTATTTAAAAGGAGAACAGTCCTCAATTGGTAACAGCGAAGAAGAGAATTTGGATACTGAGTGGACAAGATTTTGTTAAAAGATACATTATTTCTTTAAAGAAGCAAACAAACAGCGTTTATTATCAAATGAACTTTACTTCTGATGCATAGAAATTATACCATAACAGAGTATATGCTTTACACATTATGCATAATAGTTAAACAGCCATACATTTTGGTATTATAATAATCAATATGGCTGAAATTAAAAATATCCCAGTCCCCACTCCTATTATTACTATTATTATATTGTCAGCACAGAAACTTTTTGACCACTTTAATCACAATATTTATTGAAGGCATGTCTTCATTCTAAACCATTCTAACTTGTAACTTCTAATCAGTTTTACATTAATTTTATAAACACAGTCACTTTCTATGGCACTTAAAATAACATGGATTGTACTATAAGCTTAGTCAATGTCTAGGGGGACCCATGTAAACTCTTAAAGTCTAACCAGTATGGAAAATGCACCTTCTCCCCTAGCCTCCAGTGCTTGCAAGAGTGTTGGAGTGTTTTTTGCATATGCTCAGAAGCACCCAGGATTGAACAATGGCACAAAGGCCAAATCTGTGGTGAATAAACATCAGAAAAATGGAAGTATTTTTCAACCCATCTGCCCTTCTAAAGAGGCAGAAACACTTTCCCACTCACCCATCCCAGACGAATGCCCTAAGAAACAAGACATATTCACCAGGCTTCCTAACAGACACATGAACTTGCCTTGCTTTGGTGATTTCACCGGAAAGGCTGACAAAAAGTCATTCCTGATGTCTAAGGAGCCTTTTATCTGGGACATGCTAAGAGTTGAATTTGTGACGCCACACAAGGCAACGGCTCTGCCACTGACCTACAACTTTTTCTCTTACTCTCACACAGGCAGTTCACAATCACAACCCGGACCCCCTTCTTCTCTTATGTGTGGCGCAGGCCGCCCTTCTTTTCAGGGGCCTTTGGGCGAGCAGGGCACGGCGCGCTCTCCCACCATCACCTGCTTGCCAGCCGCTTTCTGGCCAGGCTTTGTTTGCTTTTAACAGCTGCCGAATTCCCAGGAAAGGAACCTGATCTCGGCCTAGCGGTCGGGCAAAGAGCTGCCTACGAATGGCTGGAGATCGCCATCCGGCCGAGCGCCGCCCCTCGGGGGCCGCTCTCTCCTTCTCCCGCGAGTAAGGCCGCGGCCACAGTCCGGTATCCGCGGCTGTGGAGGAGGTAAGGCATGACGGAGAGGAGGGCCAGGACGATGGCAACCATAAGGAAGAGGGACACCATGAAGAGCTCCACCCAACCACTGTAGTTGAGGAAGAGGGGCCCGGTGATAGAGACGACCATCATGGAGAAGAAGGTAAAGACGACGCACACGCAGCGCACGGTTCGCATCTCCCGCCTCCGGCTCCAGCCGTTTTCATTGCAGCCGCCGCTCGCTTCGCCGGCCTCGGGAGAAAGCGCGCCATTTCCGCCCTGCTCCGGCAGGGGGCGGTGAAACGTAGGCCGAGGCGCCCACGAGAGAGGCAATAGCTGCAAGCGGTCCGGAGGTGGCGGCGGCGGTAGCAGCGGCGGCGGCGGCGGCGGCGGGATGAGCTTGGTGTTGAGCTGCAGGTCGTGCACGTGTCCCTTCGGCAGGGCCGTGCGGTGCCGACACAACGCGCACGTGATGGCGTCGCCTGGGCCGCCGCGCTCCGCTGCCGCGCCCCTCCCCGCGCCGCTGCCGCTGCTCTGGGTTTGGTGGCGATGCATCTGGACCAGGCAGTCCAGGCAAAAGGTGTGCAGGCACGCCAGCAGCTTCGGCGCGCGGGCCTCGGCGTCAAAGGGGTTGTAACAGATCCGGCATTCACGCTCTTCGGCTGCCAAAGGCCCTTCCACCCCCAGGGCGAGGTAGGAGGTGACGGCGCTCCTCGAGGCCGCCTCGGCGGAGTCTTCTTCGTGGCCTTCAGCCTCCCCGTCCTGCGGGCTCCTTCCCCCGTGACCGGGCGGTGGTTGCCTCAGATCTGCCATAGCCGCGTCGTCTCATCTGAAGGCTCCGCGCCGCTGCGGCGGGTGAAAGGTCGGCTCTGGGGTGCGAGTTTACGGAGGGCCGGAGCCGGAGCCGAGCCGGTGTCCCTCTCCGGCGCCCTTCTGATGCTGCGCGGTTGGGAAGGTCTGGGCAGGAACCGCCGCCTGCAGTGCTGCGTGCTTCTTTTGCTGCTGTGGTCGCTGGCGGCTGCTCACCCCCTTCTGAATTGCGGCTTTTGCTCGAGGATGCCAAGAAGCACACAGGAACATTAGCTAAACCTCCCCAGTCTGCAGCTTCTTTGGAGTTTGGGCACGGGAATGCCCAACCTAGGAGGTCACTGGGAATTGTAGTCTTACAAATAAGAGAACAGCCGGTTAGAAAAGGCCGAGTTCATTTGCACACACAAATGCACACACACCTTCGGTGTCATTTTATGGAAGGTGAGCTATAACTGCTTAGAACAGAACTGCAGGGCTGCTAGTAATTTGACAGAGCTGGTGCCGAAGTATTTGAATGTTCTGGTAGTTATGGGTTGGTTCTTATACAAAGACAATGGTTCCATGCATTGTTGTAAAAGCAAATACCTATTATTTAATAAACAACAGCCAGGTGGGCAACCATAAGACAAGGTGGCGTGTCTGAATTCTGGCTAAACCAGAAGGAAAATCCCCAACATTATGACTTGTGTGTATTTAACTGTTTTCTGACTCATTTATTCTCTCAAAAGAGCCCCAAACCATAAAGGGGCATCCTTTCTCTATTCTTCACATTTCATCTGCATTAATTTTTAAAGCATACTTTTTGGGAGGAAATTATTTTATGAATGTAAGCATTTTTTAAAAACTGCATCTTTAGGTGCTCAAACAACCAGTGGAACCTACGTGGCTTCTTAGAAATCCAGATAAGAATAAAGTATATTAGAATGCCTGACAAGATGGTTTGGTCCTATGGAAAACCTCCTCCCAGAAGAATGAAATATATGGGGAAATATTTTAAAAAAGGCAGAGAAGGAGAAGCATGTTTTTAGAGGCAGAAAACAGCCCCCAGTATTTTTTAATAGCTCACAGCAGATGCCTAAAGAGATAAAGAGCTTATTGAAAAAGGAAGCCAATTATCTAGATGGCTCTATTCATAAGCAGACGCCCATTTAAGAGAAGATATTTTGAAACTCCTTGCAGCAAAGTTTGACATCTAAAAAAGGCAGAAGGGTAGGATTAGAAAGCTGCCCCTCACCCAAGATCCAACACAGGACAAAACCATTAGCCACAATAGAAATTGCCCAACACCCTTTCAGAACACAAGCCCCTTCATTGCACCAGCCCCAGAACAGTTCAAATTTCAAAGTCACAGAAGAGGTCCATTCACTCATTCAACCATTTGGTCAGCTGCACCAGAACCACAAAGCCTGGTGGTTCTGTTCATCAATAAATGGACCTTCTTTCCAAACGGTCTCCAGCCTCTATGTTGTTTCCAGTGTCTTTCTCCCAGCTTGGAACTGAACCAGATGAATTTTTCCTTCCAACTTCTTGCTTTCAGCTAAAATAAGCAGGTGGCTCAGTGTCTATAAGAATTGGCTAGGACAGTCTGTTTTATTAGTTTTCACAGACAGGTTTCAAAATCGAAAGCAAAGAAGAAAATAATATATTCCTTTAATTTTGTTTTCTAACTTAAGAAGTTAGAATGAAATATTTACATATTCTTGGACTTACAACCATAGTGGGGGACAAATTTTTTATTTGTCAAAAGCCACTGGAAGGTCACAAGGGGTAATCACATGGCACCAAATGCTACAACCATTGTAAATATATACCAGTTGCCAAGCCCCCAAATTGTGAACACTTGACCATGGGATGCTGCAGCTGTCATAAGTGCGAGGACTGGTTGTAAGTAACTATTTTCAGTGCTGTTGTAACTTTGGTCATTAAACAAATAGTTGTAAGTTGACTTCCCTGTATATTATTTTGCAGCTGTCACATTTACTCTTTGTACAGCAGCTTGGGTGTATGTGAAAATGCTGTATTTAATATTGTTAAAATACCTTTCGTACCTTTTGTCACGAAAAATCTTTTAGAAGAAATGCATAAAATTAGATTGTTGCTTATTTAACTGAAGCTTTAAAAAGCCTCTTTTTATCCACTCATAAGAATTAAAGATCTCTTTGAGAGCACTTATGTAAGCAAGAGAAAATGAGTGTATCAATGAGTGCCTTGCTACCTGCTTACTATGATTGTGGTATGAATTTAATCTTTTCTGTAAACCTCTCCCTTTAGTTGTGGGACTCTATAAGTTATATGAGGTTATAACTGGTTAGAATGCACTTCTGAAGTTTTAATGTTGATAGTTTTCAATTATTAATTGAAACTATAGTTTTCAGATTGTTTCTAGGCCTTTATGTAAAATTCTATTTGAAAAGCCAGATACAATCTGAATACAGGAATAAGTTCATACAATAATTTGGGAATTTTCTCAATGTTCCTTCAATAGTACATGGAGCAACATGAGATAAAGTCTCTCCAAAAGCAGTAAAGAAATTACTGAATTCTCAGGATGACTCCAAAATCAGACTTTCTTGGTTTGCAATATCATAGGAGATTATAAAGATGTCATTTACCCGAACCAGTAATATAATTCAGTTTTGTTTAATGTACATCTAGTATATTCTACCTACTAATCCATTCTGGTAAAATGCACAAGTTATCACTGAAATACTGTGATGCCTCTGCATTATCATTTTTTATTTGTTCACCCAATTCTATATAAATTGGATAGCAAAATATAATTCCTGATAGGGTGATTTAAATGGAGTCTGTGTTTGTACAATATTGGCAATTAAGCAATTACCTTTTAATCTATTTTTGTGCAAATCCGGTTTGTATGATTCATTCATAGCTAAAACTCAGAAACTCAATCCTCCTAAAAAAATTTGGCTCATTTGAATAAATTGTAGTTAAATTAACCATAGAGAGAATATTTTGTAAATACACACAGCGTTCTTATGCACTGAAATAATCTATGATAGGTTGTTTATTAAACTCTTCTATAAGCTGCCCAGATTTGCGATGTGAGCTTTGGCAAGGAAATTCTTGTTAGCTATATGATGCAAAAGCAGTTATGAAGGTGAATTGCAGCTGACTTGCAAAAACCTATTTATATATACTCAGAAATACTCTTTACACATTCTAGGTTTGAACAATGTCATAGCAACGTTTTAAAAAAACGCCAAGGCTAAATAAAGATCTTGGAGAGGTCACCCTTCCAATTTGTTCATCCTTCAGCAAAGACCGAAGTTGGAGCCAATAGTCCTTAAGATGAGTTGAGCCACTGCATGAGTAGGGGAGAAAAGAATGTTCTGTTAAACAAATCTTGATATTCTTTTTCTAAGATATGCATAGCCTTACCATGGGTCCCGGGGCATCTGAACTCAGATCATGAATTAAAATGTGAATAATGTGCCTTAAAATTTGACAGGTTGAACATGCTGTGGTCCCATCACTTAAGCATTGTCATGTGGCAGGACCCAGGAGATATGCTTTCTTAAATCCCAAGCTTGACCTATTGAATAGCATTCCCCTAAGAATTGGATAGCCTTGACCTTAACTGCCTTTTGGAAAGCTTTTAAAACTTGGCTTTCCCCCAGCATTAGGTTGATAGGCTTTGTGCCTATTGAAATTTAGACTGCATGGCAGAATGAAATTGCTTTTGCAGGTCATATGTTTTTTATTGCTTATATTTGTTTGGCTGTTATGTGTTCTTTTTATTTGACCTCACCATTGAGTCATATGTTGATTGGACAGATATATAATTTAATAATATAATAAATATAAATAAATGAAATAACTGGTCAACCACAATGTGTAATCACAGGCTTGTAGGTTAATTTACCCTAGTTATGATTAGATATGTCATTCAGGCTATCAATGGTTAAGCCGCCAATACTCCACTAAGAAAATAAGGTAGGGAGAAGCACCAACTACTAAAATAAATTGTTCTAACAATATCTCTACTTTAATTATCAGCATAATTTTCACACATGAACAAATTTGGATCATTTTTGTAAAAAATAAATGGAATAAAAGAAGTATTAGTCATCTCTTACATGATGCTAAAGGACTTACTGGGCAGTCATTCCAGGAAGCAGGAAGTGAGAGGTGTTAAAATATGGTTGAAGGTGATTAGTGGGCCCAATGCTGGCTTTTTTAAAACTTATATTTATAGCACAGAACATTTTTGTCATGTGTTGTATCTGTCCTACGATTTAGCACAAATTTTAATGATTGCTACCGCTACTTGTATCACAATTACTATAATAGTTTTATGTAATTTTCTTGCAATGTTTAAGGTTTTATTAATAATTATAGATTTATGCATTTTATTGTTGTACTTTCTGGCTCATAGGCCATAATAAACATTTTGATTTGATTGGCTGAAAGTGATTGTTATATAACCTAAGTAGTAGTTGTCAGTTGAGTCCTTTAACCCCAGTTAAGGTTTTTTTTAATGTCTTGTTTGCACGTTGAATTAGGACAACTGGTCTGCCATATCCTCGATTGGCCATTTCACTGGGAAGGATCTTCTGCAAGTTCACTTACTTTCTGAAGAAACTTTTATCAGCTACAAGTCCTCTCTGCCACAGAGCTAAAATCACTTAAGCGATCCAGAAGTTCTTGCATCTGCCCCATTTCCTTGCTTCACTGTTGGAATTAGCGCTGCTGAAGCAAGCATAGTCTTTTTCAATTTGAAGTAACTGCAATTGGAAAGGAATATTAGCTACTCTTTTAGCTTCAACTAAAATCATAGTTTGGGACCAACTGTTGCCATAAGAACACCTAAACTTGTTCACTTGAATATCCTGTTTAAAATTCACATGAAGCTATCCAGGGTGCTAGCTGGAGCATAGGTTTGTTTTGTGTGGACTCCAAAGTTTGGCTGGAACAACCATGTGGTTGTTAACCATAACTTACTTCTGTATATCTTTATTAAATGTATTTAATTCAGTATTTTTAATATGTCATTTAAGGTAGCATATGCAACTAAAAACACCAAAAAATGTAACTCAACTGAAACAAATTGCTTCACAGTAATTCAACCAACCGTAATTCAACAAGCAAGACTCACAAAACCATCTGACCAGTGCCTATTGGAGGAGCTCTATCTTCAAATCTTTGGAAGGCAGACAGGAAATTTGTGACTGCACCCTATTCCACAGGGTTCAGCATAGTAATAAAGAAAATCTTCTGGATGCCAGAGATGAGCCTACTTAAGTAGCAGCCACCCAGTTTACTCCAGTCCCATCAAGGTTCCAAAGGTGCTTTTCAAAATGCAGTTGGACTTTTTCTTTGAAAACGAAGAAGTGAAACATTTTTGAAAGAAAAAAAATGTCCAGTTACATTTTGAAAAGCACCTTTGGGATAATTATTTATTCATTTCATTTATATATTAGAATTTGTCAGACAAAAACGAGAACAAGTATAAAGGAATAAAAATACAGTGACAGACAATAGGCACATTGGTGCACTTATGTATGCCCTTCTACTAACCATTTTAAGTATGTTTTTTTAATTAAAAGCAAACTTTATTGAATATACAATTAAAATAAACAAACAAACACATACACAACATAGAAAAACAAGAGAAAAGAATTAAAGGCGATTCCATTATCAACAGTTTGTGGTTCCTTAAGTATGATGTAAGGTCAATGGAAGTCAATTTGTGACTGAAACGGAAAATTTGTAGCTGAAACAACTGAATCAGGTAGAGCATTCCAGGCTTCGACAACTGTATTACAAAAATCATGGTTTTTACAGTGGTTTAGAATGATTTACATTGAGTTTAATGTGGTTAGTGCACGTATTATTATGATTAACAAAAAAAATATTTAGAGGTAAAAACATTACTATGTATAATTTTGTATGCAATACCTAGGTCTGATCTCAAGTGACACAGTTCTAAGTTATCCAAACCGAGAATTTCGAGCCTAGTAGCATAAGGAATTATATTGTGTAAAGAAGAGTGCAAGACTTTTCTCGTGAAATACTTCTGAACCCGCCCAATTGTACTGATGTCAGATATATGGTGGGGATTTCAAACAGTTGAACAATTGGTCTAGCATAAGTTTTATAAGCTCTAATTAGCAATACAATGTTTCCAGAAAAAAAAAAAAAACGGCACAAAATTAAATTTACAACTCTTAATGCTTTTTAGCAACGCTGTTACAGTGAACTTTGGAGCATAGATCGTCAGAGATAAATACACCTAGGTCTTTGACAAAGTGAGGGTCATCTGCCAGTTCAATGCCACCTAGCTTATACTTGACATTCTGATTACATTTACCAATATGTAAGACAGAACATTTACTGTTCAAAATTTGAAGTTGCCAAATAGATGAGCATGCAGACACATAGTCGAGATCACTTTGCAAAACAATAGAATTATCTGTAGTATTGAAAAATTTTATGTCATTGGCAAAAAGGATGCAATTGCTTTTAAGTTGATCACATAAATCTATAGAGCAAGAAAAGTGTGGAACCTAAGATGCTGCCTTGTGGAACACTACTGTTAACTGATGCAGACAAGTAAATTCCCTATTTTGACTTTCTGCAGTCTATTAGACAGGAAAGCAGCAATCTTGTGCAAAGGACCAGAAATGCCATAAGAGTTTAATTTCAACAGCAATTTATCGTGTCCTATTGTATTAAAAGTCTTACAAAATCATGTAAATTGCATTTACAGCTTTGCCTTGATCAAGACCATGATCATCAACCGTGACTTGGATTATTGAGAATCTCTGGAGACAGTTCCATCAAACCTTAAGAACTTTATAGGTTACTGTGACCAGCTTGAATTGGAAGCCCACTGACAGTGAAACTTGTGAAATAACATTACATGGTATATTATGGTGCACCCAGAATTACTTGTGCTGCTGCAGAATGTATAAGCTGAAGTGGTCTTCAAGGGCAGCCCCATGCAGAAATTACTGCAATAATTCAGATGAGACATGACTGAGGTATAAATTACCATGAGTAGCAGTTTTCTGTGTAGGAATCCATACAATTGGGGCACAAGATGGATTTGTGCAAAGTTCATCTTAGCCACAGCTGTAACCTGTCTTTAATCAGGAGCCATGAGTATAAAATGAGCCCTAAACTGTGTACCATATTTTATACAGTGCAACCCCATCTAGAATCAATAATTTTTTAAAAAATCAGATCAAGGTGACTCCCAAATCCACAAACATTAAGTCTTTCTAGGATTGAATATTTTCTCATCCGTATCTCAGTCTACGGACTTTGAGACAGAATCTCAGTAATTGCTGGCCAGCTGAGTGTGAGATACATAACTGGGTTATGATCAATGTATTGATGATAGCGATGAGTTATCCATTCAATGGTCTCAAACAGATGTTAAATAGAAAAAAGTGGAAAGGGTGATTCCGTATTTTCACACAAAGCAAGGGCTAGACCTTTCATCAATGCTAAATGGATAAATCTCTGAAGGAAGCAGAACCGCTACTCTTACTCCCACTCTCTGAGGCAGTCCAGAAAAATATGCTTGATGACATCGGGGTCACCAAGGAACAGGATAAGTTGAGCAATGATTTTCTGAAGAGAGGGTTGGGGCAACTTCCTCACTTGAGGATGAATTCACTATAATCTGGACCCAATCATATATCACTTCCCACACGGCCCTAACCAATCAGAATGCACATGAATCTGATGAACAAGGAGCCATGTACCCAGCTCTGACGATGAAGTCACTTCCTTGGAACCAATAAGATCTAACGCTTCTCTTTGGGTCAATACTATTGAAAGAAGTTTCATTTGATTCCATAATTCGTTTATAGAAGTTTACAAGTAAAATATTTTTTTTAATATTGAAACAATGAGGTGAATGATAATTTTTTTAAGGAAATACAAATTTAAGTTTTCTCATGTTCCTCTACAGAAATAATTGACCCTTGAATTGCCTTTCTAAATTGCCTCTGCATTTTCTGCTAAGCTCATTTTACCACAAGTGATCTGGAGTGTGTGCCACAGATGACATGACACTAGTGTATTGGGCCTCCTCTTTCTCTGTTTCAGCTATCTTAATGATAGATAGCTGAGCAATTTTATTACTTCAAAGAAACACACACATAGGTAGCTATACTATTCAAGAAGTTCCAATTATCAATATCTTCATACTATTTAGACCTATTTTCAGTGTAAATATATTTAGCATCTAATTATTGTCAGATATTGAAAAAGCATCCATTGATCCTAATGGGTCTATATGATCTTATAGCTTAATTAACACAATATAAAGGAAACGGGTAATGAATAATCATTTGAGAGTACAGAGACACAATCACATACTCATAGTTAATTTATTGTTGCCATGAAACACATTTCATATTGAAAAACTTAGATGAATGATAAAAAACAAGCATAAAAAAAAACCTTCACTATATAACAGTATTAAACATCCAAAACTGTTTTAACAGTTTACACAATCCTTAGCAGTTTAAATGTATAATTATTTATGAAAAATCTGAAGAATACAAAATGCCTAGGTATAAATTTACAACATAGTACTTCAGCATGTTAAAAAGGAGAAACCATCCTAAGCACAATATAAATATACAAACAATGCATTTGTATTTTACTTGTTATAGAGGTGAACGTTGAAGGCCCTGATCTGGCTCCACCAGCATATAAACAAGAGGTCAATGCACTTTTGAGTGTACAAGGATATTAAAGGCAATATACTGAGATAGAAGATATTTTCTCACATGTATCTGTTAAGAGGAAAGTTGGATTTAAGCTTGTGACTCTCAAAGCGAGCAAGTTTATACAAACAGTGATACATAATTTCTTGGAGTGTAGCACATTTCACCAATAGCCAGCAAATAAGCCTGTACCAGAACAGTATCCTTTAACTGATTCAATATCAGTAAATATTCTGATGCAGAAAGCAAGCATTTGCCATTATTAAATGATTACACTGGACAACAATTTTTGTTCAAAAGTTTTGCTTCTTGAAAAAACTTTTGGTATTATGATGGACCCCTTCAAACTATAAATATAAATTTTGAATGACTATGTCATGTAGGCATCTTCAGAAATATGAAAGTAAATTTTAATGACTGTAACGTATTTAATTGCATGTTTCTCATACATTGCATGAATTCAACAGGGCCAAAAGTATTTTGTTGTTAATTTTCATTTATACTCACTGCCCAGTGCATCTTACTGCAATGTCTAACAATAATCTATTCTAGTTGCCCTGATACCATATCCTGGCAAAAGCTTTCACCATGTTCGTCATTTGACTGCACTTAGTTTTCTGAAAAAGAAGTCAAAGTATGAATGCAGAAAATGAATCTTCAGTGATATGTTGAATTTCATGGTCTGGTATGCTGTAAGAAGTTAGTCGACCAGCTGAATGTAAGTTTGGTGCTCTGTGCTTGCCAAGAAAATTCTCAAGGACATCCTTGACTGCTTTCCAAGTGGTTTTCTCTGTCCCCATAACAGATCTTTGAACTGCTTATCATTGATATCGTATATTGGCATATGTTATTCCAAAAATAGCAGTCTCAAATAACAAAACCTTAACTTTCCTAGTTCATTACTTTCACTAAAATTTTCATCACTCAGAGTTTTGAGTGAAGTGGAGGCAAAAATGGTTGAATCAAAAAATATTTCATGGTTTTCTGAGCTGGAACAAAATTATTTTAGACTGGCCATTTCTTTTTAATGTAATGTGACTATCTTACATGGCTGTCACATTCGCATATGTAATAAAAGTACTCGGTATATCCAAACTGCATTCCAAATAGCAGAGTCACTGTCAGCTCTCCACAGATATTCCAATTGTATTTGGTGTACTGGATGTGCTTCAACAACAGTTCCATGCTTTCATAAGTTTCTTTCATATGTACAGCATAACCAACAAGCCCTAAAGATCTTACATTGCAATTATGGTATATAAAAATAGAAGACTTCTACAATGTGGAACGTTGCAGGTTAAATTACAGGTTATTTTCTTGATTAGCATCCAGCAGTCCATAAGGTACACCCTAAAGTGTTCAGGAATCAAAACCTTTGTCATCCAATGTTATATAAACATCCATCCACTATTACAGGATAAGGAAAGAAAATCATGCATTATTTTATTATTCTATCAATACTGCTGAAGTTTGATTTCTTCATGTAGTAGCAATAAAAGCAAGAGGTTCTGTACATCCCAAAATACTGAAGAGTTTGTTTGTGGTGTGTGTGCATGTGCGTGTGTGTGTGCATGTGTGTAAAGTAAAACAAGCTTAACCTATATTAATATCACCGTAGTCATTTTAGGTCTGTTCTATGCAATGCCATCTGCCTGTCTGAGATCTCTTGGTATGATCAATTGGTATCCTTCCAATTCTTATTGAAACATGGCAAGTAAAAAAAAACCTGAACTGATACCAGAACTTTCCTTGGCTTAGTTGAGCTCTTTCATTCACTCCCAACTTCATCATATATGGCATATGTCTTTATAAAAAAGATGTATTTGTGCAACAATAAGCCAGTTAAATGAATCATGATGCCCAATTTTCTGGGTTCACACTATAAACCATTATTAATTATGTACACTGGTTAAAATTGCACAACTCTCTGAGTCAGCTACATTATAGGTTTTCTATAAACCCAGTGAAATTTTCCAATGGTATGAGGTGTAGCCCAAAAACAGTTTTATCAAATGAATGCTGAAGCAATATGAAGAATGGCTCTAAATCACATGTATATAAAAGGCTAATGTACATATAGACATAGCTATCACTTAATTAGATTTAAGCCTGGCTTGAACATCAGTTAAATAATTTTCAAATATGTAAGCTGACACTATATTTGAAGTAAAAATATTATAAAAAACTATGCTCATGATCTGTTATAATTCTTTCACCTATGGATGATCCAAGGTGTTGCAGTAATTAGTACGGACATAGAGGCCTAGTAGCTTTTTATTGGCAAGGAATTAGCCCTTTCATAGTAGAATTAAGAATGATTTCCATATGTGATATGAGTTTCATTCAATATCAACAAAAAATATATTTTCCAATAAGGAATTGTACATTCATCTGATATTAGCTGACATTTAAATAATTATTAAAATAAAGAACATGAACATCTGAAGCAAAAAAAAAATGGTGCAAACTTACTGTTTTTAACATTTTCTCATATTAAAAGTATACAGGCATTTTATATTTCTATAATAATTTATCAGATATCTCTTTACATAAAATGTTATCTTAATAAAACTATTAATAAACTTTCTCAGTAGGTTTAACAGAACTGGCTAGGACCCAACTCCATGTTTTGACTCTTATACAGCTTGCTGAATAAGATCCAATTTTGAGGGTTCATGTATCATTCTAAATCATAACAGAGTTTGTTCATTTGTTTAATATATTGTATGAACTAACTATTATAATTAAGCAAAATATAGCTTAACAAACATGTGAAATCAGTCAGAATTTAGATTAGCATTTGCATTAGTCCCAACATATATTAAAGAAAGTTATATAAATCAATTTTTATCTCTAAAGATTAATATTGATTCCAAATTTCCAATTAAATTTATCTTTTTGTGATTCATGCACTGTGCTAATAAAAAATAATAAAAGATTTCCTATTAATAAATCTGAATTTAAAACTACTGGAATCCTACAAAATGGTAAGACAAACCAGACATGCTACATTATAGAAAAACCAGAAATTTAGCCCTAATAAGAATTTTAAAAACAAGTATTTTTTAAAAGAAAAAATGGCATACCTTTTGTACAAACTCAAAATAAATTCTTGAAGAATTTTAAACTTCAGCTTCAGATTTTCAAACAATCAAAGTATTTGGAAAGCTTGTTTAGACTACTTAATTCATTCCATGTCCAGTGCAGAAATCTAAATTAAAGCATCGTTGATAGGAATCTACACTCCAGAGACACACCCAGTTAAGGCTCTCTCCTCACATTGCTGAAACAAAGTGTGACAGAAAACTGAATATGGATTTCTGTTTAAGAATTGCAAGGTCAATTCAGACGAGTCCTTTCACAAGCCTAATGTTTACAGGCACCTGTTTCATAAGATATTACCTCCCCTCTGAACTTCTATTTGGAGTCTGGCTCCAGCTAATGGACCAAGAGATTCTAATTTTTAAAAAATTGCAAAAACCTAGTTTGCTTGTTCTTGTTTAGAATAGATAAATAAGAGAATGTAATATCAGAAGAATGCATTGAAGAGCTGCCTTTTAAATGGACTAGCCCACATTCTTGCCATATCTGTATAACAGTAACAATTCATAAGATTGATATGATCACTTATATAGAGTTCTATGTAAGAAATACCCAATCAGACCATTACATCTTTTGGTTGATTGGAGAAGTAGTGCACAATTTCTGAGATACCAGGGATTTCTGCCTTCCTTAGAAATAATGTTCACTGTTTTTAGATGTGTGAGATTATTCTTAAAAGCAGGAAGAAAAGGCACTCAGTATAAACTTAAGAGGCACGCTCTGCTTAATACTGTATAATCCCAGGCAGCATTTTGGCACAAGTAGATATCAGAACTAAATCCATATTCAGAACCAAGTCAACAACAGAGGTCACTTACCTAAAAGTTTTACAACCTGTTTATTCTTTTAACAACAGCCAAGCTGCACATTGCAGTTCCTCTGTAGGCATTCCTTATATTTTAATAGCTGCATTACAAATGGAAATACCTCATTTCTATAGATTTTGAACCAGTATTGGCTAGTCACTGGTATAATTTCATAGTAGCATCTCATAGTATTTCACACTCCTAATGCCCCATTTTCTTCTTTTAAAAAGTTAACAATGCCAAAAAATTGAACCCTGTAGCTTGCACTGGATAGCAAGTGCTCTAAAACAGCTACAACTGATGATCCCCATTCTACCATACAAACTGTAAAGGCACAGGGGGAAATGCAGCAATCTTTCCGAGGGGGGACTTCCCCCCTAGAGTATTAACTACTTTTCTTACCACACACTCATCTAGAGTTACCCTTTCATTAGGTAAAGTAAGATGGCCACTTCAGCAAGATGTTTGAAGAACCAAATTGTGAGCGTTGCCCTGAATTCTTTAAACTAAATGGCTGTCCCCAAGTGGGGCACAGAACATTGTGGGAAGTTTAAAAATGGGTTAATTATTGGTCAGGTTGGCTTCTGAATCATGAATGGGGAAAAGATGGTGTATTATGCAGCAAAATATTTTTGAGCATGCGTGTACTGACCCCATGTCCCTCTAGGAGCAGAACAATCAACAATTGCCCAAACTGTTTTGTTTTCCTATGCAGCACCCTGGCATTCAGGAAAAGAGGATGGAACCTTTCTTTCTTTTTCTTTCTTTCTTTCTTTCTTTCTTTCTTTCTTTCTTTTCTTTTCTTTTTCTTTTGTTCCTTCCTCCCTTCTCCTCCTGCTGCTATAAAGAAATAGGAGTGAAACTTTCAGCTGCTGTTCTGATTCATGCCAGGCAGTCTCTCTAGCCCTCCAGAAAAAGAAACGGAAAAATTGGAGAGCGCCTTTCCTAGACAGCGCCGGCCTAGCAGCGACTTCTCACGTCAACCGCAGAGCGGCTTCCGGGAGTGCTGCGGCAAGAGGGCTCTTCCCTTGAACCGCTCCCTCCTGCTCGAGTGAAAAAGATTGTCCTCGGCTCGCTGCGGATTCTGAAGTTGTACATAAAAGGCATGGTGGAGGCGAAGAGGAGGAGGAGAGCGACCCCGAGGAAGATGGACCCGTTCAGCCATTCCATCCAAGCGAAGCCCAGCAAGGCCATGGCGAGCACGGCGAAGACGAAGCACAGGCAGCTCGCCTTCTTCCTGCAGTTCGCCCCGCAGTTGCTGACGACACCGCCGCCCCCGAGACCTTCGATGTAGGTCTCCATTCCGACGCTCCGTATGGAGACGGTGCCCGAGGGCGTCTCCGCGCCGAGGCTCTGCTCGGACGAGAACTGCTGGCGGGACGGCCTGGGCACCGGCAAGAACAAATGTTGCGGGCGCAACTCGGGCAGCAGGGGCGCCCAGCCGCGCAGCTGCAGCAGGATCGCTTCGACCAGCTTGGTGTTGACCGGCAGGCTCTGAACTTGGCCCTCGGGCAGAGCCGTGCAGTGCCGGCACACGGGGCACGTGATGCAAGGGCCGGCGGAGCGACCGCCATCGGTTACTTCAGGAGCGCCGTAGCCGCTAACGTTGCTGCTTGCCTCGCTCCGGCAGTGGGGCGAATGGTCTCCGCGCTGGTACAGCTCGCTGAGGCATTCCCGGCAGAAAGTGTGCAGGCACTCCAGCAGTTTGGGTGCGTGGCGCTCCAGGTCGAAGAGGTTGTAGCAGATCCGGCACTCGTACTCCTCGGAGGTGAGAGGAGCCTCCGGCTTGCTTGCGGGCGTCTTCCCCTCCGCCGGGTCTTCCTTCTCGCCATCCTGAACCCGCTGGGTCCCTCCCTGGAGATCGCTCTTAGTCTGGTCGCCGCTTTGCTGCTCCTCCTGGGCCATAATATCATCGCTTTATTTCAGGGGATCTTTTTCTTCACACCTCTAGCTTTTACTCTGCGGGCTGGGCGGGTGGGGGCAGCGGCGGGCAAGGGCGCTTAGTCCTTTTGTTTGCTTGCTGGCTTTTCCTCCGTTCGTTTCTGGGTTAGCTCAGTCGCTTCTTGGCAGGAGCAGCCGGCCGCAGCGGTGCGTGCTTCGCCTCGCCCGCTGCTGCTGGCAGCGACGGCGCAGCCCTGCTGGATGTCTTTGATTCGGTGGTGACTCCCTTTTCTCTCGCTGCTGGCGCAACCTGAATGCTGTTTTCCAGTCAGGAGCTGCCCTATGACGTGCGGATTCCCAGTGGTTGAGCAGGCAGACAGCGACCAGGGCCCCCACCAACACCACTCCCTTAAAATCTGAGAGCATCCTTATGATCTCATTTCCTCAGAGAGGAAAGCCGGAAGCTGTCTAAAAACAAGGAAGGCAACAATTGGGATAAACAACACACATCAAAGTGCACTAGGGTGCGTTTTTTTTTAAAGTAATGGCTGCAATTTATCGTAGAAATGCCTCTGAGTGCTGCTAAAAAGGCAAAAATATAAGTGTGAAACAGACTTTCTAATACAGTGTGGAAAATCTGATACCATTCGTACCAGTGCAACAAGTGCTCAGTCTCTTCTGTTGGCCCATCTCCCCACTTCGGCTGTGGAATGTTTGCAAACATTTGGAATGCTTGCAAAATGCTTCAGAGCTCAATAAAAGCAATTTAACTGTTGCAACCAATACTACAGTCCTAGCTAGCCTGACCATTGGTCAGGCTTTGTTGCTGGGAATTCTGGAGTTTGACACTCAAATGCATCTGGATGGCACAACTTAAGTGAGTTGGCTTTTGAGCTTTAAAAGTCCTAAATACCATGGTCTCCTTCTACATTGGTTCTAGAGCGTAAACTGCATTGTTTTGTGCTGGTTCTCCTTTCTCCAGAATTAATACCAGCCAATGATAATTAGGGAGGAGAGACTGTGCCCTCAGCCCCTACTCTGTGGGGTACCTTAGGGTTTGGTACTCTTCTATTCAACATTTACATGAAGTCACTAGATGAGTTCATTGCCATGGGGTGGGCTATCATCAGCGTACTCAATTATACATTTCTGTCCCTGGCAGATTAAGAGATGCTCTGGATTCTTGTCTGCAAGCTGTGGAGGTTGGATAGTCAATAACAGGCTTCAACTGATCTCTGGCAAGATTTAGTGGATGTATATTTTCAGGCCTGTTAGTCTTGGGACTGTATCCTCTTTGGTAATGGATGGATTGCGTTGACCCAAACAGACCCAGTGCACAATTTGGGGATCCTTTTAGACTCATGATTCCTGCTCAGAGAGTAGGCTCTATGGCTAGGAGGATGTTTGCACAGCTTTGTGTTATATATCAGTTCTCCCATTTTTGACTGGAAGCTCCCCTCACAGTTACTCTAATATCCTAGTCCCTTCCCAGAATAACTACTGTAACATACTTTGTTGTTCATATATATCTATATCTATAATTATACATCTATATCTATCTATCTATCTAATCATCTCTCTCTCTCTCCATATATATATATATATATATTCTTAAGTTTTCACGGGTATTTATATATATGGTATTCTGCTTTGTTCAGGTATTTTCCCATGTCATTATAGTTGTGCTTTTAAAGTTGCAGTGACGTTTTGGCAGAATCTTATCTGCCATCATCAGGCTTCTGTATTGTGAAAAGCCTGACTCACAGACAAACACAATACACAAGCTTGATGATGGCAGATGAGATTCTGCCGAAACGTTGCTACAACTTTAAAAGCACAACTATAATGATGTTAGTATTCAGCTTTGTTCGGGTATTTTCCCACATCATTCTCATATATATATATTCATTCATAGATTTTCATGGATACAGGTATGCAGGTCTTGGCATGTTTGTGTCTTTTCCCGTGTAAGATTGAGAGTATCTTGGCGACATTTCGACGATGTCCCACTCGTCATCTTCAGGCTGGTGCTTTCAGCTTGGTCGCACAAGCTATATATATATGTATAGCTTTAGGAGCAAGAATAAAAATAAATACATACTAAAAGTAAGAAGAAAAAAATAAAAGGAATAAAGGAGAAAGCTAGAATGCCGAAAGAAAGAAAAGGAAAGAGGTAGAAGAAAAACAAAAGAAAGATATAATGAAGTGGTCTTTATAATGCTTTATCTCTTTTTCTAAAGCTCCATCATGACTCTCTTTTGATAATCTATCCTGATCTAATTGTCAGAACCATAGATTTTATGTTCATTTAAAAAAAAGTCTTTGTGTAAAAAGTCCATCAGGGGTTTCCAGACAGGATAAGCTTTTGTCTAGAATCAAACAGGTCAGTTGGGCTATCTCAGCAAGTTCTATCATCTCACCAAACATTCCTCCACTTGTAGATATTGTCAATTCCTCCCCGCCCTGCACAATTCTGCCTGTAGTCATCATGCTGCAGTTATCATATAAAATAAAGTTCCATGAGGTTTTAGAACTGTTTATCCATTAGTTGCAATAGGAAAAGTTCTGGTTTTGAATCTTCAAAATTATTTAAATCAGTGTCTGCATTTGAACCTAAAATAATCTAGCTGGTTTGCATGATAAAATAATCTTTCTTGTTCACATTTCCAACACAAATATGAAGAAACTTTATACATTCTTGACATTTTTTTCTGCTATCATACACCAATGGTACATCATTTCATAAAATTTGACTTTAAGATTATAACATTGTGTAAATAAATTGCTTCAAATCTTTCTAATAACTATAAATAGGAAAACCATTGATAATTATGTCTTATGTCCATCAGTTGTTTAGCTGATTTTATTTCGTATTCCCCTTGACAGAATTCCAGTATTTTACAGTATGTTAATCATTTGCGTTTGTCTATTATTTTTCATCTATAAAATGCATCTTGTGCTGAGAGCCACAAAGATTTGTTCAGGTGATCCAAGGTTTGTATTTATTCTATATTCTTAATATGGCACATTTAACATAATGAGTTTTAAAATTATATTAACCTTAACTTTATTGTACTACAAATATCCCTGCCACACAAATCCTAAATCATGTTCTTCTAATTCTAAACATTTTCTATTTCTCATCCACTCTTTCTTCTAAACAATCAGCAAGCTACAAAATACAATCCCAAATAAGATAAACCCAATTTTTATCTTACCTATGCATCTTGTGACATCTTATATTGTTGTGGGTTTTTTTTCTTTGCCATACAAACTAGACATGTCCCTTTGCCACTGCTTAAATGCTGCATCTGTTTTCAAAATGAGTATTGTTTAAAACAGAAGCATTGTTCTAGGAAAAACATTCATTTACATCACAGATATTCTCCCCAAAAGTAGTTTCTTCCATCTTAACTTCATTCCACATCATAATATAACTTTTTGAATATTTTTTTTTGAAACAACATACAATGCATACGTGTCACAGTGATACCCAGATACTTTATTGTTTTCTTAATCTTAAATTAATTTCTTCATCATTTCTGTACGTTGCTCTATTTTAATTTTTTTTGTCAAAATCATCTGATTATTAATCCTGAAACCTACTAATGCACCCAATACTTTAAATTTCCCATTAATGTATTTATTCCCTTTAGAGGATCCTCAAAATCAACACCAAGTCATCAGCAAATGTTATAAACTTAAAAATTTCATTTTAAAACTTTACTTCTACAATTCTCTGATCTTGTCTTATATTCAATATTTCAAGAACTAAAACAGAGAGGAAACAACAGGCATCCCTATTGTGTCTCTTTTTTGTATCTCACAAGCTTTTCTTAGAACACCATTTACAATTATTAGTGCTTGTAAAGTATAGGTTGATTTTAACCTATTTAATAAATTATCTCCAAAATTCATATCTTCCAAAAGCTTAAACAGAAAGGACCCAGTTCATATTGTCAAAATCCTTCTCTTTGTCTAAGAAAGTCACTGTTGCTTGATTTTCATTATGTAGCTTCAACTATTCCAAAATGTCCAACACATTTCTTATGCCATCCTTTTAAACTGTCGTTTAAGTAAAACCCCATATTGGTCCTCATGAATAAATTATCACAAAATTATTTTTAACCTCTCAGCCAATAATATTGAATATAATGACAACTTAAGGTCATTATTCAATAGAGACATTGACTGATGTTTCTTGTTAAAGTCAATGCTTGATCTGACCCCTTATACCGTAGCTATTTTTATTTGGATGAGGACAAGAGATAATATATTTATTAATGTCTACCTTCCATCTGGATAAACTGCCAATGGCATTAGCTCTACTGGGAACTAATAAAATATATATGTAACTTGTATTATGACATTTTCTCCCCATTGTGATGTGCAATTTTAACTCAAGGTGTGAATCCGATGTATCTTGTTTTTCAAAAAAAAAATTTAAAGAGGAAAGAATAATGAATCCTGCTAAAAATTTGTTGACAAAGGCAAAGGGAGGATCTATGCAGATTCTCAGTCATCCAGATCATGATTGTCCCAAAGATACTTTGGAACTGGACGTTGTTTTTCCGTGAAGACGTTTCGCTTCTCTTTCAAGAAGCTTCTTCAGTTCTAAATTTTAGAACTGAAGAAACTTCTTGGATGAGAAATGAAACATCTTCAAAGGAAAAACAAAGTCCAGTTGCCTTTGGGGAAAAAGCGGGGTTTTCATGGCACTAACTAACTCCACAACTGCACACTCCTTTGTAACACTGCAGAACCATGTTTAATCCCTTTTCACAAGGCCAGGTGAATGGGGGCCTCATCTCTGGGGAAAGAATATTATTTTCATCCTTTTTCAACATATAAATCCTCCATCTAAATATTATGTATATGTTGTTTGTCCTTAGCTGACTATCTCAATACAACAAAAATATGTAGATATGGTATGTAGGTTGCAAGTAACTGTTTGAGGATTGTTCAAACTGTTCAATGGATTATTTCTAAGTTCATAAAACTGCCAAAAACAGAATTGGCAAGTAGTAGAAGTACTATTAATAAATACATGTGGATCCCCATTGATGAAGCAATTCCACATGTAAAATGAGGCTGTTATTATGCATAAATGATTAAAAATAGAAGTCAGTCAGTACAGTCTATAAAAAGTCCCATTGTAAATTATTCAGAGTTCTGAGTAGCGGTCAGAAAATGGCCATAGCACAGCATCTTTAAAAAGGCCATTAAACTGAAACATAAAGTTTAAAGAACCTCCCAGAAGTCTTGTTAGCTTATCCAATATGTTAATATCTCTGTAGAACTAATAGTCAATGCTGGTATGAAATGAAAATGATATGTGTGTATTTTGAAACCTAAGACTGACCAAGTTTTGCAGACGCCTAAAAATCTAAATAGCTAAAATAATAATGTAGCAAGTATGAATGCTAATGATATCAGTTTCACTCTGGAAAACTATTTTTGGACAGGAACACAAATTATTTATAATGCAGTTATTTTCAAAGCACAATTAACTATATAATAATTCAGTTCATCCATTATGCTGAACTATAACAGTAGCTTGATTGATTGATTTGACTTCCCAAGCTATGGGAATCCAGGTACCATGATTCATAAAACATGATCTACTGTGTTTGCAGATCAACTCAATTGTGGTTTATGCAATAAAATATTCCCTCTGAACTCAATTTAGAGCAATTGTGAGTGAGCTAGGCAGGATATACTGCATTTTAAATGATTAATGAATTGGACTGCCCTTTGTTAAAATGATATTTTCTTCAACAAAACTTCAAGTAATTTTAGATCAACAAAATAATATGATTTTTAATAACAGAATTGGAAGAAGCCTTGGAAGTCTTCTAGTCCAACCCCTTCTCAGGCAGGAAACCCTATACCATTTCAAACAAATGGTTTTCCAATCTCTTCTTAAAAACTTCCAGTGTTGTAGCATTCATAACTTCTGGAGGTAAGTTGTTCCACTGATTAATTGTTCTATCAGGAAATTTCTCCTTAGTTCTAGGTTGCTTCTCTCCTTGATTAGTTTCCATCTTTTTCTTCTTGTCCTGCCTTTTGGTGCTTTGGAAAATAAGTTAAAGTAAGCCAAAAAAAAGGGTAAAAGAGTCCCTGTGGATTTACTCTGTTGAACATTACTAAGGGGAGATGCTCTTATCTGTTTCAAGGCCACTGAGCCAGCAGCAGCCCTGTGCAAACACATTTCCATGGTGATGTGGCCAGCATGACATCATGGAATGCTGTTACCTTCCCACTGAAGTGCTACCTATGTAATCTTGCATTTGCATATTTTCAAATTGTTGAGTTAGCAGTAGCTTTCGGGAGGGTGGTGCTCAGGTCTTGAACTTGGGCTGCTGGCTTTCCAGCCAACAAACTCAGCATTTTAACTACTGAGTCACTGCATCACCCTAATCCAAGTAGAGCTAATACAAATTGTTCCAAGGATCTAATCAAGGCATACACTTGTAACAGGCCACTCCCCAGGTTTCTATTTTGTATTAGCATTTTGAAAAAGTCAGTAGGTTCCCCAAAACTGTATCTGTGTACTGGAATGTTAGAAAAGATATAATCCTTGTAATTTAGGTGAACAATAAGGAAAATATGACTATAGGTATCAAGTTGCAGCATCCCTGTCTGTCCCATGCTGTCTTGTGCAAACATCTGGGGTGACAGAAATTGTGACCCTTTCCTTTTATCCTTTGTAAGGATATCTAGTCTGAATTGTTTAACATAAAACTCAAAATATATCCTTGTTACACTATCTGTGATGATGATGACTCTGCAGAAATCTCCCATTAGATTTAAAGAGAGGACCTTCCACAAAACTAATGGCAGTCATTAAAAAATGTTCAGCAATACTTCTTGACAGTTACGTTTCATTGTTTTCAAGGGTTTGTTTCTTGATCTGCCATGTATCCTGTAGGCCCCCATTCAGCAATATTCTCAATAACATCTTGATTATGATGTAGTTGATTGTCCCACCTTGGACATATTATCAATGTTAGAATTTAATTACAATTTTGAGAAAAGGTACTTAATAGAACTCGTTTGATCGTACCTAAAGCCCTAGGATACTAGCCAGTCTTATCTCTGCTTAGTGTCACTTATGGACAGGATATTACGTTGAAAGAAATGGTGGGGTTGGGAAGGCAAAAAGTCATTTTCTATTCACCTGATACATTCTGTCCAGTGGTGGGATTCAAATTTTTTTACTACCAGTTCTGTGAGCGTGGCTTGCTGAGCATGGCAGGGGAAGGATACTGGAAAATCTCCAGTCAGAGGTGGTATTTGCTGGTTCTCTGAACTACTCAAAATGTATGCTACCGGTTCTCCAGAACTGGTCAGGACCTGCTGAATACCACCTCTGATTCTGTCTCTCTTTTCTTCCTCTTCATGCAGTGTGCAAAAGGGCCTATACATTGTCATACCATTTAACTATTGTGCTACCAAATAAGAGAGTAAAGAGTGCAGCCAAGCAATTAGTAGCTTTTAATGCTATGATCAAAACCATTTTACAGATTTTGTTTTTTCTCCTTAGATTTTCTTGAGAAAAGAAACAAAAATATAAGTATTGAGAAAACCCAGAGAATCACGAGTGGAACACAAAACCCATGTCTCTTAAGTTCCTTGAATGAAGCAAACCAGTAAAAATCTCATCTAGAAGCGTTTTTATCAAGACTGTCCTGCTCAAGGTTATAGACAGCTTGGCCAGAAGCTAGGATGGATTGTTGCATGGTGGAATTCTGCTTGAGGGGTCATACTGTATTAGAGAAAGCAATGAGAAGTTAATATAACAACTACAGCCATAGACAATAAACATGATACAATCTAAGTTCCAAAGGAATTAAGAGAATTAAGAGGTTCCATGGACCAATAATATACAGTATTAAGGGCCAGACAAGGTTGTTATTAAAACTTCAATCATCCCAGTAAGGAAATTACCAGTATTTACCATAAAATGGAAAATGCAGAATTAGACAAGCACTTCTTCCATTATTGCTTTCACACTCATATTGGAGCATGAGAGAAAAATATACTGGAGATAAAACATACAGACCCTGTATTGTTATTATTATTTTGCATTCTTTTAATATAAGCAATGGTTTCAAAAACTGAAACTTACATATCTTATGTAAAAAACAGTATTTGTGAGTGCACGTATACTTTTTTATTTATTCCAGGTTCACAAAAGGGCATACCCAAGAAACTATTAATACATTTCTAGTTAATTATCTCATTCATAGGAAATAAGAGCTGTATTAGAAGCAGCAGAAAATCCTTGTCTGTTTGGGGAAGAAACATACCAAACCAGGAATTAAAATTGTCTCAAGAGTTCTGCACTAAGTCCTGAATATAATTTTGTTCTTAGTACAAATAAAAATGGTCCTGGAACATCTCAACTTCCAGTGACTTTAGTTTTCACGAAAATGATATGGAAGCGATTTGCCATTATCTTCTTCCAGGACTGATAGATAAAAACTCCTCATCCAAATGGTAAATCTCATTATTGCTTAGATTCCAGGTCCAGATGAAGTCTTGTCAGCAGTGGAGACACAAATGAGCCAATTCTATTCCACTTTGTGGGAATCCATTTCTTTTGTATCTCAGTGGAATTTACTTCTCAGAACTTTTCTTTTTGGTAATTTACAGATTCTTATCAAATCATGTAGCTATTGCTGAGGTAGTATAATGCCTATTCTATTGTTGTATTGGTACAAGCAATGCCAAGTGTCAGGTGATGCTAGGAAGACACCATAAGGGATTAATGACGAAATGTCCCATGTTATTTCTATGCAATGTTGTACAGTGCCATATTTGTCATGGAACAGTCCGTAATGAAGCAGAAAAGACTTCCCTAATTTGCCATTCTTAAATGACAATACTATTGCTCTCTGAATGTTTTGCCCTAAAACATTCAGAGAGCATCAATAAGAGGCACAACATATCAAAAATGCATGAAAGAAGGCCTAGTATCTCCATGATTCTTAATCTTGCTGTAGCCTAGCTGGTAATGAGACAACAGGATAGGATGTGGATAAGGTAGGGTGAGAAGGTCCACAAGGTAGAGGCGATGGAGCATCACCAATGGAGACCGAAAGCGAGCCATTCCCAGGGGAAGATCTTCTGCACAGCGCTCGAGCTGACTCGAGCGTCTCCCTTGGCGGCGCAAGCTCCGACTTTGTAGCCTTCGCCGCATCCTCTGCCCTTAAATGCGTCGTTCGGTCTCCCTGCTTGCTCCGACAGAGGTCGCTGTGCAGCCACTTGCTGCCGGTGGTTTTTGGGTCTCGAGGGTTCGTTGAATTGGGCCATGTTGCAGATTATCAACGCCGGGCCAAATGGATACAGAAGGGGCGACATTGACAGCATCGAAAGCTCGTGCATCAAGATAAAGGAACTTGGGCAAAAAGCGAGAAAGCGGCCGAGCTGCCTTGGAGAGCTCAATTCCGGCCTGTAACCGCAGCAGGTCCGGTGCCCATTCCTCTTCGAAGCAGCAGAGGGGATTCCGGCCGAGTAGATGCAGATCCGGGGGCTGAGCTCGCCTTGAGGCGAATCAGGCTCTTCTCGGCTCGCTCGCCCATTCACGGTTTCGCCTCGCTGCTGGTCTAGTCGGACGAATAAGGGAATCGGGTTGCTAAAGGCCGAGGATCGAGTGATCACGGACTGCCTTCCCTTCACCTCCTTGAACACGGATTTGGTGCTCCCGGATTTTAACCGGACGCCGATGGCTCTCCAAGCACGTTTTCCGGCCTGTTGATCTGAAAAGGGCTCGACGGATCTCCTCGCGGTAGCCACACGTGGCGCTCGGTCGTAGCCAACAGATTATTTCATGTGGCTCCTGCCAAATTGTTCTTACGTGCCAGTCCTTCCTTCGTCTTCAGCCGGGAGGAGGAGGAGGGGGGTTCTTAAGGACAAGGCATTGGTTTGTGCACCGGAGCAAGGTTTTGATTTTTCAGCCGCCATGCCTCATTTCCTGTATGGAAGTAGTGCTTCCAGACACACTAATCTAATTTAAGTGTTTAAAATCGTATAGCAGTGTGTGTTTGGGGGTGGTGGGTGGGGCAAAACATCATAATGGTGAGAAAATCAAAAATGGGAAATAACATCGAGATTGCAGTTAAATTTTCTGAATGAAATTCATAAAATCAAGAAGTAGGAAAGCTTATTTTAGACAGTTAAATCCAGCCTCCAATTTAGTGCAGAAAGCCAAACCGAACATCCTAATAAATGTCTAGACATCCAAGAATCCAGCATTTCTTTTCTGGCCATTCAGAATAATCCAGTATCAGAGAACCAGAGAGGTTCGTATATTGGCTTAGGAACTGGGGGACCTGAGTTTTCCTGGGTGACATTGAGCAAATCCAAAATGTTGCCTGGAAAACTCCATGGATTTATCCATGTTCGGTCGTTGCCATAAGTCAAGAGGGAGGTGGGGGAATGAACCGGTCATGGTCTATGTGATATTTCCTTCAGATGTTTGAAAAGTGTGATCATAGCCTCCTTTGGTCATTGTTTTCATGCACCCATTTCTCTCTCAAACCTAATAAGGCTTAATTCTGGGAAGATTTTTTAAAACTATTTTAACTATTCAGTTGGACTTTTCATGTTACACAACTTGGAGTAAGAGAAAAAAAAACAGGTATTCTGTACTTCCTCATATGCTTAAAGAGTGCTTGCCATATTCTCCTCAGTTATCTTTTCTGAAGAATAAACAGGATGCAAATATTAATTTAGTTCACTGTAGTGCCTAGGGCCTTTCTTCATCATTTGGTTAAATGATAACCATCTTCAGGTCAGTGTAAAACCAAAATGGATACCACCTGCTGCCCTTATGCCAAATTTCCTCTTGTCTGGGCTGCATTTATTCTGAGTTCACTATCAAGTGATGAGATTGAGGTGATTGGCTTTCTTCCCTGGCTTTGCTGCTGTCCCCCCCCCCCCTTCAACAGCCAATCAGGACATTGCAATAATGGAGAGACATGATGTTCAATGGGTGATTCTCCCTTAGAGTAGCCCATATGTGGTAGCTCAGAGAGATGGATCCTGTCATTATTGTGCAACTTATTGACTCTTACAGAATAGGATAAATCACATCACAGTAATTAGCTGCTGATCAAACATTTCTCTTCAAAGAAAGAAGTAGAAGAATTATTGAAACTGATAAGTATAAAAATATTGGCCTTAATTTCTTCAAACTGTGGTGAGAGAAAGCAGGGTTGTTGTATGATAAAGGTACTGTACACACTGTTGCCATTTCAGAGGCAATTGAACTGAGGTAATACAATAAACAAAATAATGTTCAAATAAATGACTTGTGTCATTTCTCCTACCATGTTAACAGCCTGGAGGGAAGTTGATGGGCTACAAGATTATGGATTTCCATCTAGCTACTGAAAAGTGCTCATAGGACATTCTGCATTACCTGGAGGAACATTTCTAAGGATTCCATCTTTTACCCAGTGCTTTACCTTGCAGACAACCTATCACTGATCAGTTAATTGATTTATACCCCAAATCCTTTACAGGTAGTCCTTGCTTAACCACCAATCAGTTAGCAACCATTCTAAGTAACAACAGATTTCCTTCTTATAACCGGTTTTTGGAGTTCTGATGGTTGCAAATGTGGGTGCGTACATACACACTGCACTCACATGACTGCATTTCAGGTCCTTGGCAACCAGCTGACCCCTACAGCTGATTGCAAAGCTCTATGGTCGTGTGACTACAATCTACAACCTTTTTTTTTACTGGTTTCCAGCAGAAAAATTCCCATAAGAATACATTGATTCATTTTATGATTGTGGCATTTGCTTAACAGTCACTTGATGACAGTGGTGCTTGATTAATGATTACTGCAAAAAGGTCCAGTCCCATGGGAGTCTTAAAACTGCTATGCCTCTAAGGGATATTCTGGGATCCATTACTGTCATACTTGAGGACTGCCTGTACTGTTTTTTTTCCCTGTACTTTTAGAAAGTGTACCCTTCATGAAAGTGAAAACTGCAGTAATTTGAATTTAATCAGAAGGAGAATGGTACCTTCCTTCTTGACCCCAGCATTTACTGAACTAGGAACAGGTAACAAATTCCAGACAAGCGACTGTCTATTCTCTTCTTAGAAGTCTCCAATGATGGAACACCCACAACTTCTGAACTTTTTACAATTTAGGAAAGTGAAGAGCATAAAGCTGTTTATACTGAGAGAGATGGTTTGCATATCATTTTGTTTTTCATGTTATTTTTCCTTTATAGCTAAATGAGTCATTATCTAAAAGTTTGCAGCTACACTCTAGAAATTAAAATCAAAGAGCTGACAACAGTTTGTTATTTGTTTCCTGATTCAAATTCCGAACACCAACTTCAAATAAATTAAAACAGGTGAGGAAACATGTAGGAAAGATAATGAGAACATTGGAGGAATCCTACAAAATGGTATTGGTAGTCCAATTTTAAGGGAAAAAGGGATATTTTAGCATAGTTCAGTTATGTGCAAGTATATAAAAACATGAGATGATCAAGATCTTTCTTTGGTTCCAAAATGCAGGACAATGGTTCAAATTATGGTGTGGCAGTTTCTCATTGACTGTTAGGAAAAAGTTCCTAACTAGGAAAAAAATATTACATTTCTTTAGTTTCCCAGGAGTCTTTCATAATCACATATATCACCAGGTGGTATCAAATTCCATTGCATAAAGGAAGCCATTGCATAGAATTTATCTCCACATTTATCTTTTAGGTCAGCCTTTCTCCTGCCTATTACCCTTTAGATAACCTGGGCTACATTTCCATCAACCCATGCTAAAAATGATGAGAACTAGAATCAAATACATCTGGACAGTACCAGGAAATTACATAGTACTGATTTGATTTTTAATATGGGGAGAAATTAAGTTTCTTATTGCTAAAAAATTAAAATTCTTTGTAACTTGATTACATTTTAAAATAAATCATAACCTACTGTTATAAAATGTTCTTATCCATATAAGCAATTATTTATTGCTATTTGACTGGGCATATCATGCATCCTTTGCTAGGGAAGCATGCAAAGGAATCATTTATCATTTGGGCTGATAGCTCCCACAATTTATCTTTTTCAAATTGAAAAGAGTTGGTTCCATATGTTGCAGAACTACTTGGGTAGTTTAGCAATTTATCAACTCAATGCAGCAAAGAAGATATCATTTGAAATATGATATTTCAGAGTGAATCAGACTCTTATTCATGGATTTAAATAAGAAATAATCCATGCATATATGTGGAACTCCCATTTTAATCTGTGTGAATGCACAAACTGCAAATAGGGCAGGAAAACAAGGTAATGGAAATTCTGTTAAGATGACAATAACAGGGTTCAGTGTTTTCAGTGCCATTACTAAGCAATTATGGATTACTGGCAGCAATTGATTACACATTTTAGGTAGGCTTCTTCAACTCCCAATCTGATCATTCTTAGGCATTCATCACAAATGCATCAGATGGAGGAACGGCGGGGGAGGGAGAGATGGGGGGAAGTATAAACCAGTATATAGTATGTGATTAGTGATTCCCATGCTATTTGAACTGGTCTATAATGTTTTGCAGCAGAGAATATCTTTATCAGAAGTGTTAAAATTCACAACTCCAGTTTGATCAGTGAAATGGGACAGTCAAAAAAAGAATAGATCCTACTATTATAGAGAGAAAGAACAAAGCAACTGCTGGAAAAAGACAACAAAGGATTGGAAAACTACCTCTCACAACATCTGCCTCTTGCTTCTTATGCTAACCTGTTGCCTAGAAGAGCAACTGAGAATTCTCTGCTTATCACTGTGGGAAACTCCCAAGCAAACTAACTTTCAGATCCTGGTAGTGCCACTTTGCTTTCTGTCTCAGCAACAAAATAGCTAGTCCTTTAGGCTGGACAATTGGCCTTGGGACAGCTTCTCTTAATTTGCTGAAGCAGTCATGCGACTGAAGTTCCTTAGGATTGGGGAGATGAAGGGCATGTGCTTCTACAGTAGCTTCAGAGATTGCTGGCGCCCAGCAGTTTTGGGTTACAACCAGCCTCAGAAGCAATCAAGGGATCTCAGTGTCCAGGTGTTCTTTTATTATGCCCCTCAAGTGAGGAAGATATGGTATGAATCACTTTCAACCCTGAGCTACCAATGTTGTTCTTTATTGGTACCTCATGTTAGTTAATCCATTAATTGTGTAGAAAGGATGTCAGTTACTTATAATGATCCTTTGAACTTGAAAGCAAGTCAACGTGGTTTACATATAACTTGTATGGGGATATTTGTAAATGATACATAGTCACACAAAAACAAAAAACAATCAGACGAGAGGCAGGAGCCACAGTGACTTAACAGTCAGAGGAAGAATCTTAGGAAGGAGTGCCTAATTGATCAGGCAGTTAAAAGTAAGAGTGGGAAGTTTTCACCTTCAGACTTGCAACATTCTGTTAATATAGCCTTACAATAAAATACAATTACCTATCTTGGCATGTTTCTTGTATGGTTTGCCTGATAAGGCTGACATTAATATTGCAAGTCTACAAACTTCTCTTCACCACTTTAACTGCCTAATCAATTAGTTTATTCCTTTGACTGTTAAGCCACAGGTAACGCCTGCCTCATTTGTTTGTTTGTTTGTTTCCTAGGTAGCATCCCTTCTCCAAGCTCATTCACAAATTCTATTATACCTACACTATGCTTTTAATTTCATTTGTTTTTATGGAACCCACCAACATTTATACCAGGAGCCCCCAAACTTGGCAACTTTAAGACTTGTGTACTTCAACTCCCAGTATTTTCCAGCCAGCTATGCTATGCTGGCTGGAGAATTTTGGGAGTTGAAGTCCACAAGTCTTAAAGTTGCCAAGTTTGGAGACCTCTGAGCATGCTAGGGATCTAAAACAAAAAATCCCAGTTAATTATTGATGTCAAAGCAAGTGGATCTCAATATATAAGTAACAAAAAGCCTACTTTTCAAAGAACAGTATTTATATGGTTACAAAAAGTTTGGTTACAAACTTTTTGTCATATTTATTGACAGTAAATTGAGCCCACAAAGTTTTAATAATTGCCCTTGTTTCACATTTTGGTTAGGCTTGCATGAATCAATCCTATTTTAATTTGAACTGAGGGTTGATTGGATTTTAAGTTTTTGATTCCAGATTCAGTTGCATTCAAACTTAATTTGTCTTGAATTAAGTCTTGATTACCGAAAAGTAGCTTGCTGCTAGCAGAAGAGAGAAACAGGTTAAAGGTTTATGACTGTCTGCATTAAAGAAGTTAAAAATGGAGAAAGTCAATGGATCAGGCAGGGCTTGGTTGCCACCTCATCTGCAACCTTGTGTATCAACACAGGCACCTTTGGTGCTTAAGCAACAAAACAACTCATTAAAAAAATCAATGAACAATCAACCATTCCCTCACTTGGAGCCAGCCTGTAGCTCTAGCCCCATGCTCATTTGAGAAAAAGCTATGGTATATTGTTAGGTTTGTGTGACTATTCTTTCGGTTCTTGTGGATTTGAGTTTCAAGTCTGCCCTAGACCAGAAATGTTGTAAATCCTGAGTTGGTTCCCTCAAGATCAGTGGTCGCCAACCGGTGGGCTGCGGCCCACTAGTGGTCCATGAAAATTTTGATGGGCCGCAGTGCACCCGTGTCTGCAACAGGGGTGATACTGGCAGCAGATGGACTGATGCCTGTGGGGAGAGAGGGTAGTGTGTGGGTTATTGTGGCATTGGAGCCCTTCCCAGGTGTTCCCTGGCCTGCAAGGGGGTGGGGGTGGGAAAGGAACCTTTGAACTGGTGCTGGGTGGTGGGAATCCGATGTCTGGAGGCCGACGAGCCATGTGCTGAAGACCAGATGGCTGGCAGGGAGGTGGGGCAATCCTTCAGTCTCCTTAGCAAACCTGTGTCATGACTGCTGCCTCCTGCCTCAGCAGGAGGCTGAGCAGCAGTGAGAAAAGCATGGACCTCCTGAGCCGCAGGAAGCGGCTGCCAGCGATGTCCTCAGGTGAAGATTTTGTGAGGGGGAGGCTCGACCCACTCCCCTCAGGAGCTTCTCTTCCATCTCGCCAGAAGTGCTCACACGCGCAGCGGGAAGGAGGCTGGGGCGGGTGCCAGAGGGTGGTGACCGCTTTGCATGTGAGCACTTCTGGTGAGGAGGAAGAGAAGCTCCTGAGGGGAAGGGCCTGGGAGATCACCCCCTCCTCTCGCAGGCCAGGGAACACCTGGGAAGGACTCTGATGCCACGATCTCCCATGCATATCAGTCCATCTGCTGCCGGTATCACCCCTGTTGCTCCACCTCCCCACCAGCCATTTGGTCTGCAGCATGTGGCTTGTTGGCCTCCAGACACCCACCACCCAGCACCAGTTCAGAGGTTCCTTTCCCCCCACCCCCGGATATAGAGGGGGGGAAGAGATAGAAAGAGGGAGAAAGAGAGAGGGGGAGAAAGTGAGAAAGAGAGGGAGGGAGGGAGGGAGGGAAGGAAAGAGAGAGAGAAAGAGAAAGAGAGGAAGGGAAAGAGAGAGAGAGAGAAAGAGGGAGAGAGGGGGGAGGGAAAGAGAGAAAGAGAGATGAGAGATTCCAGTGTTTTGTTTTCTGTGGGAAACTGGTCCAAATGACTCTTTGAGTATTTAAGGTTGCAGAAACAGGCAGCCAAGCTAAGTGCCTGAAGGACCCCATCCTGTCTGGGAGTCCAGGAGATTCAGCAAACGGCATGCTGGATTCATATTAGTGGTCTATGGGATTTAAAATTATGAGTTTGGTGGTCCCTGAGGTCCAAAAGGTTGGCGACCCCTGCTCAAGATTAATGGTTTGTACGCAGGCTTGTATGGCCACTTGGGAAAATGAAATTTCCATGTTTTCCAAAATGAAGATTATAGATAATTGTAAAGTCTAGCCACCCAGTCCCTGACTTGATACTTTTGTAGTTGTACTAAGCGTATCTTCTTAAAATTGATAAGCATAACTCCTTAGGGAATGACCAGGAAAATGTTGCAACTCTCTATGTAGTATAAATGCCCCAATATTGTAGTTTGTTGGCAATATTATAAAATGGCAATTTTCTATATTATATTGCATATAAGAAATATAAAAATGCCTAAAGTAATAATAAGTAGAAGAGCCATCAGATTTCTTAAATACTCTGGAGCCACCAGATTCAATTCATTGCTTTGAAGCAAGCCCTTGCTTCAATTCACTAATCTGCTTTGAAAAGACATTTCCAGCAAAGTTTCATCAAATCAAATCACCCATTCATAACTTAATTTTGAATTCTTTTCAATCTCATATCTGTTAGATGTACCACCAGTTGAAAATCACTACTCCACAAAGGACTGACTAGTAGTGAAAAATCGAATAAACACAGCACTGTATAAGCTTCTTACCTCCAGGAAGACCTTTATATCATTTTGCTGAAACTGGTGTTATCCAGATACATGGGAATTAAGTCCCATAATTCCCAGCCAGCCTAAAATTAAACTGAATGGAATCCCTGGAGTTGAAGACCAATTCATCTGATCAGTTCACCAATTCGTCTGATTCACAAAAGCTGTTTACATATTTTCCGGATTGGCAAACATAGCTATTGAATTATTGGGGTAGAGGGTGCTCCTACATAATGATGATTACTGTTAGCTGTTGGTCTTGGAAAATGATCTTGCCACATATCAGTAAGTAGCACTTTTCCTCATGCATAGTATTTTTTATGTATTCTACTTATTATTACTTTAGGCATTCTCTTATATGCAATATAATATAGAAAATTGCCACTTTATAATATTGCCAACAAACTACAATATTGGGGCATTTATACTACATAGAAATTTGTAATTACAACATTTTCCTTCTTTCATTCCCTAAAGAGTTGTGCTTATCAATTTTAAAAAGATACATTTAGTACGTATATGTAGGTGCAAGATCTTCTGCAGTCACAACATAAGCCTAAGATTGAAAATCAGGCTTGTCAGATGTTACATCTTTTTTGTCTTGCTCTATGGAGTGGAGAATTAGTTTCTAACAGAATGTCACTTGAAGAGACTAGAAGCATTTGAAATGTGGATTTATAGGTGGCTGTTATGTATAAGTTGGTTGACAAAATCAGAAATGAGGAAATGATAAGCTGCCTGGGAAAGCCAAGAGAAATCATCAAGCCTATAAAAAAGTGAAAGGTAGAACATTTTGGACATGTGATGCAACACCCGGAAAAATAACAGCATACTTCACCTAATCCTCCAAGGAAAGACTGAAGGCAAATGAGGTCCAGGCAGAAGAACATAGTGGCTTCAAAATCTAAGAGACTGGTTTGGACAAAACTCAACAGCATTTTTTTTTGTATGGCTGTTGATAAAAATAGGATCACCAACATCTGATGATGGATATAGCACAAGAAGAAGAAGAAGGTAAAATCAAGTTTTACCATAAGCTACTGTGATTATTTATTTTGATTATTCAGAAGAATTCCTTTTCTTTCAATTACTAACTCGCCTGACTTAAAAAAAAAAACACCTCGGTTATGGTACAAGAGAATGTAGTTTTTCTGGTTGCATGCATAATTCAACCATGACTTGCTCCACATGCTGGTAACTAGGCACAAGGTAGCTCTCTTTAAAAAAGTGTTTACCTTGTGCAAGAGAAAAAGGTGAAAGGGCAGCCTGAGCAATAAATGAATTATTCCCTGTATGACCAGCTCAGAATGGGTGGAGATTGCCTGCTGGCAAAAATAAGAATCAATCCTGACACTCTAGATAAAATCATTCTTGCTACCTAAACTTATGAAGAGTTTGTGCTCCTTTGCCAAATCAAGGGATAAGTTACTTTTTAAATTTTGGCTGGGTGATCATTTTTCAGCTTAGGTGATAATTTGCTAGGTGATCATTTTCCAGCATAGTTCAACTCAAAATGATGCTTATTTTATATTACAAACGTGCATGAAAGGTTGATTAGCAAGTTGGGTATTAGAGTAATACAAATTGAAATATAAATACAAAAATGCATCCAAACTATTGGGAAGAATATTCAGTCAGATATATAAGCTGCAGATTGCTAGCCATAATTGATAATTGTACAATTGGTGGCATCAGCAATAAAACTTGAGATCCAAGCTTTCAACTGTGGAAAAAAAATACTGCTTGGCATCATCATAATATTTTACAAGAGTAATTACCTCTGTACTGTTGGGAGCAATGAATGCATATAGGTGATTGGAGTAAAGAGAATATGCAGGAAGAAAAAGAACTATGTTCACAACTGATGAAGCATAAATGTCAAAAGTTAATGAGTTAAATTTTAACTTTAAAAGTTAAAGTTAAATTGTTAACACAAATTAAAGACTAGTTTCAAAACTTTTACGTTGGAAATAAATGTTCAAACTAGTGACGATTTTAAGCATCAAAATTTGAACTACAATAATTAGCACAAGAATATATATTTAATTATCTCAAATGGGGTAATCTCTATAAAAAGGTCTAAGCAGGACCCAGTATTGTGAAATATATATTTAGAAGTTTATATTGTTTTGTATTAAGAATTCAATGAGATTTCCTCCCACATTCCAGCGTATGACACATACAGTCTCCCCATTATTGTTTATACTTGAATAAGAACTATATCAGGCTTCTGTAGCTACCCAAACTTCTATTATATACATTAGAAACTAGCTGTCTTTCCCTCCCTTATCCAAATTCATATCTCAGCTATATGATGGAAGAAAAAAAAGGTTACAAATGTGAAGATCACCTGAAAGACACAGATCAAATAATGTCACATACATACAAACTCTTTTTTGGGAGTTACCTCTGGAAATAGTTTATAAACTATTGTGGCACAGAGTGTCAGATAACCATCTCCTGTAAAAATAATTAACTATATTTGGGGTTTATATTTCAGGTAATCATATTTTTGTTCGACACACATCATGTCTTTTTATCAAGGCAGCTTATAGTTTTAATTTTAACCCCATAACAATAAAACTGAGGAAGTAAAGCGTCTGAAATAAAATCGCACACTCAAACTCACCTGGGATGTTTCCATAAATGAGATTTATCTGGAATCTGGATTTCTCCAGTCCTACTTCACTACCTTAACTATTATATCACACATGAAGGACACAAAAATCTTGTCAACTTGGTAAGGCTGAGAACTCTGGTTTCTGCTTGTCTTACTGATCCTAGATGATGGAGATAATCTATTCCATATAGACTCACAACTGTTTGGTAGATGACATTTAAATTAATTACAATGCAACACGCACTCCTTTGGATATGGAGTCACCCTGCAGATAAGGGTGACAAGAGCCAATATTCACTGCCATCAAATATAGTGATTGCCACCCATTTAGATTATTTTAAAAGGGAACCAATTCATGGTCAATGCAGCTGTCAAAGGATGCTAGTCTTGAGAACTCTTTGTTAGATTGCATATGTTGAATTCCAGTTGCTAAGGAGTAACAATTGAAAGCAACAATCCCTCTTTCTCTCCCTCTCTCGCCTACATACCCACCTACACACTCTTGTCCATGAAAGTGAGATCCTGAATGCATCTGGTCCTTCAGGAATACTGAACTCCATGAGCCATTTGTCTGCTCCAGCAGAGCTGTTCTTATGCTAATTTATATTAGATTCCTAGTATTTCTAAGTAGTCGGAGTAATAAAATTAAAAATAAATGATTGTTTTGCATTAGTTATACCTTTCCTCCTCAGAATTCATGAACTACAGTATGAATGTTAATTGGTTGAGAAGGTGCTAGTGAATTAGAGTTCCCCAGATATAGATTAATACTTGTATCATACATGTAATTTAAAATGTTTGACTTAAAAGTGCAACCAGGACATTCTTAAGATTCTGAGGAGGGAGAGAATATTCATTTAAATTCTTCTACCTCACTACATTTTACTTCAGTCTAATTTTCCCCATTGTAATTGACAGAATATGGGATAAATTAAAATATCATTACCATTATATTTTAGCTAAATGATTGCATCGCCTTGAAAGAAAAAAATAGATCCATGTGATTATTCTGAGCACTAAATTATAATTTAAATGGGTCACCTTCATTGTCCAATGAAATTATCCACATCACAGATGGACTCAGCCTTCTAAAATTAAGATTCAATTCACCTTCTACCTCAAACCAGGATTTTGTATATGGACCTAATTTTGATTTAGCAAATAATTCAAAAACCAAAGTAGACCCCTGAAACTCGGAATCCCTGTTGTACATCTTATGGAAGCTGCAATTTGCAACTCTGTAGTAAGTGAAATGAGCTTGCATTGGTGGCTAATTTAAGAGAAAATAAAAGTGAACATTATAGAACATATCAAACTATTGACACTACTTTATATCTTTTTCTCTCCATTTTTGTCAAGTAGGGACATGACATGAAATTAACACGTTGAATATTTCAGCCCTACCATCTGGCAACAGTGAGGAAAGCCACAATGTGATCATGCCAAATAATTTATTGTGTTTCACTACAGATGCCAACCAAGGGTAGAGTCAAAGGAATGTTCTTTACAATATTTAATTCTACCCTTGATTTAATTGGTGTGTGTGTGTGCATTCTTTTGATTTTGATATATATGTATATATCTCTGTCTGTCTGTCTGTCTGTCTGTCTCTCTCTCTCTCCCTCTCTCTCTGTCGGATTTATATATTATTTTGATTTATGAATGTAGATTTGGCTATTTTTCAATGAATGCCCCAAGCTCAAGTGGCTTGTTTCACTTGTTTGTAAATGGTACAAATGATATACTTTGTTTTAAAGATACTGTTTTAGTATTGATGCCAGTTAATTCTTGATTCATGGTTTATTCATGCTTGTGACTGAGTGCAAACAAGTTAAAATGCAAAAAGGTATGTATTTATTGTTTAAAACTATTTAAGATATATTGCAAATGACCTATTACACTTATTATGCAACCATATATAATTACTAAATGTAATGTTGCATCATCTTTTCACATAGCAAAAAAACTAGTGAGTAATTATGACCAAATCCAGCACACAAAATAAAAGGCTAAAACATGGACATTAGTTATTTGCTTATTACATTTATAACCTCCCTTTTCTTTGAAAATTCAAGATAAAGCACATGAGGATTTCTCTCACTGTATCTCCAAGGTACAATAGTTGAGACAAGAGGTCATGACTAAGTCATCTACTACACAAAACAAGTTTGTTTTACCATTGTTTGTAAACCAAGCGATTGGGTTTACATAATGCCAAGCCAAAACTAAACCAATATTTTGACTTACTCTGCCAAGACTGGACTTAAATACCCCAGGAAAAAGGTAACCAAAGCCATATCCAACCAATTTCTACCCACCTTCCCCCTCAGGTAGTATCTATGATATACCATAGTATTAGAAGTAAACCAGACCAATTTACTTCTTCAAAGAAAAGCCTATGGTATCAACTTGAGTCTCCATTTAAGTTAAATCTGCTAATTTTTGACAGTAGAATTAATTTCATAGCAATTTCTGTATTTATTATCCACCCCCATTCTCAACTAATTGGAAATATCTGCTTGGTGTGGTACTCACTTGATTGCTAATACACTTTACATTTGCTCATATAGCTTAATCAACAGCAAATGACATGCAATTTAGACAGCTCCAGGATAGACATATTGTGAGGCTGTTGTAGATGACCTTAAGCACCTTGCAGACTGATGATGCTATGAAGGACAGGATTCTGGACCACAAAGGGTACACTGTAAAGCAATTTGAAAACCTTGCTTAAATTAGAGTATAAGGCTGGGCTGATGTCTCCATTTTGCACACCAGTACCTCTGCATTGCAGTCTGATATGAAAGTAAAACATTACATATATTTCTAACAGAAATAGCATTTCCTGGATATCAGCTATAAAATTAAAGCTGCTGCTACTGCTGCTTACTCAGCCATATATATTACTTAATTAGCCAATACAAATCAAAGGAAATGCTATTCTTATTTTGAAAGGGCCATAAAAATACAGAAATCATTTAATGACTGAGAGAAACAACACATTTAATATAACATTTGTATTAACTTCCCAGTTTCTCTCCAGTTCTCATGGAGTACATTCATATATTTCTGCATGTACTTAAACTAAACATAGAACTGTTCTTACAAATATTCAATAACTTAATTAACCAAAGCCATTTGTTTTGCTTATATTTCTCTTTGACCTTTATGTGTTCGAAGAATCTGAGAGTTAAAGCAACATGTACCTTTATCATCTACAAACTGCATAGTAACAAGAAAAGAGCATGGGTCCTACAGCTACAATGATAGAATGGATCTCTCTGAAGCATACGTCAGATTACCGTATTTCCCCATGTATAAGCCACCCCTTTTTTCCAAAATTTTCAAGCCCAAAAAGTAGGGGGTGATATATACAAAGCAGGTACACTTTTTATACGTGAAAAATGCATAAAATAATAAAGTAGGAATAAACTGGTTTTCCAGCAGTATGCTATACTTTTTTGTAAAAATTGTACGTGATGATACGATTACGAGTGCGAGTACGCGATAGAAATGCATACGCTAGGCATCGGCCTGAATGCTTCGTTCCTACTCTCGTTCCGATGTGTAGATTGCTAGCGTCGCCCGCACCGCTTTCGGCGTCATGACCGAAGTTGTAGATCTAGACGTCGAATTTTGTTTCTTTGTAAATTTTCTTTCTTCATAACTTGTTTCTCTAATAAAATATTTTTTTCAAAACTTCACAGTCCAAAAATTGGGGGGGGTGGCTTATACAAAGGGGGTGCTTATACATGGGGAAACGGTATTCCAGAGAGAAGGGAAAATATAGATCACTAGGATATAACATTAGCTCATACTTTTCCCAACTTAGCTGTTGAGTTTATGTAATTTCTTGTTTAATATAGCTGAATGTTAAAAGCTAGTACTTTTATTGTGGACAACTGGTTTATCCAATAAGCACATTGATTACATCACTTGTAATCAAATAATTTGCACTTCTTCCCTGAATATTGCACATTAGAAGTCCAAAACTATACCTTTTGCCCACAATTCAGTGAGAACAAAACATACCTAATGGTCATAGATTAACACTTGGAGTTTAAATTGACAGCAGTGTCACTCAAGGTTCCCTTTTGATTAGTTCCTTTCCCAGAATTTAGTCAGTCTCCTTTCATTATCTTACATTCTGGTTTCACTGTATATATGGATATGATGTTGAAACAATGATTCATATAAAATGTATTTCACTTTGCAAATATCTTGAGGGGATAACTAGCTCAAGAGATTCCACTTGCTTCTGATGGTCATGCTAATGAAAATGGATAGCTTTATAATCCATTATAATCCATTATAATCCATTATAATCCATAATGAATGCATGGAGAGAGAACCCCTGGATATAGAACTGTAGGATTTCTATGAAAGTATTCTTAAGCTGCAGTTTATGTGAAAGAAAAAAATAAGATATATTTGGAAAACAGGTTGGTGATTGAATAGCCTGACTTACCAAGACTATAATATAACCTTTCCATCATTAAAGAAAGAGAAAATGAGTTACACAATTACACGAGGAGTTGAAAAGAGGAAGAAGAACTGAACTTAAAGTGAAAAATAGATTTTTCTGTCTACCCAACAGGAGGAACTTACACTGAGACATGTAAATATTTTAGACTCTGAAAGGAAAGCAACAGAGTTCCTGTGCTGTCTCTAAACAGGTGTATATTAGTACATTATTAGAAACCCAGGACGTGCAAAATTTAATTCTAGCACAAGCCCTATTTTTTTCCTGCTCACTTAATGGCATCCACACCTATCATTTCTCTTCTGGTGTTTGTCCTTTCAATAATAATGGATCCTCATAGTCTGCTCTGCTTCTACTCAGGCTCTAAAATTAATGTTGGGATAACTTTTACATCTTTTAAAATGTTTTTTTTTAAAGCCCACCTTTCTTCCCTAACACACAAACATAATACTCCTCTACTGAAACAATTCCTTCCTTACTTCCTTCCAGAAATATTTTCAAACTTCCTTGTCAATTTCAATGGTTTTTGTCTTCCTATCTTCTAGGATAAATAATTTTTTGGAGTCAAAGGAAACACCACTATTCCTAGAAATAAAATAACAGAAGCGGAAATCAGAGGGTGGACAGTTGCGGATTTGATCAAAACTGAACTGGGAAGATCAGAAATGACATTCTTGTTGCAGTATTCTAATTTGTGCAAGTTTTCTTCCAAGAGGCGATGTTGTTAAAAGAGAGAGAGAGAGAGAGAGATGTCAACCCAAGGACAAGGGGACAATTGGAGCAATACAATCTGGCATTGATGCTACAGAGAAAAGATGCGGGTGATGACGTGCACAACCAGATTAATACTACCAATATTTTTCCTGAAATAAGGACGGATGAGCAGAGCTTTAATCCGTTCCCGAGAAAATAGCCCTGGTTACATTAAAGGGAGGGTAAAATGGTATGTGGTGTAAGATTGGTGTAACGTTGGGTTAAGCCACGATACCCTTTGGTCTTGGGACTGTTTTGTGGAGGTCACCTACTGGGTTCAGGATGCTCCCGCCGGCAACTCTGGGAGGTCGGCTGAGAACTAATGGCTCGGCTAGGATTCCGCAATGAACTTCCGGGCTGCGGAGCGGGGCTGGGCTGAATGCAGGTCCCGTAAACACCAGCGACATCCAGCCGAGTTGATAGAACTCATTCGGGGTGGGGGAATTGCCGAAATGGCCGGGCTACTTTAGAAAAGGGTCACGCATCTCTCCAAGGCCGCGACGGTCCGATCCTGTCCCAGGACGGCTTCCTCCTTCCTTTCCCGGGGGCAAGAAGAGCCTGCTTGATTACAAAACGGCGACGTCCGGAGGAGTCGCGCCGGCCCCGCAGTCAAGGCAATCACCCGATTCGGGCGGGGCGGGGCTGCACCTGTCCGCGGGGCGTCCCAAGCCCGCCCCTTCTCTCCGGCTCCTCTGCAGAGCGGTAGCCGGCTGGCGGCTGTGCCCGCCGGGAGCGTCCCGCCGCGCCTGGCTTCTGCTTCCCACCCGGAGCGAGCATGGGCAGCCTGCTCGGCAGCCTCCTGGGCTCTCAACTCGTGGCTCGGTTCCAGCGCCGCTGTGGGCTCTTCCCCCGAGGCGAGGAGGACCAGCGAGCTCAGGCGGTGGGCAACGGCAGCCGGTCCCTGACTCCGTGGGACGTCCGCAACGGGCAGCGCCCGGGCTTCAGCGTCCCGGCCGACTGCGCCACCTGCAACGGCAGCCCCGGGGACGGCTGGAAGGTAATGCGTTTAACGGGGGCGGGGGACGAAAGGAGCCGGAGCTCAGTTTGCAGCCCCGAACCCAGACCGCCTCCTCCTGCTGTCCTAGATGTGCACTGTAATCCTCTCGCCCGGGGCGAAAGCCCGCTTTCTTAACCAGGTCAGTTAGCGCAGGGGTCTCCAACCTTGGCAACTTTAAGCCTGGAGGACTTCAACTCCCAGAATGCCCCAGCCAGCTGGCTGGGGCATTCTGGGAGTTGAAGTCCTCCAGGCTTAAAGTTGCCAAGGTTGGAGACCCCTGAGTTAACGGAAGGCGAGCGAGCAGGAAGCGTTGGCGTAAAGAAGGTTTCTTGCCGAGCCGTGCCTTCCCTCCGCTGACTTCCTGTAACTGCAAACCCACTTTTTTAGGGACACAAATTTGTACAGAGCTATAACTACGGCACTCTTCACGACTTTACTACTGCACGGTCTTAGTTCTCCCCCCACCTTCCTCTTTGAATGGAAAAAGACTTGGGTGAAGACTTTTGGAGAACTGAAAAGCTTGCCTACGAGGGTGGCGTACATAAGAGCACCAATCGTGCCTACCGTCCCTGTCCTATTGTTTCTTTTTATTTTTCTTGTACGTATCCATCTCATGTGTTCAAAACTATGTTTATACTTATAGCTGTTATCTTGTAAGCGATTGACAAATCAAATCAAATCAATAAATAAATATACAAACAGGCAAGCTTTTAAAATAACAACCCCTCCTCCCATGATAACAGTAATGACTTTCAGAGGTGATTTGATTTAAGCCCAAATGTTGTAGCTTTCTATTTTGCATCTAGCAAATTTGCAGGAAATGTTTATTTTCAACATTGTTTCTTATAGTAATTTGACCTTCACAAAAATGGTGGTGGGAGAATAAGGATTAAATGAGCTGGTGAATTCAACAGTGTTGGCAATGATGATAATGATATTTGCAGTGTAAAATCAGCAGAAGACAGCAGTTCATTCAAATACATTGCAGCAGCCTGAAGAATATAGACAGAAAATATAGTGTCTACATGAGCTAAATCTACTTTATTGTAAGGCTACTTTAACAGAATCTTGCAAATCAGAAGTTACAAACGTCCTGCCACCACTTTTAACTGTGTGATCCATGAGGGCAAATCCTTCCTTCCTAGGTTTTTTCTCTGACTGTCCTTGTGGGCCTCTCCTCTTGTCTGATCATTTCCTAGGCAGCATCTTTTTCCTTCCTCCCCCCCAAGGTTATCCATACATTCCTTTACATTTATCCATGATCTTCGGTCTCATATCATTTGCTGCGCTCTCTAATAGAAGAGATGGCAGTGATGTTCCAGCATCAGGTATTGGCTACTCATCCAGTTGTTCATTCAGGTTTTCTTGAGTCTGGGATACAATGTGAAGTTGACCTATTTCAAGTTATGAATACAGCTTCCTCTTCACTATGTTGAAGTGTTAGGTAACTAGCTGATTTTCTGTCTTATGTGCATTCGTAGTTCCTGCATATATTTCATATACTATATCATATCTCATTAGGATGCTGTTGTATCATTCTATCAATTTCAGGTTTTCCTTATCTTGTCTACACATGGTTTGTTTCAGTAACCGACTTATCATCAGATTGTCCTGGTTTATCATTTGGATCGAACCTTGCTAATTCAGCTGATGTGATGACTGAGCTGGCATGAGTCTACCACATGAGAGGACTGAACTCTAACCACTACACATCTAGCTGCAATAAATGACTGCACACAAACACACATGTAAAATAAATACATTCAAGAATCTTACTTTAATCCTATAACATTCTGTTATTATTGCCTTCAGCAGTAGACTAGAGTATTCATTTGAAACACATTCTTTTAATTTAATGGCAACTTCAAATCTCAACAAATAAATGTCTTACATATTCACAAAAAAAATCAGAAAATAAAATACAAGCTGAATAGTCAAGACTGTATTGATGATCCAAAGGACGATGATGTTGATGATGTAAAGGACCTTGGAGTACTCATCTCTAATGATCTAAGTGCTAGAGCCCACTGTAACTACATAGCCAAAAAGGCATTAAGAGTTGTTAACCTAATTCTGTGTAGCTTTTTCTCTGGTAATATCACACTACTAACTAGAACATACAAAACATTTGCTTGACCAATATAGCTCATCAGCTTGAATACAGCTCATCAGTCTGGAACCCACATAATGTATCTGATATTAATACAGTTGAGAAAGTCCAGAAATATTTCACAAGAAGAGTTCTCCACTCCTCTATTCATTGCAGAATACCTCATGCCACCAGACTTGAAATTCTAGACCTAGAAAATCTAGAACTATGCCACCTTCGGTCTGATCTAAGTATAGTACATATACTTATATATTACAAAGTCTTACCTGTCAATGAATACTTCAGCTTCAACCATAACAATACAAGAGCACACAATAGATACAAACTCATGGTAAACTGCACCAAACTTGATTGCAGGAAATACGACTTCAGCAACAGAATGGTCAATGTCTGGAATACTCTATCTGACTCTGTGGTTTCTTCCCCAAACCCCCAAAACTTTAACCTTAGATTGTCTACTATTGACCTCACCCCTTTCCTAAGAGGTCTGTAGGGGTCATGCATAAGCGCACCAATGTGCCTACCGTCCCTGTCCTATTGTTTCTATTTTTCTTATATGTATCTATTTCATGTATTCACAACTATGTTTATACTTATATCTGTTATCTTTTAGTCGCTTGACAAAATAAAATAAATAAAAATAAAATAAAAAGAGGGAGGAAGGGAAGGAGAGAAGGAGTGAGTGAATGAGTGAGGAAAGAAGGAAGGACTCATTTTCTCAGAACTGGGCCTTGTAGTTCTGGGTTTTTTCCAAGTTACATTCTTGTGCGTGGATGATTTTTTTTGACCATATGAAGACTGGTGCCTAAATAATTTAAGCATAGTATTAGGTAGAGCACTTTCCACATCCTCACTTTTTTTTTCTACTAGGGAAATAATCTATTTCCCTGACCCACATAAATACTATCACTGTGCTTTCTAGTACCATCATCTTAAAAGTAGTGACTGGTTGATTACAATAATAATAGAGAGCATGAATTCTAGCATTTGTAATGGCTAGTTGCATTTGAAACTATCTAGGTATAACTTTTGAACTAATATATCTTTTTGAATCAAGGTGCACTGTGAGCTCTGCTCTTCATTTGTTTGCAGATGTGTCATTACCCAAGTGGATAATGAATACAAACCAAACAAGCCAAGCAAACAACCAAGATCAGAGAGCACTAAGGACTCTATATAGCTGTTTGCCCATCAGTAATTAAGTTATAATTGCTTTCAGATCAATGTAACTTCTCACAATAATAGACATATATTTCCTAATTTCTTCTTATTTTGGAAATATATAAAGCTTGTATCAGTAGTGGGCTGCCATAGTGCTTATATTTGAACACAATTTTAAAATATAACTTCAAAAATATATTAAAATATATGTTGCCTTGCCTCCTAGCATGTTCTCCTTCTCAGTCACTGTTCTAATTAACAGTCTCTTTACTTTCAGTTACGTTTCTGCCTCTTTTTTTTCTGCTCTTTCTCTCCCCTGCCCCCATCTGTTTTTTCTGTAGTTGTTTGTGATAGCCTAGAGTTCTTCCAAATCTGCACTTAGTTTATTTTTTATTTGTCATCTGTTGACCATGCTCTTCCACCAAGAAAAGTATGTACATTTGGTATGGAATGGTATAATGGGTATCTGAGATATTATCCTTGCAATTACAGGTAGTCCTCAACTTATAACATTTTATTTAGTGACTGTTTGAAGTTACAACATCACTGAAAAAAAGTGACTTATGACCATTTTTTCACGCTTACGATTGTTGCAGCATCTCCAAAATCACAGGATCAAAATTTGGATGTTTGGCAACTGGTTCATAATTGTGACGGTTGCAGTGTCCTGGGATCATGTGATAGCCTTTCTGACCAACGAAGTCAATGGGGAAGCCAGATTCACTTAACAATTTTGTTACTTAATAATTGCCGGGATTCACTTAATAACTGTGGTACGAAAGGTCATAAAATGAGGCAAAACTCATTTAACAACTGACTCACTTAGCAACAGAAATTTGGGGGTCAGTTGTGGTCATAAATCAAGGACTAACTGTACTTAGTAGAGAAACTATTGGTGCCAATTGAGCCCCTGAACTTTATAAATAGAGCTGACTTGAAGTCTAGACGTTCCAGGTCTATCGTCAATCTATGTACATAGCCTCCCAATCCCAGGAATCTAGCCCCTTTTAGATTAGGCCTCTTTAGCCAAACTCAAGGTTAATTGCACCAAACTTGATTGCAGGAAATAAGACTTCAGCAACAAAGTGGTCAATGTCTGGAATACTCTACCTGACTCTGGTTTCTTCCCGAAACCCCAAAAACTTTAAGCTTAGACTGTCTACTATTGACCTCACCCCTTTCCTAAGAGATCTGTAGGGGGCGTGCATAAGCGCACCAACGTGCCCACCCTCCCTGCCCTATTGTTTCTTTTATTTTTCTTATATGTATCCATGTATTCATAACTATGTTTTTACTTATACCTATTATCTTGTAAGCAATTGACAAAAATAAATAAAATAAAACAAAAACAAACAAATAAATAAACTGGCATTTTTAAAATGGTGATTTGATTACTAATTCATACCATCTAATCTGGTGTTTCTGGCATCAAAACTTCTATATTTTTTTCTTTTTCTCCCAGAGGAAAGCCTAGAGTTGATCATGGTTTATGAAATACCTTAGCTTTAATACAACACAGCAGTTCTTCATAAGCTTCTAGCAAGTTGATGCCATGTTGAGAGGCCTGAACAGATGGAATTTATCTTCTGTTTTTCAGAAGAACGTCTTCTGTATAACATTGTGCTACAGTGTGATCGTTGCTAAAGACTAGTCAGAGTTTTTAGCTAGGATGGGTTTAACAACCCCATAATTTTCTGATTTGCTGGCTATACCCTGCCTATTAGAGAACATTTTGTTTGGTTTGGCAAAGCAACAGTTGATCATTGTTTTCACTGGCTGAGAATAGTGTTTGGAAGAAAATAAAAGTTGGGAAAAGGAAGAAGTAATAGCAGCAGCAAGGAGGCCCTGCCTAAGGGCATCCAAATAACACACCCAAAATATCTTTTTCGAACTGTACTCTTTATGTTGAACCATTAACATGTGCTGAAACTCAAATGTTTCTTCAGTAGATAATAATTAACCAATTTAGCTAAGCTGTATTGATTTTAGTGGAATTTAGTGATTGTGGTGATAGCCTTCTCTTTATTCTCTTTGTTCCACTTTTTCCAAAGTGGAATAAACTTTTTATACATTTAAAGGTTTCTATTGGGTAGCTTAACTAAGTGTTTCTCATTATATTTCCCTGCATGCACAGTTGAATTGCTTTTATTTCAGATTGACATGGCATTTTTTTTGCATTGTTGACACTCACAGGAGAACCCAAAATATCTTCTCTCTTTTTTTTCCCTATCACTGAATTGAATGATGGAATCTTAGATAGACTAGGAGCTTGCCAAGTAGGGGATTGTGAGGTGTTAGGAGATACTTGACTGCAATCTATCATAATACTTTCTTAAATTGGAGGATCTATGGAAGAAAGAATCTGCCAGTAAGATTTTCTGTTACAGGTGGTCCTCAACTTAGAGCCACAATTCAGCCCAAAATTTCTGTTGCTAAAAGAGACAGTATGAGTTCTGCCCCCTTTTATGACCTTTCTTGTCACAGTTGTTAAGTGGATCGCTTCAGTTGTTGATTGTTAAGTGAATCTGGCTCCCCCACTGCTTTGTTTGTCAGAAGGTCACAAAAGGGGATCACATGACCCTAGGAGGCTGCAACCGTTATAAGTATGAGTCAGTTGCCAAGCATCTGAATTTTGGTCACATGACTGGGGATACTGCAACAATCATAAGTGTGAAAAACTGTCAATAAATCCCTTTTTTCAGGGTCGTAATTTTGAATGGCCACTAACAAATATCAAAAAGTACCTGTATTAACTTCAGATGGTTATATAACTCCATCCTAATTCCTGAATCTTTTTCCTTGGTTCCTTCTTCTTGATATTCCTCACCTGACTTTTTTCTTTTTCTTTAAAGAGTTCTAGCCTTTGTAAACATCTTTCTTTCAGCTTTGTAACTCTAATTCCGGTCCATTTCAAAATTACTTTTAAATGCTCATTGCACTAATAACTTTTCTTGAAGGAGCTTGGGCAGGTCATGATATTAAACTGAATTCTTTCTGTTCTTATGCCGACTGCTTTATAGCTTTGTTACTAAACTCTACTAATTGTCTTTGATACAAGTCTTAAGAGACATAGAACCCATGTTTTTTTAAATTTTTTTAAATTTTATTTGGTTTGTCAAATGCTTACAAGATAATAGGTATAAGTAAAAACATAGTTATGAATACATGGATACACATAAGAAAAATAAAAGAAACAGTAGGACAGGGACGGTAGGCACGTTGGTGCACTTATGCACTCCCCCTGGCTTTATGTTTCAGGCAGTTTTTCCAGTTAGTGCCCAGTACCATATGCTATGCAGACAGGCAGGCACCATGGGCTGTGGCCAGTTTTGAAGCCACCCGCCTTCAAAAACAGCAAAGCTGTTCCAAGAGTGAATTGGAAGCCAACAGGCATAAAATCTGCTGGATCTTGCTTCTTGTGTTCATAAATATTAACCAGCTGTTTGACACAGCTCTTTTCTCCCCCAGTGTGTTCCCAAGAAGGATATTTCTATGTTAAAAATGGGTAAGCGTTTATTTTTCCCCATATGGTCAAACTATAACACAATTCATGGCAATGACAAACCAACCTTTCATGAAATTTTGTGAATCAAATTTGGCTGTTTCATAAGACTTAATAAGGTACGATAAGGCACAGCTTGCTGTTACGGTATGTGATGCATTGCATCCATTTTCTCACAGTGAGCTTAATCATACAAGCAGGGTTTTATTTTTCAATATTTCAAATGAGAAGTAACTGTAAGGACTTTTTCTCTAAGCATGGTTCTCAAATAATTCCGAATTGCTAATTTTCTTCCTCAGAATAAAAATATCCTTTACAGGTAGTCCTCAACTTACAACAGTTCATTTAGTCACCATTCAAAGTTACAATGGCAGTGAAAAAAATCACTTATGACCATTTTTGATGCTTAGAACCATTGCCGCACTCCCATGATCATGTGATCAAAATCAGATGCTTGGCAACTGACTCATATATATGATGGTTGCAGTGCCTAAGAGTCATGTGATCACCTTTTGTCACCTTCTGACAAGTGATTCCAGTGGAGAAGCCAGATTCACATAACAACCGTATTACTAACTTAACAACTGAAGTGATTCACTTAACAATTGTGGCAAGAAAGATCGTAAAATGGGGCAAAACTCACTTAAATGTCTCACTTAGCAACAAAAAATTGAGCTCAATTGTTGTCATAAGTCAAGGACTACCTGTACTTGCTTGTCAAAGAAGATTGCTCTCCACTTGTACCCAAGTGGTTGTGAATAATTTTAAGAAAGTGTTAAGAATTCAGGTAATCATCTATACTTGGTATTTAACCACTCTGGCCTACTCCTAGATGATTTTCAATTGATACTACAGAAAGGTGAAGCCTAATCAGGTTTTATATGTCAAAAAGAATTGTAGTTGATTAAATTTCAAGGTTCAACTACTGTATAGCCAATGACTTCACTGTGACCTATGAAAACACAGACATGCACCATATATATAAGCAATTTATTCAAATAATAAGAAACCTAGGAAATAGAAAGCATGAGGAAAGAAAAAGGGAAATGTGGTGGGTGCTGCCACAACAACTTTCTAAATAGCATTCTAACCTGACTAAGCATCCTTGTTCCCACATACTTGGGATGTGAAATGTAATACATTGAAACAGGAAGAGGAGCAACTGAATAGCAGAACTGAACAACTATGAGTTCTGAAAAAACATACTTCCTTTACAGTAATCATTCTCATAGAATTGGGATTAAATGTTGACAATCAATTCCTTTGTTTTAAAAGATAATTAGACAAATTTTTGAATGATACATTTATTGACTGCCAAGCTCTAGCCCGAACAGCAAAAGCCAACTAAGCCTAGTTCTTTATTTACTTACACCTAATGGACAGACTAAAGCTATAACCTTCTAACCTACTAATTATATCCTGAGAGATTCTTGGGCATGGTTACCATGAATCTCTTCCTACTCTACTCTCTCCAGGTTATGATTGTGAAATCTCTTAATCTGGGTTTCTCTCTGTTGAGATTTACTGTCTACTCCAGAGGTGGTATTCAGCAGTCCATTCCCCTTTTTTTTCTAAGAATCCTTAGGATATTGAAAACCATTATCATATTTCCCTTTAATTGACTTTCATGTAATTTAAATATGCCCATGGAATATAAGCAATTCCTATAGGCCTTTAGTTTCTGGGCCACTCATTAGCATTTCATCTATTTGTCATGTCCATTTTGAACTATGGTGCTCAAAATCTGGCATTGTGTTCCATATAAGATCTGACCAGGCCAGAGCAGAATGGGAAAATCATTACCATAATTTGCAATTTATGTCCTGCACACTTTATTTTCCATTCATATATTTTCATTCATACATCTGTGGGGAGGATTTCCTTGGAAAGAGTTTGCAGTTTTTATGTTCAGCATTTGATTTACACAGCCCCTTGGAGCAAGTATCTTTCCTTTTCTCCCAAAATAACATTTTAAATGATCTGTTACAACGAATTTGTGACATCATGTGATGTAGTGTTTTGCACCATGATGGCACTGTGACAATTGGTAGCAGTTATTTGCTACAGAATGTTTTTAAGAATGTTTTGGAAATGGGATTTCTATGGGTCGAAAGTGGACATTTTGCAGCATGCCAATTGCAATTAGTGTTTTTATTTAAGTAAATTATACAATCTTGAGAAAAATTAAATTATAAGTATAAGGTTGAAGGGGAAAAAAATCCCTCTTCTTTTTTGTACCACGATCCTGACAAAATTAGGCTCCCGTGTGCATTCCAAATGATGGAAGTCTCTGTGGATCTGATGGAAATATCTGCTCCAAGAAAGGCCACATTTGGCAAAGTCCTAGCAAAAAAAGGGCAACCTTCTTTTCTGCCCCAAAGTCTGAGGTTATCCAGCTTTCCATGTGATTAATCTTAAGCAAAGTATAGTAGCAGCTTACCAATCACATTGACTGCATTTATGCAGTTAAATTTGTCTCTAGTTTGGTCCTGAGAGCTTAAGATTGTTTTGTTCTTCTAAACTAGCTTACTATTTTCAGAAATTGCTTGCCAGATGCCTGGCAAAGCTCTGTTGCACTGCAGATGACCTACACAATTCCTTGTCAGCTGCCTTTACAAAGGAACACTACCAGTTAGAGTTGCTGTTCTTCTTAGCTCAATCATCAGAAGTGCAACATATGAATCTGCTTTGCATCATTTTGGGCTTCCTTACAAAGCTTCACATATGCCTTGATAGCCCATTGATTGCTGTTTGGAAAAGTGTGTACTTAGTTGATGTTTATAAAAGGCACTTTTATTCTAAGACAAGGAGAAAAGAAGAAACAAAAATAATTGTTTTTCACCATTCAGGACATTTGCAGAAGTTGCTTGCGTTTGGTCCTTATGAAATGGTTGCTTAGATCAGGGTTCCCAAGGATCTATGAACCTTCCATGAATATTGAGAGCTTGACACACTCTCAGCTCTTTTCAGAAAATGGCTTCCACCTGGGAAATAGGGTGGGGAATTACAAAACTCATATTTACCAGAAGAAAGACAAATTGAAAGATAATTCCCCAGCCGCAGTTCTCACTCCGCACAGTCTACAATACCCATATCTTTTTGCTAGTCAAATGGGATCTCTTCTCATTCATAACAATGGCCACCAAAACAAAGTAGGGACAATGCTTCCCATAGCTTTAACAGCATGGTCTATATTTTCTTCCATGTGAAAAAATACCAGATGTGTTTATGTTTTTGATCTTCCCTTCTTTGGCATTTCTGTTTGTTTCTGAGTACGTGCACAGAAGAAGTGCACAGTGGGCCTTATCCTTTCTATTCTGGGTCTCATCATCAGAAAGCAGGGGTTTACAGTGGAAGAGTCAGGAACATTTGGAGCTGCTCACCAACTCCATTTTTTTCCTCTACTCGGTGGGAGATCTGAACCTGCTTCTCTTTTAGACTTTTCCCCCCTGGGTTTCTTCTCCAATACCAGATCTGGTCTCATTCTGTTTAGTTTTAAAGACTTACCCTTCTGGTGGATAAACAGAGAGTTCTGAATCCCTTAATTTTTTCCATCATTCTGTTGGGTTGGAAATAATAGAAATAAAATTAAGTAGATCGGGGAATCTTGTGGGCAATAAAAGGGAGATCTGCTGGTACTGTTGTCTAGTTTTATGTTATATGGATGTCATTGTCAATCTTGTTCCTTTGATTTATTTTAATATATAGCTGTGTGAAAAAAATTTTTAACAAGTAGGAAAAAGGCTGCTGTGAGAATCATGTTCTGTGCTGTAGGGAATAAAGAATTTAAAATAACTATATAAAAACAAATGGAAAAAATGGAAGAAATTTAAGATTGTTTCTTTGTAATTTTATATTGCTAGTATCAACTAGTTGATTAAACAAAAGTATTTGTTAACTGTTTGAATTGTATATAAACCTTAGAAATAGATATATAACATATTATATAAGAGTAAACAAATCTTCATTATAGCACCATATGCCAAATAAAACAAATCTCAATTATACACCATATGTTGTGCCTTGCTGTATATTGAACATATCAACATTTCTTTTGTTTCAAGATGGTTGGCTCATCAACATCCAGAGCAGGGTGGGAGAAACACTGGTGCCTGCAAACCTTGAGAAAATTAGTTTCAATTATATCTGTTCTTGCTTTTGCTCTATGTTGGTATTTGGAGCCTTATTTAGTTACCCATAAAATATAGATGTCTTAGAATCCCATCTAGAGAAGGATGGTATATTTTGATAACTACCCAAATACTAATCTTTAACTAAACTGAGATGCTTTTCTATTTATGGATTTTGTTGCAAATAAGACATTCAGCATCTGCATTATGAAGTTAGCTGCAAAGAGACATGCTGTTACATTGTCACATTTCTGTATTCATTGGATAATTCAAGAAAATAAACCATAATGTCATTATGCAGGTTTCATTGAGACTATCCTGTTGAACTATTCAAACTTTATGACAGTTCTGTTAAATCAATACTATTCCTAGCATCTTGTGAATTACTTGTAGGATTCCTTGAATGAATTCGTGTCCTTTGTATTTGTTTCTCACTGTTCCGTCTGTCAGTAAAATAGTTTCATTTTTTAATTTTGATTAAAATATGTAGACTACTATTAAAAAGGTGAGAACAAGGGATAAAAACTAAACTATGGGTGAATAAACAATACATTTAAAAGTATTGTGGAACTTATGATTTTCATTAATTGGATATAAATGAGTGTACTACAGCAATAGCACTTAGATTTATATATCACTTAATAGTGTTTTATAGTATTACAGTTCAGTGGTTTACAGAGTCAACACATTGTCCCCAACAATCTGGCTCCTCATTTTACCAATCTCAGAAGGATGGAAGGCTGAGTTAATCTTGAACCAGTCAAAATTGAACTCCTAACAGTGAGCAGAGTTATACAGTTTTTAAAAACCAAAAATCACAACTAAGCTCTAAGCTAAAGCAAGAGTCTCTCTCAAGAATCACTGTCAACACAGTATAAATCACCATGTAGAATTATAAATTAAAAGACATTCAATCCACATTATTAAGAAACTCTTCTGATTAAATATCCTGTGCAATTGGAGTATAGGTTCCATACCTGAAAAAAATCCAAATTATGCATATGGTACAAATCCATGCATTAAATTGAAATCTGTGGATGGTTGAATTCTATGTCAAATATACTTTTAAGGTACAATTTTATTCTAAACATTGAAGCGTACTCTCAAATTTGGTTAGTCATTCTTCCATGGACAAAGAACCCTTTCAGTGAAAGGCATAAAATCTTGCAGCAGCTAGCATATGCAATGCTAATTCAGTACACTTTGAAGGGATACATGGTTTAATAAGAAAATTGAAGCTGAAATGGGAATTCATCTTTTAAGATTTTTTTAACTGTTAGTATTAATCGTTTTCCAGAATTGAGCTTTACAGCACTGCAACCAATTATGGAAAAAGAGATCTGCTCTCTTGATTACATTTCCAGTAAAGTTTAGAGAAAGAATTGTCCATTTTTAGTAGTCAGGATTGGAGTAGTGTTCCAACAATAAGACATCTTGTAATAGTTTTGTCTGAGATTTGGAATAAATTTAATATTCTCCCATTGGAATTCTCATTGTTGCATGTGGTGTTTATGATCCAGCAGATGATGTGTCTCATTCTGTTTGGCTCCCATGACAAAGTTTGTTCAGTTGTTTGCATTTCCTTGTTTTCAAATCCAGTGGGCTTTGAGAGATTCCCCACTGTTTCATGATGGACTTATTCTCGAATGTTTTCATTGATACCTTCATTCCAAGATCTCTTCAAGAATCTCCAACATACTTTGTTGGCCAAATACCTGAATGTACTGTGTAAAACATTCCACAGAGGAGAAATTATTCCACTTTTCTATGGTGAGGTAAATGGTTGTTTCATTTATGAAACAAACATTATCTACTTTCAAAAACCTTTTCCTTTCTCTTAAATTTTCTATCCATCATTTCCTACAAACTTCCACCCCGCCCCTTATTTTCCTTATTCTCCCCCAGCCCCACCCTTATTTTCTTTATTCATTCTCTGGTAATTCTATTTCTGCTTTTCCTCTTCCAATTAGAAACATTTGGAAGTTGTTCATGACGTGGTTAGAAGGACTGCCCTCAGCTTTGGGGACAATTGACAAAAAGCTTAGAATATATCCTGAACACTAATATCATTACGTTGTGATAAAAGAATTATTGGTTGTATGTCTTTGGGTACAGGTGAACTTCAAGAAGTATCCTTAATAATATCAGTTAATGTAGAAAGTTTTTTGCTGTTCTTCTGATACCATCATAGCATAAGGGAAATTGAAATATGCTACCTTGCTTCCAGGGCTTCTTATTAATTCAGCAAATCCCCACTGCAGCAATAGAATCAGGAAAACTGTTGTAACTTCCTGCCAGTTAGAAAAAAAGAGCTAGAAGCTGAGTTTTTGTTCATATTTTCCATATTTTTGGAAAACCAAGGTTAATGAAATTGAATATCATTTGAGATTCCCCTTATAAATATACTAACACACTTACAATTTTCTTGCAGGACTGTTCACAAGATTATGTTGTAAAAAATTATTTCTCCTACTACCTGTTCAGAATTTCTGCTGCAATGGGCCAGGAAGTTTTCTACATTACATTTCTTCCATTCACTTACTGGATCATTAATGCCCACGTTGCACAGAGACTGATAATTATGTGGTCGGTAAGTATTATTTACATTATTCACAGTTTAATATGTTGTTGCTAATTTTTTCTGTCTGACTAGTTGTAAATTAAACCATGTAAAAGCCTCACTAACTGCTTCTATGATCATTTCTTCCCATTTGGACAGAGACAATAAGACCCTTGGTGCAGAGCTCCCAAACAATGTTATAAACTGTTGATTTTCAGAAGGGTTCATACCTGATGCAACTTGTGTGTCTCCTGATATGGTCTCTTCCACATGCTCACAAATGGACACTTCATGGGAAGAATGTTCAGATGAACAGCCACGTAAGAGGGTGTCATACTGTTGAAATTGGTTTTCATATATATGAAACTTTTGGAATTGAATCAGTCCAGCTTTTACATCTGAGGAGAATATTATAGTCCAACAGTTCCTTTTCATTGTAGTAATTCTTCAGAGGATTAGAATAGCTGATCAAGAACAGTGGTGGTCTTTGCTGTGTTGTACTCTATTCACAGTATCAGATTTTCATTTTTATATCTCTGAGTGTAGTAGTGCCCTCTGCTGGACTCAGATAGTTAACAGGGCTGAACTGGTGACTTCTGTTAAGCATTTTGTACTCCATCAACTTAAGAGAGCTTACCTGCAGAAGGACAAAGGCATTCCATGTTCTGCAATGAATCTATAAAATCAATAGTGGTACCAGAAATGAGAGAATGGATAAGAATGCCTCACTCCATGAACAAATTCCTTGGTTGTGTAAGCCTTCCCCCTTCTTGGCAGATGGTGGCAAGAATGGTATAACTTTTTTTTAATGAACAAAATGCATTTGACACCTTGATTTGCTGAGAAAGAAGCCATTGCAACTCTGCTTTTCAGGGTATCTGGTTTGTCAGAATGAATGAATGGATAGATGGATGGGTGAATGAATGAATGACAAGACAGATTTATATAGGCATGCTTAAACTGTGGAATTTACCTATGTCCAGGGAGCAAGCCTTACCAGTATTCTCACACAAAATCATGTATCAAAGTTATGGTTTAAGTTTAGGATTTATGTAGAAAAATGGAGACACTTGGCAGAGAAGGACATACTTTTATTGTGTGTTACATGATGCCTTTAATAATCCAAGATCTCTGGAACTCATAAAGTGATTCCACAGTCTCCGCCGGTGGATGTATTTCCTGACCGCCCAGAGTTAAAAGGATATCAACCCTGGAGCCATTTTTAAGCATCTTCAGGGTTGCTACAGCAAGGCTGGATGGAGCTATGGGAAAGAGAGTGGGGAATATAGATAATGGGGGAACATGTAGCCAAAATAACATTCTTTTCTATATGAACCAAGGACTTTCTTGCCAGTACCTGGAGAGGGGTGGATAGAGGACTTTAGGGTGGGAGAAAGGACCTGATTTGGGTATTTGATGCTTGTGTGTAATGGGAGAAAGAACTTTGGACTTTGAATTGACTGGAGAAAACCCGGGATCTTCAGAGTCGGGTTTTCACCAGATGTGCCAATATGACTTGCTAAATAAATCTATACTTTGAGGAAGCCTCTGGCCTTAGAGTTTTGATTTCATCTGGGTTGTCATTCGGAACCCTGACAGTAAATGTCATTTAAAGAGGCCAGACCATACAACACATCTCCCAGTAGACTTACTCCTTATGCAGAACCAACCTCTGCTCTCTGTTTCAGGTATGCTTTGAAAGTATCATAGGCCTGCATTGGCCTGCACTTTCTGCATTTGTATTCTGGTCTTGCTATGTTTGCAGCATGTGAATGAATATAGCCAGTTTTCTTTGTAAAAAGGCCTAAGCAAAAATGTTCAAGTAACAATTATGCTGCCATTTTTCGGTTATTGTCTTGGCATTTCATATGGTAGTTCTCTGAATGTATTGATTTGGCTGGATGATACCAAGCCCTTTTTCAGAAAACTGAATTTAGTTATATTGTTGTAGAAATAGGCTTTCAGTCCTCTTTTATTGCTTTAAAACATTTCTGAGTATCCAAATTGTTACAATCTAAGTGCTTCCTCTTTCTTATTTGTTTGTTTGATTTATTTATACCCTCAAATGAGCACTTAAGAAAACTAGCATAAGTTAAAAACTTGAGGTTTTTTTTTAAAAAATGGAAATGAATGCTAAAGTCAATAACCAATTAAAGGGAAAGTTCTTTGCATTTTTTTTTTACTACTAAGAGAGTTAGAGGCTAAACTTCCACCAGCCTTCTTCCAGGGATGTCATAAGCAACATTCTGGTAACAGGAGCTTTTTTGAAAGGGTTTATGTAGGCCTTATTTACAGGATAGATGCATAACAGGGGATAATATCCTTCAGATTGTCAGGGCCTTAAAGGTCAATAAAGTGCCTTAATTGTATCCAGTCGGGAACTGCCAACTGTGCAGAACAATCTTCATGAGTTCCTTGTATTTGGTATCAGTCAACATCCCTTCTGCACCAATTATAACATTATAAGCATTACTCAAGCATATGTAGAATATAGTTTTTAGGGCTCAAATAAGAACTAATAACAATTATCACACATATATTACAATTAATTGTAACAATAATTGATTATGAGCCATCAAGTTGGTTTTGACTCCTAATGAGATGGATAGATTTTCTCCAAAATTCAAGTATTTAACTATGAGTGTATGAGGATATGCAGGGGGAGATGCAGTTTACTTTTTTCTTTTTAATTTAAACCTAGTAGTCTTTTGCATTATTTATTTCTCTTTTTTAATTTATTTGTACTCCAATATATCTCCTTTTCTATATTCTTTACTTACAAAAATGATGTGCTCTACAAGCAACTGGTTATAACAATTTTTAAAAAGTTTTTTATTTTTAACAACACACATAGACAAACATAAACATAAAACAACAAATAAAGTCTTCTTTCAATTATACAGTGTGTTGGTTGGTACATATTTCTTGTGCACAATATCGATAGTCTTTTCCTCTTAGACTTAAATTTACATTCATATTACATTAATCAACTTTCCATGTCATATTATATTATTATTACATCATCATTAGACTATGATTTCAAATCTGCATTATCCTTTAGAGCAGTGGTCCCCAACCTTTTTTGTGCTGCGGCCCGGTACCGGCATCACAAAATCATCCACGGCCCGGTACCGGCATCAGCACGCATGGCAAGGCGAGCCGAGCGACCAGCCAGCCAGTTTTCCCCCGCTTCTCCCTGCCACCTTCAACTCCTCCTTTACCTGTGTCGATGGGCTTCGGGACGGCTTCGGGATGGTCGCTCGGCTCACCTTGCCATGCATGCTGAAAGAATCCTCGCGCCTTAGTTTTGTTCGAAGCCGCCCCCCCCCCCGATGAAACTAAGGCGCGAGGATTCTTTCAGCACCCAAACGCCACTTTCTACCTGGAAAAGCTCACCGGAAGCACTTTTTCATCAAAACAAGATGGCGGCGCCCAGCAAACCGGCAGCCCGGTAGAAATTGTTCCACGGACTGGGACCGGTCTCCAGACCGGTAGTTGGGGACCCCTGCTTTAGAGCAAATCTCAGTTCTTACTAATTTTAGTTCATATTACAATTCATTCCAGAATAATCAATTATAACATATCATTACTATTGTGTTATACTTCAGTTTCCTGCTTTTCTATCTAACCATTGGTAAAATAAATCCCATATCTTAAAGTACTCTTTTTCTTCTTGTTCTCTAATTGCTAATATTAATCTACTCGTTTCTGCACATTCCATTATTTTCTTAATCACCTCCTCCTCTAATGGAATTTTCTCATTTTTTTTTTATTTTGAGCAAACACAATTCTAGCTGCAGTTAAAACAATAATAATCAAATATGTCAGTTCTCTGTTGTAACCTTCAAGTAAAATTCCCAATAAAAATATCTCTGGTGTTAGATCAATATGCTGTTTTGTCATTTTTTCCAGCCAGGTGTGTATTTTAGTGCAACTGGTTATAACAATTTTATGAGTTTAATCAAGGGATATATTAATGCTACCAAGAGTAGCCTTAGTTTTGCAAAAGTGTTCCTTGCCACAGCCAGAACCTGCAAATTCCATTGAATAAGGGCCAAAGTATTTTCAGATGTCAGAGCTACCTTCTGTAGAGAGAGTGCAGTCCATTCAGTTAAAATAGATTGAATTTCTTTTCCTGAGTCTGTGGCATCAAGGGACAGCAGGAGGACAAAAATGGCCTTAGACTGCCATGAAGCAAATATGTACCTGGTACATGTCTTGTGATATTACATATCCCAAAAGAATAGAACTTGAAGTATAAAGTGAAGAGTCAGGAGGGTCTAGTGCAGGGGTGTCAAACTCGATTTCATTGAGGGCCTCATCAGGATTGTTTTTTACCTTGTGGGACTGGGGTGGGTGTGGCCAGGCTGGGCATGGCCAGCTCAATGTGTTGGGGGCACCTTTGGTGGCCCAAGCACTCTGCCAGCAAAAACAGCCTCCCAAGCTCCGTTTTCAGTTGTGATGGCCTCCTGCAACCCTCTGCCAGTGAAAATGGAACTCAGGAGGGCCACATTTTCACTGGCAGAGGCACCATGGGCTGGTACTTCACTGTTTCGAGGGTGGCCCTGCGGGCCAGATCTAAACATCCTGTGGGCCAGATCTGGCCCATAGGCCTTGAGTTTGACACCACTGATCTAGTGGTTAAGGTACTGGCCTAGAAGTTGAGACTCTGTGACCTTGGGCAAGTCACTGACTCTCAGCCCAATCACATGACAGGATTGTTGTTACAAAGAAAATAGGGGAGGGAGTATTATGCATTTTCTCCACCTTGAAATATTTATAAAATGATAACCCTCGGATAAAAATCAAATAAATTAATAATATTGTGCTGCTTTTTGTCATTTTGGTGAAAGCAAGGCATATCCTTCATCATCATCCTGAATCCAGTTTATTTGTGAACAATTCCTCTATTTTCCTGTGACTCAGTTCAGTTTGTAAACCATTGTTCCTTTTAATTTGGTGAAAACATTAGCTGAAGGGGCAAAGATTTGGTAAAATTTAAAACTAAGCTGAATCAATACATATTTATTTGTTTATTTATTTGTCAAACATACAAGATAATGAGTATAAGTATGAACATAAACAAGAACAAAGGAAGTAAATTCAGATAAATGGGGACAGTAAGACAGGGACGGTATGCATGCTGGTGTGCTTATACACACCACCTTTAAGGACCTCTTGGGAATGGGGTGATGTCCTCAGTAGACAGTTTGAGGTTGAAGCTGTGAGGGATTGAGGCTGTAACAATGGAGTCTGGTAAGGTGTTCTGGCCATTGACCACTCTGTTGCTGAAGTTGTATTTTCTGCAATTGAGTTTGGAGCAGTTTATATTGAGTTTGAATTGGTGTTTGCCCGTGTATTATTGTAATTGAAGCTGAAGATGTCATTGATAGGCACTATGTTATAGCAGAAAATTTTGGAACTATGCTTAGATTGGACCGCAGGTGGTGCAGTTCCAGATTATTTAGGCCCAAAATTTTGAGCCTGGAGGCATAGGGAATTCTATTGTGAGTGGAGAAGTAGAGTACTCTTCTTGAGAAATACCTCTGAAACTGCTCAATTGTGTTAATGTCCAATATACAGTGCGGGTTCCAGGCAGACAAGCTGTGATCGAGAATTGGTCTGGCAAAGGTTTTATATGCCCTAGCTAACCATTCAGTGTTGCCAATCTTAAGGCAATACAAATTGGTTCAGTCTGTGTTCCCTGACTTCATTCATCCATTTATGGATTGGGTCAAATCTATGGCTACAGCTACCTACCTAGGGTCGTTGCTTTTATTGGACATCACCAGATGGATTGGGAAGACTTTAGTGTTCTTACTGAAAGCAGACCCCTAAATTGTGAACTGAAAGGCTTTTTGTCTTGCTCTAATTGAAGACTTTTTATATATGCATTTGTTTGGTTAAACTACTTAACAAGATGTATGTGTTTGAATGAAACTCTTTACACCTTGCAGTGTGTTTTAGCAAAACATTTTAAAAATATTACCGTGCTAATATATTCATTATGCTAATAAATAACACTCACAGAAAATACATGGAAGAACTGAGCCTGAATCAACAATATATCACCTGGAGAGTGTTTGATGCAAGCTAATAAGTTTCAGAAAAGAGGGATTTTCATGTTGGACATCTGCAAATCTTTAATGATTTGAACAGTGACAACCAAAATTGTCAGTGCTTATATAAGAATTTTCCTGGCATTTTCATAATGAATATCATTTTGATAGGGAGCCTATTTAACTAGTATACCTGCTATAACAAGAACAATGCCAGGAGGATACTGGGAATTGCAATTCAGCAATGTCTGGAGTCTCACCAGAGGAGAGTGCAAATTGGACTGGACTGACTTCAAAACATTTATTTATTCTTCTATAATGAAGTTGATTTGAGTGTTCTGGAAATGATTTGGGATTTTTAGAAATATGTTGTCTGAGACAGAATGTTCTGTATGTGCTAGAACACATCTCTAGCTACATATTTCCAAGCTTTTCATTATAGTAATTGCATCTGTTGATTCCTCAAGATTTCACAATCCAAATTAATGGCTATTTGTATTTAACTTTTAAAGTCTGAGCTTTATTGCTTTTGGCTTAATATCTTAATGTCTTGATATGTGTCTTGACCTGATGCTGCTTATAAGAGTTAGAACAGCAGAGAAAACACGTACTACAAAGTGTACTAAGTACTACGAAGTCAGATATCAAATTGAAATAGCCTTATGTTTTAAAAATAAAAGAAGCTAAAATAGCATTCATCATTGTTGTTAATTATGGTACAGGATCTCAAGGTGTCCACATACATCCTGGGATAATATGACTTCTGCAAAATATATACTTAAAGATTATAGAAGTTAATGAAGGCTAAGATGGCTTCTGTTTGCAGATTTCATTTTCATTTGAGAAGCCAAATTTTGTCAGCCTTCCTCAATATGCATAACTCCCAGTCCTATGATGGCTGTGTTGATATCTGGTGTCTCTGGAGGGCATAAAGATGAAAAAGATTGTCAAACATGAAGCCCTGCTACTTGCATGAATAAAACAATTTAAGAATTACTGCAAACAAGGAACCACTGGAGGAATGGCAGAGAAAGGACATTCACCAGGCTTGAGAATGGAACTACAGTATAATAGTTTGCATGTTTCTAATGTTTTGTATTCATTGCTTGAGGTCCTGATGATTGCTAGGAAAGCTTGTATTCACAATAACTGCATATACAGTACCTTCATGAGGGATTTTACTCCAAAACCTCAGTTATTGGTGAAAGGATTTTTTTTATGGTGAAACGATTTTTTATTACAGACGGCTATTGAAGATAGTATAAGCCCCATTGTATGATTGTAAAAAGGAGCAAGCAGTGGTAGTTTTTATGAACATGTTTCTTCCATTTTGTTTTGTAGAACTGAGAATTGTCAAGTTAGGATAACATAAAAGTTGGGCTGAATGCAGTAAGAAAGGAATGCTTTAAAAAAGCATGTAATAAAACAAAAGAAATCAGATCAAGAATGAGTGGGTGATGAATGAATACAAAAGTGAGTGACTAATATGACATTTTATTAAAGTTGCATGCCAATTGACTCTTAATATGAAAGAACTATATTAAGATGTTTGGTCATATATATATATATGATGAATGAGTGAGAGCCAGATAACAACATAAATATGTTCTCTTTTTGGAAAATTGAATCAATTGAGAGGTAGGGGAATAATGAGGAAATCATGGTTGGATGGAAATCCTCCACAAAGAAAGATTAGATTAATTGAAAAAAAGATTGTACGAAGTAAATTATGGATATAACAGAAGGCAGAGATGGTTTTCAAGGAGATAAATATATGGAAAACTAAAGTAAATAGCATTGGTATAAACTGTATTTAGCTGCATATTCTTTTTTTATCTCATGCCTTTAATTTTCTACTATTTATTACTCATTTTTTGTGCTTTACTTAATGTTATTTCCCCCAAAGTCAGTAGTGTAAAGACTTATATGTGTTTGGGAGTGTGTTTGTATGTGTGTGGTATATGTATGCGTATATGTATCCCTGTATGTAACTACACCATCAGGAAAGAAAGGTAGCCTATTGCAAGTAGCAGGAGTAAAAACAGATCAGTCCAAACAAGTAATCTTTCTGCCTTTTTAAAACCTAAAAAATAGGGATGACTTGAGTGTTGTTTGTTGTTGTATTATAAAAAAAATTCAAATGACTTTAAATGAGTCCTGGTGATTCTGCAGCACTCTGTGTACTCTAAATTGCCTAATAAGATGCAACTGTCTTCTCTTATAGTCAACGCTTCCCTCTAAAACTAGGCCTGCTTCCAAACTGAAAAGCCTCTATATTGGAAGTTGCATTTAAACTAATAGCCACCATAATAGACTATTAGGAGGATAAATGTGATTCAGTCTATTTAATTGTTCCAATCTGAAATATGAGACAAAGTTTTTGCATAGATTATTACTAATTATGCAGTAGACAGAAAATGTGAGGGTATAAACGCCAGATTCCCAATGGCCTTATTTTTGAGGGAATAAAACTGAGAGATTGTTTTTGTGCTCAGCTCAAACTTTCCCGTTAATGCTCATTAGATATTCTTTAGTAGAAAAGAGCTGAAATCTCTCTGCTCATCAGCTTTTGACAACATAAATAATGCTGAGGTTCAGTCAAGTACTCATGCTTAAAATCTAGCCAGCTTGGTTTACTGTGCAAGTACCATTTATATTTGTTCAAAGATATACCTCATTTTTTATCATTCTACCTTACATAGAATAAAACATATTATATTTTCAATTATTGTAATGGATAAAATTGACAGTACCACAAGAAGATTGTTGGCAGTACTAAACAGTAACTTAGGGTATAGCTGAACTGGACTTTATCTAATTGAAGTAACACCTCTGCACAATCATTTTAGCATCTGCCTTGCATCAGAGCAGAGGTGGGATGACTATAACCTATAAACAACCTGAAACCCCTATTTTACATTCATAATCACACCATAAGAAATTATAAATTATAAGCAACACATTTGAAGCTAGGCAGAAAACATAATAGGCTAATCTTCAGTTAGACACAATATCTCTAGACAAATTTCATGACATTGCTACATCACTACCCTACTTCTTGTAGCCTCCCGTTGATGAAAATCAATTAATATTTAAGTAAATGTGTGATCCTAGGTTGATTGGTTCTGCTATTAGAGCATTTGCTATTCCTTTTCTTGATCTGGATCTGAATATTTATAAGGTTGGAACATACATGCAATATGCACTGTGTTAAGCAACAAATTTATTTTTGCATAGGTATTTCTTGACTTGACTTACTTCATTGATTCAAGTGGATTTTTTCATGTGGGAATACATTCATACATCTGCTACAAGAAATATTTTCATCCACTAGGTCATTGTTTTTATGCTGCATCATAAAACTTTAGGATGGGAATTTATAGGGAGGACACAAGATTCTGGGCAATGTACATGCTTCCTTCCACCATCTGTTTTGGGAAAGTTATCCTGTTGATGGATAGACCGTCAGGGTTTTAAGCCTTTTTATGTAATTATTATTCTAACATTTTTTTGGATTGGAAGCAACAAAAGCACAAGACTTGGCTAGTGAGAAAGTACAACAGTTGTATTCAACATAGTTATGTGCTGCTTCCAAATAAACTGATAATCATAGTTTATGATTTTGCCTGTCATGGTGGTTGTGTTTTGTAAAAGTAAATCTTGACTTCTTATTGATTGTAGGCCATCATGTCTTTGTCACTCTTAGCAACCACAAAGAAAGATTTTCTCCATGATGATCTGTCCTCCAGGTCTTTTAGTTGTGCACCCTTTGCTGCTGTAACTGAGTCCACTAGGCTGTTGTTATCCTCTTCTATTCTTTCTTTCCAGCTTCCTTGCAATGCAGAATAAGTAGAGTATCTGACAGCATGGCAATGGAAAAGTGATGAATCTTTTCTCAGGGATTTATAGGTCATGTAGTCAGCTGATTAATATGTAATTTAGAAATTACCACAAGCAATGTCTTTCTGGTGTTAGATGCTTTTGTTGTGGCTTGAACAAACAAATTCTTAATATTAACTTGGCAGGAGAGCCTTCTCTTTCTCTGCAACCAGCAAGAAAAACTGACGTTTGTTGGAGGCTGGACAGAAAGACATCTCTGTCCATTCATTGCCACATTGATGTGATGGGGACAAGGGAGACAAGCTTGGGACAAGGGAATAGAAGCCACATGTTGGATAATAGTTCTCTCTCAAGTCTGCTTATTGCCATCCTATTGAAATTCTCAGGCTTTTTTCAATTGGATTTAATCTTCCAAGTTTCCTTCTTTCAGATTGTTTCCATTCATTTTAGTAGCTTAGGCTACAAAATCACAAGTCATCTAATCATCACAAGTCTTTTGGCAGGTATTTTGAAAAATGTCAGTATCTGAAAGCTTTCAAGAGGGGACTGTTTCTTCACCTGGGTGATAATAAAAACATATGGTATTGCTATTAGTATCACCTGACGAGCTTGTATTGATGTTCTCCTTATTATATCTCAAGTCATAATATTTGCCAAGTATGATCGGAAAAATCAGAGTGATAGTAGACTGATTTGACTTCCATGACCTAGTCCATTTATCAGATTTATTATTTTTGAAAATCTCAATTTTTCAGGATTATGAAATTCTATGCTACCAAACCCACTTAAAATTTCAACTGCATGCCAGGTTTCAGTGTTCTTCTGTACATCAACAAAGTTGATACTCTATTGATTAGCATATAGTTTAGAGATTTCTCCATATGTCCAGTAGCAGAGAAATGTGGTGATTTCAATTGTAGTTTAGTCAAGTTTATAAATTTAACTGGAATTACATTTTACTGATACAGGCTACTTTAATAGAATCTTGACAATCTGACAATCATTTCTTTTTTCTCTCATTCTCTTATACTCTAGGAAGCTAGAATGAAGCTAGTTTGTTTTGTTTCATTTTTTAATGCTTTTCTCACATTCCGAGCTTAAAACATCAGGATTGAACCATGGAGTCATTGGTGCTGTTTGAGCTTGGCTGTATTCTAGCAGATGTTTCATTTCCCAATAAGTAACATCAGAAAGACATATTTTATTTGTTGCTGCATTGTTTCTCCAAGCTTCTCTCTAAGGCTCTCTACAGCAGCACATACAAGTTAATTTGTCCATCGCTGTATAATTCAGACTTGATTTTATTATAGATTGATCTGAGTTTACCAATGTTTGTACAATTAGTGTATCTCTCCAAAGTACAGGTGAAACTCAAAAAATTAGAATATAGTGCAAAAGTTCATTTATTTCAGTAATGCAACTTAAAAGGTGAAACTAATATATGAGATAGACTCATTACATGCAAAGCAAGATAGTTCAAGCCGTGATTTGTCATAATTGTGATGATAATGGCTTACAGCTCATGAAAACCCCAAATCCACAATCTCAGAAAATTAGAATATTACATGCAATCAATAAAACAAGGATTGTACATAGAACAATATTGGACCTCTGAAAAGTATAAGCATGCATATGTACTCAGTACTTGGTTTGAGCCCCTTTTGCAGCAATTACTGCCTCAATGCAGCATGGCATGGAAGGTATCAGCCTGTGCCTCTGCTGAGGTGTTATGGAAGACCAGGATGCTTCAAAAGCGGCCTTCAGTTCTTCTGCATTGTTCGGTCTCATGTCCCTTATCTTTCTCTTGGCAATGCCCCCATAGATTCTCTATGGGGTTCAGGTCAGGTGAGTTTTCTGGCCAATCAAGCACAGTAATCCCATGGTCATTGAACCAGGTTTTAGTGCTTTTGGCAGTTTGGGCAGGTGCCGAGTCCTGCTGGAAAATGAAGTCAGCATCCCCATAAAGCTCGTCTGCAGAAGGAAGCATGAAGTGCTGCAAAATCTTCTGATAGATGGCTGCGTTGACCCTGGACTTAATGAAGCACAATAAACCAACACCAGCAGATGACATGGCTCCCCAAATCAATACAGACTGTGGAAACTTCACACTGGACTTCAAGCATCTTGCAGTGTGTGCCTTTCCATTCTTCCTCCAGACTCTGGGTCCTTGATTTCCAAATGAGATGCAAAAGTTGCTCTCATCAGAAAAGAGGACTTTGGACTACTGAGCAACAGACCAATTCTGTTTTTCTTTAGCCCAGGTAAGATGCTTCTGATGTTGTTTGTTGTTCAGGAGCAGCTTGACAAGAAGAATATGACATTTGAAGCCCATGTCCAGGATCCGTCTGTGTGTGGTGGCTCTTGATGCGCTGACTCCAGCCTCAGTCCACTCCTTGTGAAAGTCCCCAACACTTTTGAATGGCCTTTTCCTGACAATCCTCTCCAGGCTGCGGTCATCCTTGCTGCTTGTGCACCTTTTTCTTCCACACTTTTCCTTTCCACATAACTTTCTATTAATGTGCTTTGATACAGCACTTTGGGAACATCTAACTTCTTTTGCAATTACCTTTTGAGGCTTTCCCTCCTTATAGAGGGTATCAGTGATGGTTTTCTGCACAACTGTCAGGTCAGCAGTCTTTCCCATGATTGTGATTGCTACTGAACCAGACTGAGAGACCATTTAAAGGCCCAGGAACCTTTTGCAGGTATTATGGCTTAATTAGCTGATTAGAGTGGGACACTTTGAGCCTAGAATATTGAACCTTTTCATAATATTTTAATTTTCTGAGATTGTGGATTTGGGGTTTTCATGAGCTGTAAGCCATAATCATCTTAATTATGACACATCACGGCTTGAACTATCTTGCTTTGCATGTAATGAGTCTATCTCATATATTAGGTTTACCTTTTAAGTTGCATTACTGAAATAAATGAACTTTTGCATGATATTCTAATTTTTCGAGTTTCACCTGTATGGCCAAATCCTCCAGCTACCATATTATTCTGCAATTGCTGGTAATACAGAAATTATTTGAATGCTTACATTTTAACTTTTGATTGCCAGAAAGCAGCACAAGTTGTGAAATCCACTCTCTCATATGCCATTCTTGGGGGGATGCCAGGTGGTGCATGGAAAATAAGCTAGTAAGAAGCTGCTTCACCAAAGCAGAAGATAAGGTCAGGTTTAAGATCTGCTCTACAGATTCAGCAGTCTGCTATAACCTGCACAGTCATCTAGTATTCAAGATACTGATTTTTCCAGGATTATTTAAGCTTTGCTGGAGGAATGTTTCATCCATCTACTAAACATGCAAATGGCAGTATGTAGTTTTCTGAAATTACCAAATCTGTCTGAAATATACAAGATGTTCATTTGAATCTCCTACCCTAACATCAAATCAGCAAAAACTTCTCATTTAATAAAGCAGGACAACAAACTTCATATAGCAAGCAATATCAGGGGGCTTGATGTAATGATTTTTTTAAAAAAAGTTTTTTTAACGGTTAAATGTTTTATTTTACGAGATAGCTAGGATCTAGCAGACTTGAAAAAGTAAAATATTTAATTGTATGCTAATTTCAGTCTGATGAAAGCTTAACTGATGAAGTCTGCTGTTGATCCCAAATATAGAATGAAAATGCATTTTGAAGTCATTGTTATATTACACGCATATGGCATTAACTGTTTCTCAGCTTTTTAGCCATTCACAATTTCATTTTGAATTTCAGTGGCTTATTTTCAAATACCTATTTTGACAAAAATAGTCATTTCTGTCCCATGAAGGTCATTTGTAAACGTATAAAAATGGTAAGCATTTTTAAAGAGTCATTTCCCACCAAATCTCCAGATGTATACTGTTGATAAAAAGATCCTTGACCTTGAGGCCCAAACATTAATTCTGCTGTCATTTTATGTGTTCTTTGGTCATGAAAAGAATTGTGACACATCTGCAGCAAGTGATTTATGCAGATATTGAAGATGAAAATTACAATCCATAAATCTCCTAACTTAAATTTTCAAGGCTTCTGGAGCAGTTTTATATATTTTTTTCTCATGAGATTAGGAGTAGTAGAATTTTGAAGTTATTGCTGACAGTCATATTTGATGCCATGGTGTTCCGGATGCCTCCAGGTCACTCATATACTTTAGTTCCTTTTTTGAACGTAAAAAGGAATTGTGTATAACTTGTGAACTTCATTTCATAAAGGAAGGTGTACCAAAGGAGCAGAAAAGATATTGATATTAAAGCTGGAAATAGGATAAAATTTAATTGAGATGGCATCTCTTTTTCACTAAATGCTGGGGGGCAAAGGGGAAACTTGCTAACATCAACTAAAAGAGTGGACATACCTAGAATCCAAATGATATCTACGTTTTTCATAAGTGCATTCTACTTTACTCATTTTCTCCCATTGTTTAAAACCATTAAGTAAATTACTACTAAAGTTGAACACCCAGAAAAGTTTTACATAAAATTCAAGAAAGTAAAAAGAAATAACGAGAGCGAGAGAGAGATGCACGTGGGACAATATTTGGTAGAGAAACAATGAAAGATATAACCAATACACATTTTCTGGAATACAAAGTATCACCTTGCAATAGGATGTGTCACTAACTTCCAATGTGCTCTCCCTAGGAGAAGTTTTTAATCTTTCTTTTCAGGGAACCGGGGCGGGGTGGGGAGCAAAGCTCAGAAGCAATATCTCCTGTGATGGCCCATGCCCATGGACTGGCCTTCATCAAAGGTCAAGCTGGCATGAAACTCTCCTTAGCAAATGAGGGAGTAGAAACTCTTAGCTTGTGGATTAGGCTTTAAATGTTTTCTGCTTTGATTGATATGTTTATTATATTTCTATATTCTATATTGTCATTCTTCAGGAGTCTGTTATATGATTAGGTCATTATGCAAAATTGGTAAGTGAACAAACATTACTGTAATTTTAGTATTTCAGCTCAACATAGTTTGTGTTACCTTTGCTCAAGGATGCACTAAGAAAACTACATTCCCCAAAAGTGGAAACACATTTTCTCTTTAGATGTAACTTGTAATGTTTGAAGTTATTATGTTCTCTGTTGTGACTTTCAAACATTTTACCTCCTGCATTTATGATGCATTGCTTTAGCATTACATTGACCTGTTTTGTTATTTTTAAATGTGTAATGTCACTGCTTAATGTTCCTGCCATTATCGATATTTTGCATTTTTAGATTACAATCTTATTACTCCTAGAAAGCTCTTTGATGGTGCATAGAACAGTTTGGTTCTTCTGTTTTAGGGCCACAGGGGGGAAAAAGGTAGGAGTCCTATACTTTCTACCTGACCTCAGTTTTTTTTATTCTGGGCCATTTAAAATTATTTATTAGTCTGCTTTTTGATAAGTCAGCAGCAAATGAATTACAGATGAATTAGACTTTTAATTCATATAATTCCAAGAACAACTTTCTCTGTATGTCTAGGAATTATGACATCTGGAGCTGATCAGGTTGGGGTAGGTTTCCCCCAGCTACTTATCTTTAACCCTTGGGCAAATCTCTATCCCTCATTTTAAACTTTAAATAATGGTTTGGAGCCAGACTGTTTGAAGGACCACCTTTCCTCCGTTAGATTTATCCAACCCATCAGGACAGGAATTCAGGGTATGGTGTAGGTCCCAACTATTAGAGGTCTACATTAGTGGGACCATGAAAAGTGTCTTGGTGGTGGTGGCTCCTTCCCTATGGGGCTAAATTCCCATGAAGGTACGATTGCCCCTCCCCTGTTGCTTTTTTGAAAAACGCCAAAGACATGGCTATTCAGCAGGACTGGAGATCCCAAATGGAGATAGAGCTGATCAAGTGGCTGATCAGATGGTCTAATGGGGGGAGGGTATGGGTTTTATTTTGTAGTTTTAATGTTGTAAGCCACCCAAAGTCAGCGGTGTATGAATTGGGCAGCAATGTAAATTTGCTTACTACCTAACTAAATAAACAGGAAAATGTCTCTTTGCTATTTCCAGGTAGTTATGTATATTGGTCAAGTCATGAAAGACCTTCTGAAGTGGCCTCGTCCACGTTCACCACCTGTTGTCAAGCTAGAAAAGAAGACGAATGCAGAATATGGAATGCCATCTACACATGCAATGGCAGCCACTGCCATCTCTTTCACCTTTGTATCTGTGACTGCAAACCAGTACAAGGTAGGAAGCAGAAATTCTGATTTAATCTAGTCAAGTTCCATGACCTAATTTCATTGTCTTATTTGGTCAAATATCAGTCCCTAAGCCTCAAAGTATTTCAGTGTTATTACAGTCCATTTTTGTTTCATCCTCTTCCTTCTCATGTATTGCTCTTCATAGGACAGCATTAACAAATTTTTAATTGTGGTTGAAAAAAGTCATTCCTAGAATATGGGACTATTTTACATCCTCAATCTAATTTCTGTAAAATGAGGATCTTTTGTCCCAGCGGGATTTGGGGGGGATATGCACAAATTCACTTTTGGGCACTACTTGATTAGTCTTTCAATTGTGGAGATGTTTATTTAGAGTTCTTCATTTAGCTTGGGGTACTTTGGAGGCTTCTTTTGGAATGGAATCACTTGATGTTATCTACAAAACATTTCACCATCTATCTTCTTCAAGTAACTCATCCAAATAAGACTCTTGGGAAGCCGTAAGTTCCCTTTTCATTGTCTGAGTCGTTTCATCTCAGGTTTAGAAAAGGAAGATTCTAATTCTTTAGATTTATGGTATCCTCAAACTAAATTGTGGATAGACTGTTTTAAGTGATGAATAAAGAGTTTATTAATATTCTTTCCCCTTATATTTTTAGTATCCACTTGAACTTGGACTGTTGGGAGCCTTCTTATTTTCATCTCTGGTAGGCCTCAGCAGAATTTACACAGGAATGCACACTGTGCTGGTAAGTGTTTACCATAGGTAACTGCTGGGAGATGAGAGGCAAGGAAAACAAATCATGAAATGCTCATGATGTCATCATTACTTAAATTACAGAATTTTGATGCAAGTCCATAATTGTGCAATTATTTAGTGACATCACTATGTGTATGTCATCATTTAGGAGTTATTACGGTTTGCATCGAATGTTACTGAATCTCTATATTACTTCCCATATGCCTATGCTTGTTGATTTCTTTACCTGTTGTGTTAGTATAAATGGAGATATATATATATTTATACTAACACAACAGGTAAGGGAAATCCAACAAGCTACATAGGCATATCATAAGGAGTAATATAGAGATTCAGTAACATTCGATGCAAACCGTAATAACTCCTAAATGATGACATACACATAGTGATGTCACTAAATAATTGCACAATTATGGACTTGCATCAAAATTCTGTAATTTAAGTAATGATGACATCATGAGCATTTCATGATTTGTTTTCCTTGCCTCTAAATGATTAAAAGAATATGTAGTTAAATTTTCAGAAGCAACTTATTTGTCACTTCTAACATGCCTCTCCTAAGCTTTCCACTTAAAGAAACCCAAGAAATTCTAGCATGGTGTTTTCATAAACCAGGATTTGAAAATCAAGAACAGTGATTTGTTATTCTGTATCTAAAAGGAGAATAAGCCAAAATCTTTAGCTTGTTACTCTACAGCTCCCACTGTCAGTTTGACATCAGTGGAAAGCTCCTCTAACCAATCTTGCAAGAATTGTTTGGTACCACCTAGAACAAAAATTGAAGCAACTACTGCATGGATATTTTTCTGGATACCTGGATATATATTGAAAGTGGCTGTTGCTTTAATGAATAATCAGTCTGAAAATTAATCTTGTAAAATTTATGTGGTAGAAAAATTTGATTTTGATTATTTCACAGGTAGGATAATATTACAATTTATATTTCGAGAAATATCATTTTTTGGTCTGCATTGTAGAAGCAGCCAGCCAGTGAATATGGCATTATGTTCAAGATGTTAGCTTATAACTGATGCAATCTAGACTTATCAACTCTTAGCCATAAGTGTTCTTTAGGTAACTCTGGACCAGGAACTCTCAATACATTATACCATTAATCCATTATACCACTCTGAAGGGTTGGGAGAGACATTAAGAATAGGAAGGGCTATGTATTCTGCCTTGAGCTGAAGAATAGATAGGATATAGCAAAGTATAGCAGCAAAGTTAAATACAAAGCATTAAGTTAATTTTGTTTCTAATACAAGCTCAAAGAATCTGTAGACATCTCTCAAATCTGAACCTAAATAATAGAAAATTTGTTTCTTCATGATTCAAGACTTTGCTCACTGAGGAAATATATCTTTATATGCCTTTAGGTCAGGGATGTCAAACTCACAGCTTGCGGGCCAGATGCGTCATGAACTGGCCAGGCCCATGCCCAATTTAGGAAAGGGGGAAAAAGTCACCATGCCTCATGTGATGATACGAGTTTGACACCCCTGCTTTAGATAGTGTCTAACACTGCCATTTGTACTTCTACTTTTCTTGAGGTGTGATCTAATCAAATTAGAAGAAATTATGAAGTAAAACTCCATTATTTTACCTCGTTTGCTACATAGTGCAGCTATGATAGAGTGCATTTACTGAAAGTTAGACTTAATGTTATTTACAGGATGGGAAGATCAGACAAGACATTTTAATGATAATTTCAGCTTAGTCATATAAACGTCTTAAATAATTATAGCTGCTAATGGCGACATTTGTTTTTTTATTCATCACTATGAATTTTGATGGAAAACCCTTTACCTTATTAGATCAAGACATTTAGGTCAGAACAGAGAATTCTCTCTTCCCCATTATAGAGCTTAGTTACCCCAGTTAGTTAATCAATCAGTAAAAATTCTGTGCATATTTTTTTTCAGGATGTAATGATAGAAAAAAATACTTCTTTAAAAGGGAAGCCTTTGTTGGTTGTCTTAAAAGAGCATCATGACCTTAATGAAATTATATGTCAATTCATCTCAGTAGTTTACAATTCTGTGAATAGTTTTTCTTACCTCCAGAAATGAAATTAAGGATAAGATGTTCTGGAGTTTGAAGCTACTTATATATACATTAACATAGAGATCTCTATTAATGTGCTCATGTTTCTAAAATAAAATGCTACATTGATCTCCAAAAGTCTCAACTAGACTTTTCTGACTGATTTAGCAGTCTCTTTTCCCCCATCAGGCTTTTTTCTGACAAAGGAATAACAACCTTTTGCAGTCCTGATTGCCATTAAATGATGGGATGGTCCATTCCCGCCACCTAAAAGTCTTACGAGTTCTTGCTTCAAATTACTAATCTCATAAAATTTCATTACACAGGAGAGAATAAGAAACACAGGAGTACTTGGAGGTAAAGAACATGCTCTGGTGCCAGAGACAGCATAGTTCTTGACGAGATCTGTGTGTCACGCATAGTTGAATGAATGGAGAGCTTCAAAGTGAGGGAATGGGATATGTGGTATACCCTTTTCTGTTCCTGAATTCTGTGGAGTCAGCCAGAGTTCTGTGGACAGAGTACTCAAGTTTTCATGAGATGCAATATGCTAACAAATGTATTCAGATGCAAGATGTTTTTCAGAAAGGAAGACCAAGATGATAGGGTTGTGTGGGTGACTTATTTTCTACCTTGTTTTTGATCCGTGTGTTTACATAAATGCCTGAATCGAGCCTTTCTGCATGTTATATGCATTTTCATAGATCCATACAAATTATTTCCAAAGTAATTTAAATTTAACCAGTTTATTTATGTATATAAGTAAGAGTAAATTCTCCCAAATCAAACTTGACTCATGATTTTTACACAAACATATTCATGAGGTTTTCTTAGCATCAGTATAGAAATGACTTTCTATCACCTTTTTCTAGGATAGCTTTCAACTTCCTAGTCTAGCAGTAACTTGGGTTTCTTCTTGATCTGCCATTTATGTAGTAACCCAGTTCAGTTCTGCTTAGTTTTTTTTAAAGATCAGTTAAGGTAAGTGTGGGTACTACAACACAAATAATCCCTTGGCAACACACCTTCAAGGATGTTCTCATCACACGCACACATACACACACACACACACAGAAATTCAGAATGAAATGTGGAGGAAGACAGAGTGACTAAAATATTATATTGAAGTTTTAAGGCCAATTTTTATCATATACTTGGAGCAAACCTGGAGAAAGTGATGGAAGGGATTATTGGCTAGATCTATATCCCTATGTATGGAAGTATTTGTTATGCTTAGACTTCACCTAATAAATTGTCCTCCCCAAAGCTAAACATCCAAAAGGGTAATAGAAGACAATGCTACTATATACAGTATATTGTAGCACGAAAAAAATGTATTGATGTTTGACATTGGTTGTTTCTTTTTGAATACCATCTTTATGCACATGGATTAAAAATATTTTTATTCACAAATGCAGGTGCTAATGAACCGTTAATCCCTAGAAATATTATATCCTTTTGCTTGAAGGCTACTCTTTATACTTCACACCTTTGTTTATTACAGCTAAATTATATGGCACTTTCCAAGAAAGATCAGGTTATTAGATTCTTGCTAGCTCTTGTTTTCAACTTCTTGTAAATCCCATGTTGTTTCCATTTCTGACATAATCCCATATGGGAATAGTTCCAAAAGCAATTTTCTGAAGAAATCTATTAAATCCAACAGTAATAATTTATATTCGCATATACATATACACAGGGTTAAACCTAGCTATACTCTAGTATACCTAGTAATTACAACCATTTGGCTATAGTATACTTGCTGTATATCCTATAATAGTAGTGGAAAATGAAAAGAAAATACCAGTGCCTCTAGGCCTTCATAAGACCATAAGAAGCACCATAATGTTTAAAATAATATAACCCTTGGCATGTAATGCAGGAATATTATGATGAACCACTTCAGTTTCTGCCAGGATACAGGAGCAGCCAGCTCCAAATTAAGGATGTAGTATCTGATCAATCAGAATTTAAAGAAATATATAAAATCATGGATTTTCTGTGAAGAAATTTGTACTAACATCCCCAGAATGATGCTTTCCAAGTATTTGGACTACACCATCCCTGCTAGCAATAGGAGCTGTAATTCAATATCTCTGAAGGATAGCAGACTAATGAAGATATGTGTAGAATTAGTGTAATTACCATGCATATGTGTGTGAAAGAAAGAGAAAACTTTCATGAAAAAAAACCTGTGATGGTATTCTTTGTTTCTTTTGTATGGAATGGAATTAATTTGAGAGAGATATATACTAGCATTACTGATGTTTTAAACTTCTTTAGTGTAGATTATAGTAGCAGTAATGAAGTATTCAAAAACTGGTCTTTTGTTTTTCTTAATAAATGTAGTCATCAAGATGATTTCAGGAGGGTGTACACCACTGAACACCCTCCAGATTCCCTCTTTGAGTTAAATGGGTAGTTCAGAAATATGAAAAATAGATAAAAAATAAGATCGATCTACTATAGTTACAAATAATTCAGATTTCATTAAATAACATGACATCAGGCAGTGGGCTCCAATCATTGGCCTAAAATCACCCACAAAAAAGTAAACTAAGGAAGGAACATTAATTCTTACAGAGAAATTACGAAGTTATTAAACTAAGTGCCTTTGGAGATTCTCAATCATCCAGGAAATGGTTTTCCTAAAGCAGTTCAGAATGAAGAACTTTCTTGGATGAGAAATGAAATGTTTTCAAATGAAAAAACAAAGAAAGTCTAGTTGCCTTTGGAAAGAACATCTTTGAATTATTAAACTGAGAGATTACAGGACGGAAAGGCTGATGCAAACAGAAGACTGACTTTTTCTTTCTTTCTAGCCATCAGAAATCTTTAATTTACTTCATTGCCTTTCAGCAAGAAGATCCAAATCTAAATTGTGGGTTTGCATAGTGATATATGAATATGTAGTCTGTCTATACATCTTACCTTAATTCTGCAAATGTAACGTATTTACTGCTCTTGCAGAAATTCTTTCCAGTCCTCCGCCCATGAAGAGTATAAAAGTGATAAAGATTCCTTCCTCAGTTGAATTTTGCTTCAGTGAAGTAGTAGGAGTTGAAGGACATACATCATATCAGGCTTTTGCATTTTAGTTATGTTTCTCTTTGGCATTTATTCTTATGGTATTTCTTCTTATGTCTACTAGACCTATAATGTTCTAAACCTGTTTTTCAGTTCATACTAGTGTGTCTAATATCTTTCTGTGTTTTTCCAGGATGTCATTGTCGGCAGTCTAATTTCCTTATTTTTGACTGCTGTTTCCTCTCCTACGTGGGACATTGTGGAACACTTCATGCTCACCAGCCCTTTCTGTCCAGCATTCTGCATCATTGTGCCCCTGTTCTTGTGCTACAATTATCCCAAACTAGATTATTACAGTCCAACTAGAGCGGATACTACCACTATTCTAGGAGCTTCTGCAGGAGCCATTATTGGGTTTTGGGCAAATAATCACTTTGGTTCAAATGCTGCATCTAAAGGTGTCATTTACAGTGTTTCTTCCATCACTAGTGAAATTATCTTGCTAGTGCTTGCAAAATTTATTGTGGGGATTGGTGTTTTAATGATCACACGGCAGTTTGCCAGAACTATCGTTCGTAAATCATTATGTTCTTGGCACAAGGTTTCTAACAGTGATGTTGTAGCTATGCGGCAAACAAAAATTGAAGTGCCCTATAAATTTATAACCTATTCTTCTATTGGTCTAAGTGCTACAATGTTTGTGCCACTACTATATACATTTTTTGGATTAAATTAAATGCTATGCATTTGTTTTGTTTTTTAATTGTCCAGATTTTGGACTGCAAATTAAAAAGATTTGCAGTGGCTGGGAGGCTGGGATGATGCGAGAATGGAATGTGCCTTTTGCATAAGCTCTTTAGGATTGCTAATACTGGAGATTAAAGATAGGATTTAGTTATTCTAGTATTCAGTATGAGAGAGATGGTCACAGACCAAAAAAGAAAAATAATCAGGAACGGCGTTTAATTCTATTTATATTGATGTATTATTGCTAAGAATTACCAGCTTTGTAAGTTTGCATTGAGGAAACAATATAGTACCATATCAGTCTTCATCAGTTTGTAAACATATGTGACTGGGGATAAATGCAATCTATGATCTTCCTTGGAATGGAGATGCCGCACTATTCCTCCAGGGCAGTAGTCGCTAACTTTTTCTGCACCGAGTGCCCAAAGCGCGTGCATGCACATGCATCCCCAAAATCCTGCACATGCACCCCACTCACGTGCATGTGCCCTGCCCCCTGTGCATGTGTTCTGCCCCATGCATGCGCGCACATCCCCACGCATGTGCACACGTATCCCCCACACATGTGCACATATCCCAAGGCATGCAGCCTGCCCCACGTATGCACCCCGGCCTCCACACATGCGCAGCAGAGACCCAAAGACCAACTGGTTGGCGGGAGGCACGCACACATATGCGTGGCAGAGTTGAGCTGAGTCGATAGCTTGTGTGCCCACAGAGAGGGCTCTGCGTGCCACCACTAACACACGGGCCATAGGTTCACCATTATGACTCTAGGGTTTAAATGGCCCTCCCAGTCTCCATCCTAACCTTTTATCTTACATACCATAAAAATAGAGGTCTGAATTTTAATTTTTCTCTGATTTGTATTTTTGAATAAGAAGGAGTCTGAAAGATATTGATCGTATGAAGACATAAAATTCTTACATCAAAATACTGTAGATGTTTCTTAGGAATGTAGCACTGACAGCATAAAGGAAGCAACATTTTGCATTCTAATGCTAATGCAAGAAAAAGGTGCTGAGTTGCTTTGTCAGTTTTTTTTCTTACTCATTCTCGTTCTAAACGTTACAGATGAGCAGTGGTGGGTGAGATGATTGGTTATATGAAAGCACGTATGGAGACTGGAACAATTTATTAGTGGTACTGGTCAATTATTCTTCATATTTGCATTATAACGGGAGCAGAAGACAGTAAAACCTCCATATCATAGATTTTAATTTAACAGATTTTAGATATAAAATGTTTTTGTTTGGACTTCACCTCTATTCACTTACATCATGAATGTAATATAATTACATAAATGAGGTAAACTATATAAATTGGAGTTTAACAAACATCTGAAGGATATACTAAACCATGGCTCTACTGTACAATGCATTATTGAATTAAGTAGGACAAATCTATTTGAAATAGATTACTGAATGTATGTTGTCTTCCCAACAGCTTTGGGTTCGTTTACATAACTTTTTTTATGAAGAGCACCTAGTCTATGCTGTTCAACAAGACTGCATGTATATGTTCTTATTTATAAATTATACAATGTTTCTATTTTTGTATCATTTTACTGTAATATGCTAAATAATCTGAAAAAATACAATCAATTGCTACATTCAAATTGTGTGTTTCTATATTTTTTAAATTAATACATACATCATATATCCGTACCTGTAGTATATTATATAGCAAGAGAATATTTCAAAATACAAAATGTCAAATGCTCTTAGCAAAGAAGCACTAACAAATACAGTATTTTCTGATAACATTTTTAGTTCTTGTAGAATATGAATTAAAATGTTAAGCAAGACTGCTTGCAAACATACAGAACTAGATATGGACACTAGGTAATGGGTTCATGATTAACATTTAAAGGAGGCATTCAGATCCTATAGCCTTGCCTCCATTAATTTGATCACTCCATCCAAGTGGTCTATACGTTAAAGGTATTTATTGGGAATTCATTTAACAAGTGAGATTTTTCAGCATAAATCACTAGTGTCCAAAATTTTGCTTCAATTCCCTGTAATCTCATCATCACAACTTCGGTTCTCCTATGATCATTAGTTGGGCATTTTTTCATTTAAAGACTGACTTACTCAAAATGAAAATCTGCAAGAAAACATCATGATGTCTAGAAGAGAAAAATACCTTTCAGGCATTTGCAACTACAGTACATACAAATGGCAAAACTTCCTTATTCTATTTCTAGTATAGGAAAAAGCAGAGTCCATGGAAAATTTACTCTAACACATAGCTACTTGCAATTGTATATACTACAACTAAAAGTAAATGAGTAGGCAAATAAATTTATTTTGACCATCTTTTTAATAGAATAAAAATGTATGGTGTAGCTACCATGAGGGGGAGACAAGTTTATTTCTGCTTACAAGACACATGTATGCTTAGGAAAAATTTAACCTCTCAATTTAGTTAACATTTGTTTTTATAAATTATCACTCTATTTGGAGCAGCTGACATAAGTTAACAGCCTATATTTCAATAACTAAATCATTTGAGATAACAAAAAATATTTAGCCAATACATATTTATGATACTTGACTGAACTTTGCCTTTAAAAAGAAGGACTGATGTCCTTAACTGTTAAAAAGAGCCTTTAACTGGTTAACAAAGCTTTTATTATTACGGTAATAAGGTATTAAATCCTAATAAAGCCTAATGTAACATTGGTCTAATAGTTTGACATACAGAGAACTGCTAGGCAGTAGCGAGACAAAATAAAATGGAGAATGAAGTTGGACCAAAGGAGGATGTTCTTACTGGAAAGGCTCAATGGTGATTTCTAAAGCAGAACAGGGCATGGTGAGCTCAAATTTGGTGACAACATCAGGATGAAGAACCCCCAAGTTCCCAATGCTCTGTCCTTTGGCAAAGATCTCAGCACAACGACCAGGGAAGAAAGCAGAGTCTGAAAGCAAATAAAGGGGCAATGGAGTAAGTATTTCTAGGAACAAACAGAAATCAGACATTAACTCTCAAGAGCACCTAAGTTTCAGTTGGAATGGTTGCAAGTGAACGAAAATGGCTTCCCATTTTAGACTATTAACACAATCGAGGAAAAAAAGCATTTGAAAAGGAAGCCTTTTTTCGGAAATATTTCTTTCTTTCTTTGTTTATTTAAAAAGTTGGGAAAAGTTTTGCCAGGAGACAAATCCTATTTAAAATCTACATTTCAACACAAGGTGTTCAAGTAGTTAATTAAAAAATTAAAACTTTTAATTTCTAGGTAAAATTAGGCTACAGATTCAAATAATTACAATGGAAATATCTGTATTATAACCCCGCTTGCATTTTTTTCACAGAAATATCAATAGAATTTCATAATTAAATGGTGATATGAAATTCTAAAGTAATAATGTAAACACTGTTCTGAGAAAATGTCCGCAGGATTCTATTTCAATAAGATATTTTGTGAAATTGATCTAAAAACTTTTTCATCAGATTAATAATCTGGTTGTGAATTACAGTATAAAATATGTGCGTCTTACAACTGCATTGCTTGGGATGGTTCATCCTAAAACACTGTCATTAGGATATTTTATCCTAAAAATTATCTGTTTGTATCTGTCCATCTCACGTTGGATTTGTAAAGAAACTTATTACTAGGCTCATATTGCCACATCTGAGATTTTTCAGTTGTATAACATTGTAAAGTCATGCACAAGGGAAGGGGGGGGCGGGAAGGGCTGTAAAATAAACCTCAAAAGTTTAATAGAAGTAGTTCTAAAATCATTCATATTAAATATAGCTGATTAATGCAAGGGCTCTAACAAGCTTTTTTTTTAAAAAAAGAATAAGCTACTGTATTAGAAAACATTTCCATAAATTATCTCAAGCTTAGTGGATCAGCAGTAATCTCATTGTGTCTTCAGTTGTTTCGCAAATGTGTACCTGTGAAAACAGGATGATGTGAGAAGCTGAATTACAGCAACATCGCTTTATTTAGGTTTATGGATTCTGCCACAAGAAAAAACAATACAGAACTGAAAGTAATAATGTCAATATGTAATATCATAATGGTCACTATTAAATCACTTCTTCGCTTGCAAACATGCACATGGACATAGTGGGAAAAATATTAAAAAGTATTTATACTGTGCAATGCAGGCTGGATCTAGCTATGATTATTCAAAAGTTAGGTTGCAGTATCCTCTTAAGTCTTTACCACTTTACAAAGAACAATTAAAATTTACAAATTACAAAACAATTAGTTTGGGGAGATTTACAAGTAGAAAATGCATGATGCTCAGAATGCATTGACATATTAGAGTTGCCACATCTGTAGTATAATAGCAGTATGCTTGAGTTGTTTTAAGGACCAATAATGTGCATGCAATTTCTGTTAAAATTACATGAAGTAAAATCCCTACTGCTTTGAAGAATATTTCTTAATGAAACTAGATTTTATTAAACTTGAAAGATTTCATTTTCAAATGCAAACATAAAAATAATTTATGTGAAAGAAACTCTTCAGCCCAATGGCATCTGCTTCTTAACTAGGTCATAGCAGACATCTGGCCATACATGTTTTCAATATATTAATTGGACTTTAATCCTGTATGAATGCATATTAGATTCAAGAACAATTTTGTAGTTAGGGTCAGCAAACATGTCAGTTCCTGTTATAAGAAAGTTCCCCATGAACATGAATTGTTATCTTCCATGGTTAAAAAAATTGCAAAAAGGCTTCCTGTGAATTAATACACATAAAATGTTATTTTTCATGGTAAAAAAATATCTCAAACTATATCAAGTCTGTCCCTCCTAACTACTGAATTTTGTTGGTTCACAGGGGTTCTGTCCTAATAGTCAAATGAGAGGGCCTAAGGCTGGGAATCACCAAACTACAGAGTAAGATGTATTGGCAAGTATATCTAATAGGTTAAAATTGTATTATATGATGCAGGAAAAGATGGAATCATATAAAAACACACATATTAAACCTCTACTTTAAAGCCCATAAAATTAAGACCTTATTACATGCTTTTAAACTCAAATGCTTCAAGGAATCCAAAAGACCAGACTGAATTTGAAAGTATATGAGTACTATAAAAGATAATTAAGGAAGATAAAGCAAAAATTCCAAAGACTTTAGATAAACATACTTGCCTTCTGAAAATGGCAGCTCTAAAACTTTTTAAACCCTACAACATCCAAATAAACTAAAATCAATGATCCATAGTAAGAAAAAAGATTTCTGAAATGCTTTGAGGTTCAAAGAATTCTGTTATTAAACTTATGTCCCTAAGAACTGATAATTGTCTTTGTGTTCTAACTCCAAGACTGCTTTGATTATTCAGGGTATCCTCTTTGGTCACTAATCCAATGGAAAACCTGGTCTTTAGCCTATTTTCTGGTTAATTGACCTTCAAAGAACTTGTTGAATTCTCAGTGTGCTTTACTGTCAAATAGCCTATACATAGCTTCTTTTCTTTATCAATCACCTTTCCATATTTGGAGTGAAAAGATTAAGGAAATGATATAGGATCAGAGTTAGCATCAGCTTTAAAGACTATACTGATTCAACTCAAAGCTTGAAAACAGTAAGTAAACAAAAATTAGATGTCAGGCTTCAATAATTAAGAGGAAGGAACTCTGCTATCCAGCATGATTATTAAAGGCTCAGTCCAAAATTTCCAAGAATTAATGTTTATTATCTTTACATGAAATGGAAAAAATAGTGTAGTACTTGTTGATTACAAACATTGTGCATTCATAAATCACATTAGGACTGATATCATCAGCCCTGAAAAAAGTAATATCTTTTCTAGGCAGTATAAAGAATTATTTCGCTGAGCTTGTGGAAGGTTAGTGTAATCTAACTGCTTAAGTTATAACTATGTAGAGACTGGGAGCATGGAAGCAAGGAACGTTTGCAAATACATGAAAAGACAACTTCAAAATGCTAGATATACTATACTATGTTATTTATTGTTTACATTTATAAGGCTGACCATTCTGGGTGGCATATAGCATAAAAATGAATAATAAACTAAAACAAAACGGAAAAAGAAAAACAATCCAACCATATACATTAAACATATAAAATATACAAATATAAAATGTGACCAAGCAATATAGGAGAGCAAGCTAAAGGGCAGTCTTGCTCAATTGGATCCTAATGCCTGGAGGAAGAGCAGATTTCCTAAAGGTAGCAGAGTTGGGGCCTATCATATAAGCAGGGATCACTTAGGAGATCAGGACAACCAAAGAAAAGGTGTATTTTCTTGATTCCTCATTAATTATATATTTATAATGAAAGACCATGGTTTACTAAATTTTGCAATTAAACAAAATTGTGCAAATAAAATATAACAAAATACAGTTGTTATTTTTCTACTTTGCAATGTCTTTCTAAGCTATTTTCTACTGCAGATCATTTTCCATGAAGAAATGTGATTTTGCATTTCAAATAATATAATATAATCTATTCTCTACTATTCCCTAACATCTCTGACACACGTCCCATATGAAAGGGTAAGAAGAAAAAGAACTTTACTGTTTACAAAACAAGCATAAAACAAATAAACTGATCTGTGTAAGGAAAGTGTACTGGAAGAGAAACAGTTAACAGCCACTAAAGTTCTTAATACATGTAAACTAATCCCCTAATTCAACAAGTACCTCTCATCCCTTTTTTGAAGATCAAAAAGAAAACTTTCTTTTACTGTATATTTGAAATCAGTGGGAACAGGTGTGGATTCTGGATAGGTATGCAGATGAAAAGGTATAATTACCTAGCTAGTCCACTTCAGAATCAAGGGGTCGGAATTCCCATTAAGAGGAAACATTTCACTTTTGTAACTTTTGTAATGAAGTATGTTTTTAATCAAATAAAGCTTAATACACATTAGTGTTTACATCAGCTGGCTAATACCTTTCTACAGCAGGATACAATTTTCCAGTGGTAATTTAATGCAAAATGTAAAGCAGATCAAACAATAGTTACAAACACTGTAAAATATAAGAGAAACAGACCAGAAACTGAACTCAGAGTCTGGTTTTCCAGACTATTTATTTTTGTTTATTTCTATTTCGTATTTCTAAACCACCCATCTCCCTCAGAGTGATCTTCCAACATGGCGCCCTTTTTCATTCTAGGTCAGACAATTCAGGGCAAGAACTAACTTAGCTTTCATATCCTGCTGTTCCTTGAGTCCCAGCAGTTCTTGCTAGCATGGCTAATTGTATATAAGGATGAGCCACAATTTCTATACTGCATCCTTGCTTTATGGAAAAGTATAGATAGAAATGTAAATTTTCCCATGGCGATTTATTTTCCCAGGTAAAAGTTTCTAACTACTATGAAATCAATTACAAGAAGTAGGGTGGCTCCCATGGTTAGGACACTGGGTTGGCAGTTAGCAAGCCCATGACTTGAGACCTGAGTCCTGCTGCGTGGCAGGGTGAGCTCCCTTAATTTGTTCCAAGTCAGTGAAGGGAACATGAAAGGAGCACTGGGAAATGGTGATGTCACCAATTAATCCTTCCAGTGATTTGAGAGAAGGTGTGCTTGCAAAGGTGCTCCTGTGATAGGCACCCAATCCCAGGAAAATATGTTTGAGGTAAGGAGACACCATCAACAACCCCACCCAACCCCAAAGCTTTCTATTGCACCGTTAGCATCTCTTTACCTCAAACATTCCGCTCCTCAGGGATCATATTGCCACTTTATGGGCCTAGGAAAATACAAAATTGTAATGAAAGTGCCAAGAAGTAGAGCATGCATACCTACAAAGCTTCTGAAGCAGCACATCTTCTGCCTTGAAACTGAAACACTGCACATCTACAAAGTGTGAACTATTCAACGTAGGTTATAGATGACAGAAGACCTGGTAAAGGATATGTTTTACAATAAGGTACCTATGCGATAGACCTCTATGTTGTCTATATGCCATCATATAATGTGTTAGTTTCTAAAAAGTGGAATTGGAACCAATTCGGGGTTGCTTTTTTAAAAACATAGGATATGTTCACATTCCTTTATGAAAGTTTATATGATGAACAATCCATTTTACTCCTCAAATCAAAACTTTATGCAATCCATATATGGAGAAGGTAAAGAACAGAAAGTATTTCTAATTCTATAAATAGTTCTCCAGGTTTTGGAGGTCAGATTTTGTCTTCTTATAAATAAGCCCATTTCTCAGCATGGAAAAAGAAAAAGGGAGGGAGGGAGGGAGGTATTTTAGCACTGTAGTTTGGCTATTCTCACAGTAGTCTAAGCTCTTACTGTGTTGAGTTCTATGAATGCAGAAACACCTGCTAGTCAACTTACTCATGGTTGGCAGTTTTCATGCTATTTAACAATAATCTGGTCAATTAGGAAGTGACATGATAAGTATTTCTTTAAAAAACACGTTCATCAGAAAGGTGGCTGGTATTTTATTTTATTTTTATAGAATGAGAAATATTAGCTCTGGAAATAGGTCATTTACCCTTACTGTCTGAAAGAAAGTTAATGGTATTAATCACTAAGAGAATGAAGTAAGTTTTAAAATAGCCAAAAATATTGACTACCAACTAGTAGCTTTCTTTGGACTATTAACTTCAGTAAATTATAACCCATCATTAGTGTCTTTTATGTGTTTTTTTTTTAGTTCTAGGAGTTGGACACATAATTATAATATAATATTGTTGCTATTTAATGTTGGAGAAACGGGATTATGAACAAGCAAATATGCTCTCACAATCAAATGCAACTCAATGTAACCTGTATAAGGAAGAACTCTGAAACAATTGTGGAATTTTGCCAAATGATTCAACATTAGGCTGCTGTAAAGATCTGTATGACGTAACTATAAAACAGTAGCTTTCCAGTGACATAAAGGCCAAAAGAGAAGTTTCACAGATACTGTTTCAGATTTCCAGGGATTGCTTGTCACTTGAGAATAACAAAAGAATAACTTTTAAAATGTTATTAATTTTCACACTTTTACTTGTACTTTTACCTTCAAATGGGACGTATTATAGAGGCACATTAACATGAGTTAACATCAAACACAGTAATTTTTTAATGCAATGTAAAGTTGAGCATGTTCTATTTTTTATGAAATATTTTGAATTATCTTTAATGAGAGAATTGAATAAAACACTGGGCATTAAATAAATCCAAGAAGAAACATACTTGCACCTTTTCATACAAAACTTAGAATACTAATCTTTTTTAAACAAATCTTCATTGTATCTTTCCACGGATTAATAATATATTTCTACCCCAATTTTTTCAAAGATATGACTCAATACTGGCACATTTAAGATTTCTAGCTGGTTTACTATTTCGATACTGATAGAAATACTGAAACATAGAAATATTTATAGTAATCAGACTTGCTATACTAAGCATGCATCTCCAGCAACTAGTTAATACTAATTACATGGACCTACTCAGTATCATATCCTAAATAGATTTCTGGTTATGTTAGGAGAGAAAATAGAACTCAATGGGAAGGTAACTTTCCCAACATTACATTTAAACTCTTAACTTGTCAGCTCAATTCTGGATCATAGCTTGCAATTATTCCTGTGACTCAAATTCCTTTGTCTGAGGTAAGAATGAAAGTTCAGCAATTCATTCATTAAGCTTAAAAATATTAGATATTATTCTGCAATTGGGTTTTTAAAAATATGAACTTATTTAGGGTGTACAAAGCCTGACCAAAGCAGTCTGCAGCACATCTGTAAGACAAAAACCATTACTTACGGTAGATTAGAGTGTGACAAATCAAATACAAGTGTTTCAATTTTTGGTTTCTTTCTTCCCTCGATTTTATAACTAAAGCATGATTTTTTTTAAAAAAAAAATAGTTCCATATTTGACATACCTTAATAATTTTTACTTTCCAAATATTTCAAAATGAAAATGGTAGAATGCAACTATTGTCAGCAACTGGTCATGTCAACAATCCCAAGATTTGCAATCTAAAATTAAGCAAGGGCCTGCCAATTTAAAATCTACCATTTTCTGGAAATATATCATAAGTAGTACTATTTAAAGGTGTATTGACACCATAATGTGTTTAAGTCCTAACAGATCTGACAAAAGCAGCTTGGTAGGCTGTTGTAAAGATACAATAATTGAAAAAGCCAAGCCTGGATTGAATCTTCATTATCTTAAATTAATGGATCAAACTGATGATTTATTAGACTGAGAAATCATTCAGATAGCACTAAAAGTGGCTGCTCCTGGGTATACTTTTCAATACCTTTATCAAGAACTCAAAGGAACATCCATCAGGCTCTCCAACCAGTGGGCTGTCCCAGATGACACTGAAAATCTCATTATATTACCCGTAAAATGTATCTTGCCGCCTTGAGAACCTTTTTTCATTCATAATACACACCCTAGACTTTAGATTAATAGAGGCCAGAAAGAGCAAAGCAACAGCAACAGCATTTAAAACCATTTTTCCCCAAAGAAAGCAAACTTAAGATTTGAAACAGAAATTTTTCATCTCAATTAATTTACAAGTATATTACTTACATATAAAAAAAACCCCGCAAAAGGATTGTTTACATGGGACAATATTTGTAGCATTTACTATAAAGTTAATCAGAAAATATAATATTTCCTGGATATACCAAAATGAATTCAAGAATACTATTTTTTGTTAAGTCAATTTAATCATATTTTCCTTAAAAAAACACAACCCAGGATAATATAACAAATACAACTTACAGTATATTTTTAAGCAGAAGAAGAAACAATTTCCCCCCCTTTTTGTTTCACTTCCTGTGATCAGATTTGCTGCTGAAATCAGTTCTCATTTAGTTCATACCAGCTTGGAATATTTAATTTTTCAAATACTGATACAAGCTTCCTTGTTTGATTATTTCCAAAGCTGCTGTTGAAGCTAGATACTACCTTCCAAATGTGCAGAATAGAATTTAACAAACTATTGTTAACGAAGTTTCATAGTGAACAATAGCACTATTACAATTATATAATAACCTTGTATTTAGAATAGAGACCAGTTACAGTATTTGTGAAGACAGTGTAACTTAAGAAAATAACAACCCCAAGCTACAGAATAATGGATTTCAATTGTAAGTCATTAAGAGATGGACATTTTATTTAACACAGATGTACCAGAACATCCAAATGTATTTTCATATGCTGGCTTACCTTCAGCTGCTTTAATATAATATCCATTCTCTTTACTTGGAGGGACTTCCAGGAGCTGCATGATTCTATCCAATAACCCATGAATTATCTCAAAGCCAGGGTTTCTGTTATAATAGATAGCACAAAGATGCCTATGGTTTTTTGCACCTACATCTAAAGAGGGAGAAAGAAACAAAAAAATCAACAATTTTGTAAAACTTGCATTTAAAGACCGCATGTGTTCCTATCAGGTATCCACGTTTAACAAAACCATGGGTAGCAATTCATAGCTTTGATGGGTGACGAGTTGGCTTATCCTTCCTAATAGCTAACTACCAATAAATATGTCCAGTTGATTGGTAACATGACTTATCATATTTCCTAGCATGATACAGGGGTACATGTTATGTCCAGCAACTAGCTATCAATTATTTGCTTGGAGGTTGAATGGTGAATAAAGAAGAATGTACAAAAAAAATTTTTTTTCAGAAATGTATCTTATTGCAACATAAACTTGTAACTGATTGGTATTAATTCAGAGGATCACATGATTAATATTCCCCCACTTTAACAGCCAAGTTTTAGCAAAGTTATCTTACTGACACACTATGTTTTAAAAGCTGCATGTATTATCCTAATACACCAAACCAGAGTTATACATATTGGAAAAAGCTGCAGTTTTAGGCTCAGGCATCTTCTGTTTACCTGGATTTCCCATAACATGGCAAGAGACTGGGAGGAAAAGCTTGGTGTAACTTATTCTTCTTTATTCACATTGCAATAAATCAGAGATAAACAATCTGAAATTCCGGGACTTCTGCAGTCCTCAAACATCCAAAGTATTCTAAAATTTATCATTAAATTGTAATAGTATTTTAAGTGAAAATGTATAATGAATTTACTAGTATTAATTGTATTTGTTAGATTTTTAATTTAAATGTAATCATATTCAATTTTATCATATTTTGGGGGGGGGTTGTGCTTCCACAAGTTTTTTGCAACCTAATATACTACTAAAAAGCCAAATATGGTTGTGGGCAAATAAACATTTTATACCACTGTCATAAACTATGGTCCAATATGGTTTATATGTTGAATTCCTTTTAGTTGGAACATATAGTCAATAAAATGAAATTAGAAATAAAAATAGCGGTATGAAATTCATTTACTATAGACCATATAAAAATAATTGTTGCCAAATGCAGGGAAAATTTTCTTGGATAAGCTTAGGGATTTTTTTTAGCAAAATAGAAAGAAACTTATTGCCTCATTCCATAAAAAGATTTTCCTGATTTTGTTTCTATTTTAAAGTGCAGAAGCCAAGATATTAGGAAAAATTACAGATCTATTCTAGAGAGTTCTAAGTGCTGTCTGAAAAACCCATTCCTTACGATTTACAAGGAAGGTAATCAGTGGGTACTCTTTGGAAGAAGCCAAGAAAATGTAACAAGAAATACTAGTATCTGCTGCCCCCTGGCAGGCAAAAAAAAAATAAAAATAGAAACACATTTTAGAAAATTTATCTTTCATACAGAATTGTTATCGGTATTTTAGCAGCAATACCTATACACTGATAACTCATGAAACAACTAATAAATGCATGTAAAAACACTTCTCTGTTCAGTATTTCTGTTACCTGGTGCTTGTTCTCCAAAATATCCATTTCAATAGTGATGTCATCAGGAGATGGTTCACTATCATATATTCATATATTGTACTATAATTCAAACTGAACATTCTACGCCATTGTTGCTATGCAATGGCCACACACCTGAATTACACATATTACTGTTTAGAACTATCTATTAATGAAAAATAATTATAATCCAAGTGACAAATGTGTTAAACAGTACAGACCAAATACAACTGCCAATAAATCAATTTAGTCAAAAGTAAGCATTGGTGAAAAAAAATGGCAACATAGTATGTTACTTAGTATGCTAAGTAACATATTTAGTATTACGTATGCTAATTAATAAAACTGTGATGGCTAACAAATGTCGTAGCTTTATCATTTTGAAAAGCAGAAGCAATGAATAGGATAGAATAGAATTCTTTATTGGCCAAGTGTGATTGGACACACAAGGAATTTGTCTTGGTGTAAATGCTCTCAGTGTACATAAAAGAAAAGATACATTTGTCAAGAGTCAAGAATCATAAGGTACAACATTTAATAATAGTCATAGAGTACAATAAGCAATCAAATCAAAGCAGAAGCAATGTTTTAGAGGTTTTCAGAATATATATACATTTAAAAACAATTTTTTTTTCATAATACAGTACTGTAACAAAGGATCTCAAAGCAATCAGTTAACATATTTCCACAAATTAACCTTTTGTTACCCAGAAATCTATTTGGCACATGCTTAGTTTGTGTAAATCCAGACAGCTGAGATTTATTAAGTAAAGCATAATACTGTAAACCACTTAAGAGAGGGCTATAAAGCACTGTGAAGCGGTATGTATGTCTAGGTGCTATTGCTATTTAGCATAACATAATCCAGGCTAAAAATCCTACATTGTCTAAGTTTCTTGAAATGGGAAAAAGATAAAAAGTTGAATATATTTTAACAGAAATAGAGATATACAGTGTCTGGATCCAAAACTGGCATGAATGTTTGAGACCCACCAGGGCTATCCTCTTTGCATATCAGTTACTAAAAAAGTCCCATTCCTTTAGGAAGGCTAAGCATATATACAGGTTTAGGAAAATACATGTTAAAAATAAGAAGTGGTTCCAGAGATGGCAACAAGTAGTGCAGGATGGCAAATATGCCAGAATTATGTATTCCTCTTGCTGGGAGAGTGCATAAGCTGAACATAATCATATGTGAGCATAGAAAGAGAAGAAATACGTCTAGTAAGGACACCATAATCATCTACTATGGTTGCTACAATTATGGGGAACTAATTTACATCCCTGATATTTACACTAAATGAATGAACATTTTCTTACCCATGGTGGAATCTTTCACTACAATATCAGAAATTTCAAAAAGTTTCAGAGGTAAAGGCATCTTTTTATTAGCTGTAATAGTTTTCAAGAGTCCAGGCAACAGTGTAGTCCGTGCTACCTATAAGGACATATAAGGTGCTTGATAAATTATATTTCCCTGAAACGAAAAGCTGCCAGTATAGAATGGGTTTCCACATAGTTGTTATTGAGGAAATGGGAGGAAAGAGTATTAAGTAAATAAGTTGTTTTTCAGTATTTTGGTTAACTTAAAAGCAGGCTAATTATCTAATAAACAAATATCTACATAATTGACCATAAATGCTTAATCCATATTTCTCCCTGATTCAGCACCAATCTTCATTCATTATTATCTGTCAACAACAGATAATGTTGCTCAGCATTAACAATATTAGCTCATGAAAAAATATTAACTTTTCCATATTAATACATATTAAATAAACTAGAAAATGGATAAACCTAAGTACTACAAAAGATGTTTACTTTGACAAGTGATAACTATAAAAATACTGAACAAAAGTAGGCATGCTAATAGTTTCTACTTTAGAAAATAAGTAAATTAAGGTTCGGATGAATATGAAGGTGAGTGTGTTGTCTCATTCCCAACCTTGCCTGCTGGCCAGGCATATTACTGGTATGTATGGGTATTATTACACTCTAATATAATTTGAGTGTTTTTTTCCAAGATAACTTTTGCTATGCCGGCTTCAGAAAAGACCCAGCCTGATAAAAGCTGAATGTTCCTGAGATTTAGAGGAATTTTGGTTCCAAAACTGGAACCTTCCTCAAAATAGTCCCATTTGGGAATCTAAAATTGCTGACACAAACATTGCTGATGGTAATGTCCTAACTCTGGTACTTCATAAAAGTAGAAAAAACAGCAGTGATGTAACAGACATGTACTTTCCCAGACAGATATGATTTCTTGGAGGTCTAAATCCAGCAAGCTATTTTATGGAAAGGATTGCAACAATTTTTTTTTCAGATTCATACTGAAATTCTTGTAGTCCTCACCTGAAATTCAGCTGTTTTGGGATTGGCTATATGTACAGCTTTTGTTGCAGAAATATCAATCCCCAATTTACTAGCGATGTCTTCTTGGGAACACTGTATATGGATGCAGGAAGTCAATGTATTTAATCATGTTAAATTACAATTTACCTGCAAGAAGATTATTTAAAAGACTAAAAAAAGAAAAAAAGGCCCAATCCCCAACAATGATTTAATTTTCATGTTACGGTAATACCTAATTTAGTAATATTTTATTGCTATAATTATGCCCTTCGGGATTTTAATTATCATTGTTTAAGGAATAACAGTTTTTGTAATACTTTAGACTTAAAAAAAATAATCTGAAACATTGCTGAAAGATTGGAGACCCACTTTACTAGTGCCGCTGGGCTATTACAAAACTCTTTCAGCACCAGTCAAGTAGGAGCAAAGCCACTAAAATTGGAACCTCAAACCTCCATTAGGATTGTGCATGTGCATGCATGCAGAGACTGCGAGGATCAGCTTATAAAACAAGTCAGCAGTCATGTAAAATGATAGGCTTTAATAAGTTGAAGAGAGATACATTATATGCACACCACATACTGCAAAATACCTATCTGAAAGGAGTTGTAAAACTTTTATCTTCCATTTCTTATCCCCAGATGAATTATCTGGAACTATGTTACTGTCAATAAACACTGAAAAGTCTATCAGGATAACTGTGGCTGTTTCAGTGCTGAAACTTAATTTAAACTGAGCAGTTTATTACTATAGTCTTCTTGAAGTTTCTTCAAAAAAGCCATATGTTTTGTTCAAAGCAGGTGAGGCTGCTAGCTCTTGCAAAGAGGTTTTCATCATTCTGAACACCTTGCAAGTGAAACCTTTAATCCAACCGTCTCCAACCTTGGCAACTTGAAGACTTGGGAGCATGGCTGGATGGGGAATTCTGGGGCTTGAAGTCCACAAGTCTTAAAGTTGCTGAAGTAGGAGACCCCTGTTTTAATCTACTGGCATCTGCTGACATACGTATTAGTATTTGCATTACAAATAAAAACACTGAAGGTGGTTTGAAACCTCTTCTTTTTTTTCTATTACATTGATAATTGAACAGTCACCGTAGTTTGAATTTTCAGATGTTGAAAATAGTGCAAGAAAACTCCTTTTCTTTGCAGAAGCATGCTGAAGCTAGTTTGCTCCTTTATCAACAGCATTCTTCATAAAATAGGAATATTATTATGATTTCTTCTTGTGCTCTAATTAGAGTAGACAAAATAAATCCCCACAACAATCACATTTTATCATTAGTGTAACATCATATATGAAATATATGCTGGAGATATTAAGAAATCAAGGCTTCACAATTGTGGAGTGCTTCTGCAGTCTATCTCTTTTTCGAAATAGACTGATGCAGTACGCTCTACCCAAATCTTATTTTCAAGAAACAGACTATATTACACACATACCAGAGCAAAAGTGAGGGCTTCAGTAAATCCTGCTGCTGCCAAATCTTGCCTCAGAAGGTCTGTGAGTTTATTGAGAGGAAACTAGAAGAGAAAATAAAAATTCTTTCTGCTCAATGAATATCACAAATTTATGGAAATCATTGTTAGTTTACCCTTTAAAAAAAGAATGGAATAACACCAAACAGTTACATCTGGTCTCTGCAGAAGAATGCAGTTCCCAATTAGAGATTGAATATATGGCCTCCAGGTTTAAACCTTGCCTTTCTGGAAGCCCATCCATTGCAGGTCTTTGAATTTCTTAGATCAGTTAAGCATCTGTTTTGTATCCTTGCTATGATAAACTCCCCTTGCTACAAGACATGACAGAAAATGTTTTAATTCTTAGACACAGTTTCCTTCTACAAACTCTTCTGGCATACTTCTAGCCTTTTAATTGACAATACAGACTGTTTATTTTAAGGGTGCAATCTTACTTGATTAGCTATGGTGTACGTTTTTGGAATAGTCATCTGAATGTTATTATAGCCATACGCTATTGCTGCATCTTCTATGATATCACATGCATGGATAATATCAGCTCTTGTAGGTGGGATTTCAACCTCTATATTGTTCCCATTCCCTATGACGTGTGACTTCAAACACATTCTAGTAAGCAGCTTGGCAAGGCTTGATGGTGTCTCACTAAAACAAAACACAAAAGTAATTTTTAAAGAATGTTTTGTAAAAAACTACATACTTTCATCAGTAACTTTCAAGCATTGTAATTCAACATAGCTAGGTACCCTCATAAATCATGAAATAATTGGACATGAAATAAATATTACCAGAGATACAATATAAATCCTGATGAAGCTGAATAATGTATAAGTTTGTTAGACTTTTAAATAAAAAATATACTGCTTTCAAACACTGGCATTTTCAGTGTATACAAAGTGCTTCCTACTTTCCATTATTTCCATTATTATTAAGAATCAAATGAGGATATTTGTCCTAGATGGGCCAGATATAACAATTGTGGTGGTTTATGGTAGTTTAGAAACCACTGTTGACTTTCTGTGACTGACATACAATATATATTGTTAACAGAGCGCTTTGAAGTTTATATATATTAGGCAGATATCAGGTCAAATTGGTTGGGTTGCAAGGGAGGAAACTATTATTCTTGAAATGTACATATCAGTGTTCTACTAGGAGGGACAATCTATGTATCCCGCCCCCCCCCACACACACACTTTTTCTTACCTTCTTTTTTTAATGTCTTATTTAGTTTTGTTTTGTTCTTGTATTTTTATCTCTTTTTGAGTTTATATTTTAACAGTGAATACAATAAAAATCTTACTTCAAAAAAAGGTTATTTTAAAAGCATATCGTGGAACAACTGGTTGTCTTAGTCCTTAAAATCTTCTTGACAAAAAGTAATTTGTACTTTTAATTATATAGTATGCCCCTTTAGGAATTTACATGATGTAATTCAAAAGTTGATTAAAATTCTTGCAATGAATTCTCAATGATTGAAGTCAATCTATAATTATTTTAATGTTTACAAAAAAGAGGGACAACCAATCTGCTTAATTTATAACCAATTAGCTCATTAAATATTAATAATAAATCATTTCTGCCAAATCCCATTATAATAAATGTGTTGACTAAATGATCCAAGTGAAGATGCTAACTAAGGAGTAAGACAGCTTTAAACCAGATCAATCATTTAAGCAATGTATCATTTTAAATCTTCTGGCAGGAAAATATTCCAGCTGCCAAAGAAGAATTCTCTAGGCAATTGTTCATTCTATTCCTAAAGAGAAGAAACTGGCAGCCACATGTATAGATCGCAATTTACTCTGGCTGACTGTGATTTATGATTTATTAAATATTTATAATGCTTTATTTACTGTAATTTCTATTCCAATCAATTCCCAAAGGACCCAAGCATCTTACAATAAACCAAGGTATAAGATTAAAGCTAGGAGAAAAGGAAAACAATTACCAATCCTTGCAATAACCTAAGTGCTATGTCTGGAATAGGATGACAATCAGTTAAATGTTATCCAAATGTTCTCTTGAAGTACTGTCTTTTAATAGGTTGTCGAATGCACATTAAGGAAAGGAGGTATGAGTAATTAAAATACTTGTCCGAAAGGTCTTCAATCTATACTGAAATTCATTAGTTTTTAATGATAATTCTGATACTGCAGCCATTAAATTGTTTCAACTCAGTATGCTTTTGCTATTTAGTGCTCAACTTTTTATCTACAAAGAAACACTGATTTTATAAACAATTAGGTTGAAATTTATAAGAACTATGCCACGTGGATTTCATTAATGATGGTATGTTTCTGTAAGGTTCACATGAGAATTAGTGGCTTGAAATACTATTAAAACTACTTTGGGGGATGAATGCTTGGTTCAGTTTATCTTCATTGAGAAGTTGGACTTGGACTACAGAATGAAGTTTTAACTACTGTTAAGGAGCCATTGGTAGTATACTTTCTTTCAATTTTACATACATTAATCTACATTAATGAATTTAACATCGAACTCTCAGCTGTATGGGAATTCAGTAACATCCCATACTCAGATCTTTCTGTCCATGGTTAAATGAAGCCGTTGTGACAGTTTTGCAATCTTGCTGAGTCTTTCATTATCTCACATTTGGTGATGAGTTAATATTTCCCTCTGCTTCATTTAATATGTAGCTTAGGCTTAACTATAGGTTAAACACTTTCTAGCAGCAGATCAATCTACCAAAACTCCTATCAAATTTTCCAGATTATGCTCAATTATGATTGCTGCCAGAAAATGCTGGGGTTGAATGTTTAAGCTTCAATGACGATTTATCTTTTCGTTTGGTCTCTGGCTATATATTCAATCAATTCGTAAATAAATATGTGACAAAGATAGGTTTACTGATAAAAATAGGTTTCCTGGATTAGATCTGATAGTAGAGTGCCTGAAAAACTCTGTACTGAAATCTGTGTTCAGACCTATTCATTTTATCACAGTAATAAATGAATAGATTGGAAAGTCTGGCCCATAGTCACTAGCAGCAACTGGTTCCCATAGACTAAGAATGAGGCATGGTCTTTATCACATAGAAAGTGAAAACTCACATCCCTCCCTCTTTAAAAGGGAGAGTCTTTGTGCTTGTGCAAGACAGCAAACAGATCTCCAGAGGATGGGAGAATATCAAGAAGCTGTGTGCCAGGAAGGGAGAAGAAAGCTGAGATCATTCTCTTTTAGCCCCAAATTAACGTTTGGAACATACAGAAAAACAAAAAAGCACATCTAGGAAAATTGAAATCAGAAGGAAAATCTGATTAAAGACTATTATTTGGAAAACACTAGACAATTATCTAATTGGAACTGCACCAGATTTATTTTTTGTTTGTGTGTTATCATTTTTATATCTCTGCACCATTAAAGGGCCCTGACATTGTCAATTTGAACCAAACTTTCAAAGATCCTAGGCTAACCCTTAAAAGCCTGTTAACTCTTACTAGCAGGAGAATTGTGACACCTTGTGGTCTGCTAGAATTCTTATATTTACATTTATACATTTATATATTCTGCCAAATCCTTTCTCTTGTTAACCTATCTTCTCATTTAGTTTGACAGAGAATTCATAATTTCCCTTTCTTTTCAGTAATAGTTCTATTTTTACTTTCACAAGTTTCACATTTTCTTCCTTGTTTTCCAAATGACATCAATTTTTCTACTTCAGGACACTCTCTTGGCATTAAAAGAAAATAGTTTTTCCTCTGTTAGATTTTCTATGCACCTTTTATCTCTTACTAATCTTCTGCATATTTTATTAGAAACCAACCAATCAATCATGCATTTAAATGTGGATTCTTTCCCTTGCCATGTGTACAAATGAATAAAATAATGTATAAATCATGTATTCAAAATGGATCTTTTCTAAATAAAAACTCACCAAGTATCCCAACATTTATTTAGGTCTCTTGTTTCATGCATGTTCATTCATGTCATCTAATTTAAACACTTTGTTCCCAGGATCACATCCTTTCAGATTATTGTACATTTTTTTCCCAAAAACCTGGTTCTTTTCTTGCCACTACTTACTCTTAGATGCCAATTAATTATTTCTGGGATGTAGTACCATTCTATTATTGCTTAAACTTACACTATTGATTCCATTAAGGTATCTATCAACTGAATTCTATAAAATCAGACAATCTATAATCAGATATATTACAACATTTTTCTTTTGCTCAGTCATAGATACACAATGTATCAATTATTTTCATGTCATTCACACTGTTTACCATTTACCTGCCTTACAATCCTAGCTGCAATCTTCTATACGCTGAGATCATTGCCAGATGGGCCTCCTAGATGGGATTTGCTACCCATTATGCTTTTGGCAATCCAGCTTTGCCACAGTTTTTTAAAAAATATGTAAGTTATAGATTAGGTCACAAACCTAAACTGTACTTTTGCCACAAAGAGCATTCTCTGCTCATGATAAGAACAATACCGAACATTTCATTTTGATCAGTATGCCACATGCACAACCAAAGCCAGTTTTGCTGCAAGCATACTCACAATATCCTATTCAAGCTAGGATCTCAAATCTAGAGTCTACTTTGCAAGCTAACATGTTATCACACTTACTAAGTTGTGATTTAATAGTATTACAGTTTGTACAACGAATCAAGAAGTCTGGCTAAATAATATACTTCTAATAAATTATGACTAGTCTTGCCTATTCTTATAAAAATTACCATTGATTAGAACCAATCACACAAAAATCTTATCACACATGCTGTAAATAGCATTCCATACACATTTTCTAAAGAAAAAGAACATACCTAATTCCAATCTTCTTATTAATTATTTCGGGTTTTATCTTTTCACGACGATAGGGCAGCTCCTAAAAGATGATGACACAAGAAACATTGCTCTAATATCATTAGACTTGCTTCCAAAACAAACTTAGTTTTCAACTAAGTATTGCTAATCAGTTTTACTATTTTAAAATATTAGTAATTATTATTAAACAAACATATTAAATATGTTTCTGACTAAACATATGATAATAATACTTTTCATAATCATCCATCATATGACATTTAACAAGACATTAGCATCAGATATGCACAAAACAAATAGCTATAAGTGAATATGAACTGTCCCAGGCTTTAAAAAAGCTTCTCCAGTATGCATTGCCAGGCAGAAAAACACCAATAACTTATCAACATCTACCACATATAATTAACTGCTTGTCGAATCACCTTCTGATATTTGTAGCAGTGTTGAGTGATTCATTCTCTGGAACATGCTGTTACTGAAAATATGTGCAGCCTCTACTTTGTTAGTATATTTATTATATGTTATATATTTTGCATTGGTTCAGAATTGTATTATTTTTCTTTCAATATAGGCAAGATTCATAGTGTTCTGTTTTTCCACTGGTTTTTTGGCAGGAAGGTCTTCTCCAAAAGATCAGCAGAATATCTTTTAGAAGTTAACTAAGAAGGGAAAATGTCTGCTTCCTTATATAAGGTAGTTAAAATATAAGAAATCTGAGATTTCAACTATGCTTTGGATTGTAATTATTTATTTTAACATATAGGCAAAAAACTCTTACACAACTTATACATAGATTAGACATAAACAAACCTTTTGAACCTGACAAAACATAAATATTATCAATATATGCTAGATGCATTTATAAAATGGCATGCAGTAGGAAACTTAGCTGTATATTAAATGACTTCGAGTGGACAGAGAAGATCACAAAACAATAGGTATCAACAAAAAATTTCAAATTAAAACTATTTGGAATTTGAAATAAACTGCTTGGAGTTCTAAACAGTATTTTTAAAGGCAAAACTGCTCTCTTGAACTTTTTTTTTTTTTAGTTCAAAACATTTCCAAAATGAAGCCTAGCTTGTAATACTTACAACTGATTTACGCTTCAGTGCCTGGAGCATTCAAAATTAAAAATGATTCAAATAGAACATTCATTTACCAGAACACAAACTGAGTCTCTTTCCAGAGAACTTTCTAACTCACTAGGATGCTCTTTACCACTATCACTTACTTCTAATTTTTTTTTTTGAAAAATCTTAATTCTATTCTATAGGGTCAACATCCTGAGGACAATACCCATGCTTTGGTAAATCATGAGTGAAGCAATTTAGTTCAGATAAAATATGAAGTTAGAAAATGCACTGCAGTGGACAGTGCTATCCATTTGATACAGCAACACTTTAAAATATATCTTGGGCAACCAGTATATTTTAATATATTAAATAGAACAACGTGGGAAATAGTAATAATACCATTCAGTAAGGAAGATCTATGGAACTCAGAAGGGGTAATAAAGACAAATGTCGAGAATTACTTTCAGAAGACAAAATATCTGAAAAAAATTACATATACTGGCTTTCCTTTCCAAAAATGTTCTGTTTCTTAAATATATAAAAACTCTTATGTTAGCTTTTATAATACTCACTGGAAAGATGTAGCTTTTTCCATTAGGATAAGTTACTTCTACTGCTTCAACCCTTAAAGAGAGCAAAAATACACAATTAAAGCAGAGGCTACAACAAATATGTATACTATTATAAAAGGAAAAGTCAGACTAACTCACGTAAATGGCTTATTGCAATATTCACTAAACATTGTAACCAGGATATCGAGTACGATTTTTGCCTGAAAGACAGAAAGCATACCTATTTCTTAAATCAAAGTATTTAATTATTAAATACTATAAGTAACTGTATTAAATTAATGAATATTTTAAATACAAAATTACAGTATCAGTTCATAAGAAATCTTTAAAAACTTTATTAGTTTTCCAAAACTGTCATGAAAAACCAGGCAACTAAATTACTAACTAAACCAATTAACAAATGAAGCGTCTGCATGTCTATGAAGCTGACAAAAGATCCAAACTCTGAGTAGTTCATTACATTATATACATTTATATCCATTTTAACTTCTAGAGACATAAAAATGACCCCAACAATTGATTGCCATGATCCAATATTTTCAAATAGTTTATAAAGCATCAAACTTACTCCTTATATTCAGTTTGAAGCAGGTCATATTTCTAAAAACCAAATACTGATCAGCAGTTAAGGTCAGTTTCAAAGGGACATCATTCTTATTTTATTTTGTAGATCAAGATTAACTTTGCTCAACCTTTGTTGGTCAAGGGTATTTACCTTGGTAAGATCTGTGGCTGTACACTCAATGAATACATTTCTAGTGTTGAGGCTAATTTTTGAATGTTCTCCTAAAAAACAGAAATACACTGGAATTGAAGATGCAATTTTTTGTGTCGTTGAATTGAAAAGACTGGGGTTTATAGATCTTTCTATCGAATAATTAGAGCTACTATACTAGAAAACCTAACAACCAGCAGAATAAATATGCATGCTGAGATCCAAGTAATCTTTCTTTAAACGAACAAGAGCTTGCAGGTCCTGTAGGTTCTTGTTTCTCCTTGTTTATAGCCGTTCCTAATTTTGTATCAGGATATTTGAGAAGACTCTGAAATCCAGACATGATTACACCTACATTATTTTGGGGACCAGGCCCTGCAGCTGAAATTACTGGTGAAGGGTACAATATAGTCAATGGAAAGTTCTACATATGCTATAATTTTATACACCTAGGTGGTTTACAGAGTCAGCATATTGCCCCCAACAATCTGGGTCCTCATTTTACCAGCCTCAGGAGCATGGAAGACTGAGTCAACCTTGAGCCGGTCAGAAAAAAACTACCAAACTGCTGACAGCCAATGATCAGCAGAAGTAGCCTGCAGTACTGCCTTCTAATCACTGTGCCACCGCAGCTGAATTTCAGTAATTGTGGTTACAACCTGCATAAATAGCATGGCTTCCCTAAGAAACTGGTGTCATTTGAACTGCAATAAAGTGCCAAAGTTATTCTTTGAAAAATGAAGCAATACTGCCTATAGCTAAAGACAACACTGGTGCATCAATGGATAGATTGTTTATATTTTGAAACATGTTGCAGTATTTATTTAAAGAACATGCAAATATATATTAAATGTAATCTCCAAAATATGATTAAATTATGTTACATCGTATTTTGTTAAGGAGCTGAAATTATGAAAATCACTCTGTCGTCAGTTTTATAAATGTTTTAACGGACCAGAATCCCCAGTTCCTATGCTGTCTAGAATTCATTAACTATGTTGCTTCATAACAGGAATGAATGTCTGCAATCTGAGCAGTGTGCATAGCAGTTTCGCTTCCCCATCTGTAAGCAAGAATTCTGAAATTCTGGCTTCCTATGAAGTACCAATGCACTTCCCATGAGGGTTCACTAGGAGCCTCAATCTGTTCCCGTAACAGATTTTTCTGTTCTTGTTCTTTACAGAAAGATACTCAGTCTCATTCCAAAATCAAATTCTTGAAAAATCTGTAACTTTAGAACTGTTTTAAGTAATATGTAAAAATGCATTTTACAACAATAACATTCATCATCATGAAATGAGTTTCTGATTATCTATGTTTCCCCTATTTTCTTATCTTGGGAGCCTTCCCCAAATATGTTCCGGATGTACAGTACATGGGAAGGATGAAGACAGAAGAAGAATCTAATTTGCTAGTAGCATCTACTCTCCTGAGTAGATATATATACCTAAGTGTACATATGAGAACCTTGGTGCTTTCTGAGCTTGCTTGTTTTCTTGCAGATGTTTCATTATCCAAACTAGCTAACATCCTCAGTGCTAGTTTGGGTAATGAAACACCTGCAAGAAAACAAGCAAGCTCAGAGAGTATCAAGGATCCCTCATGTCAACCTTGAGCTACAAATATTCTCCTTTATTAGTACATATGTGAACTTCAGCTAATTTAAAAATAAAAAATTATAATCCATTTCTGTTAAAGAGTTGAAACAATCAGATCTTGAGAATATATTCAAAAAGCATGAAGTAAGGAACAGGGGGAAAAAAATCTTATATTGAGGAGTATGTCCTGAAATAAATAGAACAAATTTCAGACTGTAACAGTATGCCATTTCCTACTTCTCTCATTTAACTGAGGTTAAAACAAATGTTGCTAAGAAAAGTCTTACCATTAATTATTGGTGGCATGGAGAGAACAATACCGTTGCTGTCATAGATAACTGGATAAAGTGATTCATTTTCAATAATATGTAGATAGTGTCTAAGATGGCTATCCGTCTAAAGCAAACAAAAGTTAATGTTTATATCTTTCCTCAGAAACCCTTAGTGTCATCTTATAATATCTGTATAACATACATTACTACCTATAATAAATGCATAGAGGTTATATATGAATAATTTTTTTCATTGGAAAAAGTCACTATATGCTAGAAAGGTGATTGGCAATTCATTTATTTCCCAGTATATTCCTTATGGCACATTCCTTATTCAAAAGTCTACAACCAGATATGAAATTAGAAATAGAACAATCTGTAAAAACTCAACTGGCTTTCAATTTATTGCTAAGCTGTATAAAACAAGCAAACTCTCAAGGAGTTTGGATGTTGACAAATTCATAACAGAATATAGTACACACTACACTGTGACCATAGTGCAATAATTTTACAGTATCACTAGAAGAGAAAATTCTAATGTTATCCATTATGGGAGAAAAACATTAAAAGCAGATTTTATTTTACAGGACATTAGATTTCAGGCCAAGGCCCTTAAAGTGTTGGGGAAATGGAACCAGTAAAGTAAATTTGGCACAGAAAGTATAGAGAAATACATGAAGGATTCCTTATTTGGGTAGGAAGTTGGACAAGAAGACCTCCAAGGTTCTTTCCAGCTCTGATTCTATGAAGCATAAGAAGATACATGAAGAGCAAAAACCGGAGTCTAATCCAAACAGCAATATACTGTAAACAGCTGTTTAGCTTTAGCAAGATTGTTACATCACAGTCTTTCAGACAGAACTATTATATAATGTCTCCTAAATCACAAAGTGGGCTCGCAAGCTCAGTTCTATGCTATGGCAACTAAATGAACAAATCATAGTTAGGGCAAGCACTTACTTCAAGAAGCAACAGTACTGTGAGATCAGAAATGAATTTACAAAAAAAGATAAAACCTATTTTAGCAATGCTCAAAAGTTTACTGGATTACTGCATGATCTAAGGTTTTCTACTACTGGCCAAATGTTTTGGAATATTCCTAGTTATAAAAGTTGGGTGTTTTCCCAAATCCATGAGTTCACTAGGAGCCTCAGTTACATTGTATTGTTTATGTGTGTTTATTTTTTTACAGGTTATAGACATTGTTCTTGCTTATACTATCATGTGATGATGTCTGCATGTATTTATAATTGTATTCATCCAAAGTTACTATGCTGACATAGATGACCATATACATTATATCAAATCATAAACAAAGGGAAAAATATCAAGTTGTTTTAAAGTAACCTACCCTGTACATTTCCATGATTTCAGGAGCACTATATTCTTTATCCTGATTCAATGGTTTGAATTTAATTTCAGGTGGTGGCTTAGCTGTATATATAAATGGGCCAGAGATTGTATCTAGATCATGACTACCAATTGCAACTAATGATCTCTTCCTAAAAAGAAAGCAAAATGAATTAACATCTCTTCTAGATTCCCATTAAACAGGGTACCGATACATTCTTGTATAATAAATATTATTCATGAATAATAAACTTTGAATATTACACTGTAATTTGCATCTGAAAATGAATACACACATATTATATGCAGAAGTTTTCTTCCCTTTTTATTTACATCTGATTTTTAAAATACCATACAAAAACAGTATTCTTTAGCATTTTCTTTTCAACTTAAACAGATTCTAATTCAATACATTTAATATTTCAATAAAAATAAATTATTTTTCAGAATACAACTAACCTGCATATATTTTGATGCAATTTCTCTTGTAGGTCAATGAAACTATCATAGCGGTCTTTGACAAAAGTTATATTACGAAGAACTGCAGCCACTGCATAAGGACGGATTTGGGCAGTCTGCCATAAAATGGATATAATTATTTGTGAAAGACAATTTGGGTGAAAATATTAAATGCTCCATAAAGCAATCCATTATTTAATAAAATTAAGCCTTCCTCTTAAACAAAAACATTTAAGATAACTAATCCTGTAGATTTTAAAAATGAGTATTAATTGTATTCTTTACATGTCTGTATTCAAAGAAAAAGAACAGCAGTACAGTTAATCAATATAATAATTTTATGCTTGTTGACTCTTAGCTAACCTCTACAAAAATTGACTTAAATTTGAAAACATGTATTTACAATCTATGCATCAAGATGAGGATTCAACTTTACTTACCTCTTCACTAATGGTAAGTCTTTGAATTTCACCATTGGGTGGTGTGATTTTTTTATATCGTGGAGCCCTTATTCTAAAATAATGAGATTTTAATATTAAAGATCAGCTTTGGATGCATAAAATTAGGCTCCACCTTAATGCCTATCTCCCATACCCAGCTAGCACACAGAAACATACACATTCTTCCAGCATGATTCAAAAAGCTACTTTGAGCTAAAAAAATTAAAATCTGAAATATTTTGTCTATCACTAGCAGATAATTCTGTCATTATTATCAGATTCTAATCATAAAGGATTGTGTCTTAAATATTTTAAATGCTATTAAATAGCAGCAAATGGAAATGATTTGCCATTCAGAAATTTGTTTCAATTTCTTACTTTACTTGAAGCTACCTATCTAAAAAGCATGAAATGTTTGATTTAAAGTAATATAAAATATTGTTTAAACAACAAGCAAACAAATTATATGGGCCCAAAGCAGTTCAAGCAACCTGAATTTCTAGTTATTTCTGAATCTATCCTTTACAAGCACTTAGACATTTACCGCTTCACAATGCTTTACAGCCCTAAAGCTTTACAGTCAGCATATTGGGTCCTCATTTTACTGACCACAAAAGGATACAGATTGTTACAACAGCAACTGGTTTACCATGATTGAGCAATATAATTTTAAAGTATGATTTCACATGATCATATCACTTAGTGAACGAAAATCCCAGATTATTGGTCAGGAATAACAGCAGTCCAAGGTAAGAAGAATGGTATGGCACAGAAAAGGAGGCTTGGGATCGCAGTGCAGGCTGCATATGAGTTGGGAAAAGGCTTGGGAGACCTGCTGTAGGCCTCATGCAAGTGAAGGAAAGCCTGGGGTGGATGGCACAGGGCAGTGTGACCGTAGAAAGGCTAGTGGAGTGGATGGAGTGGCAGGCAAAAGCATGGGAAGGCTGGGGGTTGATGGCATGACATTGCCACAAATACAGGAAAGACAGAGAGATTTATCAGTGTGACTTGTAACCTCTTTTGTAAGCTTCCATATTGATTTTGCTTGTGGGAAGGCAAAAGGGAAGGTTGAAAATGTCAATTACATGACTTAAAACATTGCAACCATTAGTGCAAACCAGATTTTAAGCAACCAAATCATGACCAGGGGACCAGGAGCCACTGTGCCAGCCAGAAAATCAAGGATCAGTTGTAAGTACCACTTGTTCAGTGTCATTACAACTTCAAACAGTTGCTGAATGAAATGGCTGATAAAGTGAAGACTACTTAAAAGTGTAAAGTTTGAATTATTAGGTATGATCTGTTGCTAAAGCACAAACACATTAAAAATAATTCAGGAATTGAGATGTTTTGTCTTACTGCTTACTTATAAGCCTAATACAGCATTTAATAATAGTCATAGAGTATTACCTCTCTTTAAAAATCTGAAGACCTCTGACTAGCCCTTCCAAACAAAGGAGATCATATCGATTAGCAGGAACATCAATTTTATACAGAATAGTTTCTGATGCACCCTCTGCTTTTCCATCACCTTTTTCTTTGCTTATTATGTCCTTCTCGGAAGTCTAAAATTTAAAAAAATGTATAAAAGATACAAACACAAACTTATGGGTAGACATCAATGTCAAGCAGCATGAGTCTTTTGCAATATACCTTTTAACTCCTCCTATACAACTCTACCAATGTTGCTTTTGAAACCTTCAAAATCCTTTTGAGAGACTGTGAAGTTCATGGAAGCTTGAAGACAGAAAAGAGAAACTACCTAAATCTTTTGTTTGAAATAGTGAAGGCAGTAAAAACAATATACAGGTAGTTCTCAATTTATGACTGGTCACTCAGCAACCATTCAAAGTTCACAGATTCCCCAAAAGCTACTTATGACCTTGTTTCAAAGTTATGGCAGTTGCAGCACCCTTGCAGTCATTACTCCTTATGACAAACTACAGGGATACTGAGTACTCAACGCATCATTGGATCTCTGCAACCACTCATCTACCCAAGGAGATCAGGCCAGCTGTGGTGGGAGCAAGACAGCTGGAGTTTGCAAGCCTCCAATTTCCTTCCTATCCAGCAAGAAAGGGGAGATCAAGCTGGCCAAAGCCTGCAAATGTCCACCCTCCTTCCTTTCCAAGGACTTGCAGTATTCAGCCTCTTCCAGGCCTAGCAACATCCAATGTACTCTTCTGTTTTTCGCAGCTTCTGAGAGGCACAGAACATCACAAAACTGCATCTTGTTAGATGCCCAAGTCTGTCAAAATCCTTCTGAATCTCGAGTCTATCTTTCAAAGTGTTGGCAATTCCTCCCAGCTTAGTGTTGCTTGCAAATGATCCCCTCACCTAGATCATTTATGAAGATGAGGCCCAAGACAGAACCTTGAGATACCCCACTGCTTGCTTCCCTCCACATAAGTGAAGCTCCATTGAGGACTACATACTGAATCCAGCTAATCCACAGCATTTCCCTGATCCACCAATTTAATCATTTTATAAAAGAAGGCAATAAAGTTTGTCTGGCATAATCTGTTTTTAATTAATCCATGCTGGCTTCCAGTAACCACCTTATTCATTTCTAGATACTCAACCTATTATAAATATATCATAAAACATGTTCTGACCAGCTCGCAAGTGTATTTACAAATACTTTTAACCTTTCTGTTACACAAGCCATTGTTCCATCTTGTCTCAAAACTTCCATTATTATTCCAGTTCCTCAAAAGCCCTCTCCTGATACTTTAAATGACTATAGACCAGTAGCTCTCATACCCATAGTTATGAAGTGTTTTGAAAGACTGGTCTTAAAATATATACAGAATTGCCTCCCATCAAACCTTGACCCATACCAGTTTGCCTATCGGAATAACAGGTCCACACAGGATGCTATTGCCATGGCTCTCCACGTTGCACTGAACCATCTGGAGCATAGTGGGAGCTATGTAAGGATGCTTTTCATTGATTACAGCTCAGCTTTTAATACCATCATTCCAGCTATACTGATTAAGAAGTTGCTAGAATTGGGCCTCTCCTCTCACATCTGCTGTTGGATAAAGGACTTTCTTACTAACAGACCCCAAACTGTTAGGATTGACAGTTATTTTCCCTCTACTCTTGCTCTCAGCACTGGCTCTCCACAGGGTTGTGTGCTGAGCCCCCTTTTGTATTCACTCTACACCTATGACTGCACTTCTACTTGTCCCACTAATCCTATAATAAAATTTGCAGACGACACCACATTGGTGGGACTCATATCAGAAGATGAAACGGTTCTCACTGGTTCCCACTGGTCTTGTGGTGCAAGACTCATAACCTCACCCTGAACATCCAAAAGACCAAAAAATTGATTATAGACTTCAGACGATGCAAAGCAGAGCTTCTCCCACTATGTATCAATGGAGACTGTGTGGAAAGAGTTCAGTTTTAAATTTCTAGGAACTCATATTTCCGACAACCTTACTTGGTCGGTTCACACTATGGCCACTACAAAGAAGGCCCAACAGCGCCTGCACTTTCTGAGGCTGCTGAAAAAGAGTGGTCTGGGTGAGAAGTTGCTGGTTACTTTTTACCGTTCTACCATCGAGAGCATTTTGGCATACTGTGTAACGGTGTGGTATGCTGGGTGCTCTGTAGTGGATAAGATGATGCTCCAGAGAGTTATAAGCACAAAAAATCATCAGTTGCTTTTTCTTCTTTGGAAGAGATTGCGAAGACCAGACTCCTCTCTAGAGCACAAAAAATCTCCACAGAAATGGAGGAGGGCAGAGCTGGCATCGCGACGATACGGCATATGATCTTGGAGGTCTGAAATCGCTGCCGATATCTTTGCTCCTGGGCGGTCCTATCGGATCTAAACCATCCCGAAGAGACAGTGAAGGTGAAGAGCACATCCTGTCGATCCCAGGGATACCAAAAAGTCCCTGGTAGATCCAGGAAAAGCTCTTCTTGCCAGTGGCAAAGAGGCAGCCATTAAAGCTGCTGAAGTTGGGACAGCTCCAAAATGAAAGAGAACAGAAAGAGAGAGTGTGCCAGTTTGGTGAGAACTTTTTCTTAATTCTAAGATCTGAAAGGACACCCTAAGGAAAAGAAAGAATCTGTAAAAGTTTTGACAGAAGTGATTAAGCGGCGATTTTAAACAGGAATGTCAAAGTAAATTTTTTTTCTTATTGCTGGATTTTCTATACACGATCTTATATTTTGAAACTGGACTGATTTTTTTCTTTTCCATCTATTTTTTTTCTCCTTTTTGATTTTGTAACATTTTAGGCTACAGACTCTCTTTTAGTTATTTCTTTTTTAAAAATATCTTTTTCTTTCTTTTTTATTAATTCTTATTATATTTTGCTTGGAAAAGGAGGGGGAAAGTGAAAGCAAAGAAACTTTGTAACACTGCCAACTAGAGGGTTGGAAATATTCTATTTCTCCTGTGACCAGACAAAGCTGAGAAATAAAGAACTGAGACTTTTTTTCAAGGACGTTGCTATTTGATAAGATAGAGGGAAAAGCATGGGAGAGTATTATTGCAGGTGCTCTTCTGGGTTTCTATCAACAGCTGGAGTCTGGTGTTGAAACCTAGGGAAATAAAAAGGTGGTAAGTTTTTGGAGAAGAGAGTTATAATAACAGCCTTGGATAATTAAACAAAGTGCAGTGTGCTCTTTTTACTTTTTCTAAGTTGTGCTATCCCTCCTCACCAGCTTTATTTTATTTCATTTTATCTTTTTTTTTTGCAATAGCTATTTGGATCTTTGGCTTTGTTGGAGCTTGTCTTTGTTTTTCTTTTTCTTTTGGAAGTCCAATCTCTACACTTGCTTTTTATTTTAAAGGGAAAGCTTTAGTATTAATGTTTCCTTTTTTTTAAGGGAATAACCTTTTTTTCTCCTTTCCTGGTATTTTTGTTTTTTCATCTACCTTTCTGGTTTATTTTTATGCACTCTTTTCTATTTGAGACCTCTCAATTGGATTAAGGTGTTGAAGAACCTGAAGAATTTTTCCTTTTCTTTTTTTTTCCAAGCCTTTTTCTTCATCTAACTACTGATTGGATTAAGGTATACAAGAACCTGAAGAAATTTTGTCCTCCCTTTTTTTTTTTTATCATTACTATTTGGCTTCTTTTTTCTACTATTTTTATTTTGAACTACAATTGGTTATTTCACAATTGGATTAAGGTTTAGAAGAACCTGAAGATTTTGAATTGCTTAAAATGAGTAGGAAACTAACAGCTCCTGGTTCTTCAACTTCTTCTTCTTCTCCACCATCTGGAGGACAACGTTCAATACAGACAATGTTAAAGCAAGAAAAAGAAAAAGTGACTCTGCAGATGATTATGCAAGGAATTCAAAATATTCAAGCAAGATCAGAGAATATTGAAAAGAGAATAGAGAATATTGAACAAAGAATGGAGAACATTGAACAAAGAACAGGGAAAACCGATGAAAAAGTGGAGAACATCCAACAAATGATGTTGAAGTATGATGAGAGATTCCAAAAAATTGAAGAAGTTAAACAAAGAGACAAGAAGATTGGAGATATTGATAATAGATTAACGGTGGTTGAACAAGATAAAAGTGGTATGTTGAGATGGGAGATGGATAGATCAGAATTCTATCTTAGATTCCAAAAGGAAGAGGAAGAAAAAGGACAAAACTTAGCTGAGATAATGATAGAAATACTGGCTGAAGCTTTGGAAATAACTCAAGAGAAGATGATGGATGGAATAGATGAGGTTTATCGAGTTTTCACAAGATATGCGATGAGAAATAGCTTACCAAGAGAAGTTCACATTAAATTTACAAAGAAAGCCATTAAAATGCAAATATTGCAAGTGGCAAAAGAGAAAACATTGAAATATAAAGACAAGGAGATTGTGGTCTTGAAACAAATACCCAGAAGAGTGAGAGAGATGAGAAGAGAATACCGATTCCTGACTAAAATGCTACTTAAAAAAGAGGTGAATTATAGTTGGCTGATTCCAGAAGGTTTAATGTTCACATGGCAAGAACAGAGATATAGAATTGACTCAATTGAGAAAGCGGAATTATATTATACAGAATTTTTTGGAGGGAAAGAGGAAGAGGCAGAAAAAGAAATCTCACTCATTGAATTCCAAGAGGACTGCCAAATGGCGATTGAAAAAGAAGGTGCAGTAGGTGGAAAGGTGGAAGCCAAAGAATAACATGAACTAAGATCTACGAGAGCTGCTAAACCTAACTACAAAATATTACCATGGAAGAGAAAAAACTGATTACAATTAATATAAATGGACTTAACTCAGCCGTTAAAAGAAGGAAAACCTTTAATAAATTAGAGAAATTAAAATTTGATATAATTTGTCTACAAGAAGTACATATTAAAAAACATGAACAATTGTTGATACAGCCAAAATTAGGGAAAATATTTACTTCCTTGACACAATGTAAGAAAAGAGGAGTGGTTTTATATATTAAAGAGACCATCCCAGCAAAATTGATTTATACTGATGATGACAGAAGAATACTAATGGTGGAAATAATGGACAATAATACAAAAACACTCCTGATTATAATCTATGCCCCGAATGACAAACAAGAAGAATTCTACAAAAAACTACATATGAAAATAATTGGACTATGCTAATATAGTTATGATGGGAGTTTTTAATGGAAGTCCAATCTCTACGTTTACTCCACCCCCTTTATTATTAGAAAATAATAAATAAAGATGTACTTCTTTCTTATTATATCTACAAAATGATTTTAGGATAGATTTGGGATGATAATATGAACTGTTATAAAATAAACTAAGTAAATTATGATTATCTTGTAAAACATGAACGAATAAAAGTATAGTCAAATGATTAATTAATAATTTTTGATTGACAATATGAGATTATATGCAATGTAATTGTAATTGAAGACTACGAAATGGAAACACAAAACAATTTGTAAACCAACCGGCACACTGTATGTACACCTATGGAAGATAGCTTGATGTTTTTTTGTTTTGTTTGTTTGTTTTTAAAAACCAATAAAATTTAAAAAGAAAAAAGAAAAAGAAGGAAATAATAGCATAATTAGAACCACTGTTTTCATTGGTAAGGGTTTTTTTTTTACAAAACAGAATCCTGAATAATCAGGGAAAAATGCTTTATATGACTCTTGCATTACATTACACCTATTCCATCTTCAGTGAGTCTGCAATAAATATAATAGTAAAAATACTTACTATTTCATCAAGTTCCAAACCAAATTCAAAACACAGTTCATCAAATTCTTCATCAGCTGCAGAAAAAAAAATGTTTTTAAGATTGGTTGTCTATTAAAGTAGAATTAATGCATCTTTGGGGGGGGGGGGAAATAACTGATTTCATCTTAATATTTGGTTAAATGTCATTCAGAAGGATTCAGAGGTGACCACAAAGCAATAGGAAATGATGCAATTTTAATAAGCAACCAATATCCTTCCATTTTCATAGCTGTCGTGGGCTAAAAATCTGTATTAATAAGTAAGGTTGTTTTTGTCTGGTTTCCTGCTGGAAAATAAAAGCTCCCCACTTCCTCCCTTTATTCTGTTACTTAATCCCTCTCCAACCTGGTACCGGCTAAATGTGCGGGTGTGCAACTGCCAAGTCCACAACAGGCACGGACTTGGTCGAAAGCAGCGGGGGCTGCAGTCCAACATATTTGGTGAATGGTAAGCACTAAATCAGGGCAGGATAATGTGCCTTTTCGCCCCTGAGCTCAAAGAACTTTATGAAGGCTCCATTATACTCCAAATCTACTAAGGTGTAACTTTACCATTAACCGAATTGCCCCACATCTAGTGCAAATATCAGTTGCCATGACCTCTTTCCCCACCTCTTTCTGACCAAAAGACACGCTCACTACAAGCCCCCAAGTTTTTCCTTACTGTAACTCCTTCCCAAGGCTTGAAAAAGCAGATCTCGCTTCACGCCGACAGTCGGCATGGCCCACTAGCGGTTCCTGCCACTTTCCTTCGCGGCGCATGCGCTAGCCTCACTGTCACTAAGGGAGGCCCCAGGACTTCAACTCCCTGACGTTAAGGACTTAGTGTCTAAATTGCTGCCGATCCAAATGTTGCTTTTTGGGGGGGATGCCTCTTTGTTCAGAAGAATCAAAATAGGATAAAGTTCGTCAAAATCCTGTGTTTTTAAATTGGTGAAAAACCCAGCAGAGAGAAACCTGTATAAAATTTTGTTTTACGTTGATCAGGCTTGTCGCGGACAGCTAATCATTTCCATTTTATCAGCCGGAAAAAAGGGACACGTCTTGATCTATAGATTTAGAAACAGTAAATAGTATAGAACGGGCTTCGCCCTAGCACAAGAAACGATGCGTAAGTTACTTCTTGCATGCAAGTTATCGTAGTACTATCTAACATGCTGGCATCCATTGGAATACCGGCTCTGAGATAGGCGGATACAGATATGTAAATCAATTTAAATAGAATGAAGGGCGTGGGGTTTTTTTCAATTTCAAATGGTTTATGAATGGGATTGTGTTTATTTAATTTATACTCCTATTTACTTTCAGCATACAGTAAAATCATACCTCATAATTTTATAACAGTGTTTTTCAAACTGGGAACTGTAAGATGTGTGGACTTTAACTGTAGAATTCCCAGCCAGCAGAATTTCGAGAATTGAAATTCACACATCTTAAAAGTATGAGATATAGAGCCCCTGTGTATCTTCCGTGTTGTTCATTAAATTTGGCTTTCAGAGAAACGGATTTGCTGCTTTAGAATCTAGGTATACTGATTGGTTCACATGTATTACTGCTGTATTACTCATGATGTTGTTAGGCACGGTTTGTTAAATAAGTTTTATTTGGATACATTCAGGCATCGCAGTCTGGAAAGGATTTACAAGACTTGGATATAAATCTCTAATACTCCTTTTTTAATTATTCAGGAATTTCAGAGTATATATATTAGGGACAGACAAAATGTACAGGATGTTTTGGGGGGGATTTGTTTGTTTTCATGAAAAATTTTGATTGTAGTATTTAGTGATGGCATATATACTCTAAGCTGTAAGCTGTAAATTCTGCTTTACAAAGCACAACACTGGATCTTTTTCAGTAAGGGGAGACATGATAGACACGAAAATTGTCATATATATATATATATATATATATATATATATATATATATATATATATATATATATATATATACACACACACATACGTACATATATACATATATAATTATATATATAATAAGCAAAACACAAGCACGAAGCCAAAAGCACTAAAAGCACTTTTACTTTTTATTGAAGTGCCAGTTGTCTGCTCTTGCTTTTTCTTCCCATTTTTCCTATTAAGTATTGTAAGATGAGCAGAAAGGTACCAGCCTCAACTTCTTCAATCCCGACTTCTTCTTCCTCACCATCTGCAGGACAACGATCAATACAGGTGATGTTGCAACAGGAGAAGAAGGAAGTGACACTGCAGATGATTATGCAAGGAATTCAAAAGATACAAGCAAAAACAGATAATATTGAAAAGAGAATGGAAAACATTGAAAAGAGAACGGAGAACATCAAGCAAAGAACCGAAAAGACAGATGAGAAAATTGAAAATATCCAACAGATGATGATGCAATATGAGGACAGAATTAAGAAAATTGAAGAACAAGACGTACAAAGAGATAAGAAGATTGGAGATATGGATACCCGACTGAGTGAAGTTGAAAGAGACAAGGGTAGATCTCTGTAATCATTGGGATGGGAAATTGATAGGTCAGAATTCTATCTTAGATTCCAAAATATAGAAGAAGAAAAAGGTGAAAATCTTGCTGAAATGATGACAGAAATCCTGGCAGAAGCATTAGAAATAACTAAAGAGAAGATGATGGATGGAATGGACGAGGTTTTCTGTGTCTATGCAAGATATGCGATGAGAAATAAACTACCAAGAGAAGTTCATATCAGATTTACTAAGAAAATAATTAAATCACAAATACTGCAGGCGGCAAGAGAGAAAACACTAAAGTACAAAGATAAAGAAATAGTGGTACTGAAACAGGTACCAAGAAGAGTGAGAGAGATAAGAAGAGAATATTTATTCTTGACCAAAGAGTTACTTTAGAGAGGAATAAATTACAGATGTCTGATACCAGAAGGACTCATGTTTACCTGGCAGGAACAAAGACACAGAATTGATACAGTTGAAAAAGCTGAGTTATTCTATCTGGAATACTTCAGAGGAAAGGAGGAAGATACAAGAAAAGAAGAGTCGTTGATTGAATTTCAAGAGGAATACTTAGCACTAATTGAAAAAGAAGAAGGAGCTGTAGGTGGTGTACCCAGAGAGCAACGAGAACCAAGATCTACTAGAGCAACAAATCCTTCTTATAAAGTCTAAAATGGAGGAGAGAAGACTGATTATAATTAATATAAATGGACTCAATTCAGCTATTAAAAGAAGAAAAATATTTCTTAAGTTAGAGAAATTAAAATTTGATATAATCTGCCAACAAAAAGTACATATTAAAAAACAACATGAACACATATTGAAACAACAAAAATTAGGGAAATTATTCACAGTGTTGACACAGTGTAAAAAGAGAGGAGTGGTGTTATATATTAGAGATACAATTCCCACGGAACAAATATATACAGATGATGATGGAAGGATTTTGATGGTGGAGATAATGGACAATAATCTAAAGACACTTTTAATAGCAATCTATGCTCCAAATGATAATCAAGAAGATTTTTATAGGAAATTACATATGAAAATAATTGAACTGGACTATGCCAATATTTGTCTGATGGGAGATCTTAATGGAATAATAAATGACAAATTGGATTATAAAACACAGAAAACAGCAAAGAAAACTAGAAAGACACTGCCAAAATCCTTCTTTCGAATGGTAGATGAGATAAACTTAAAAGATGCATGGAGAGAGAGAAATGTGGAAAATAAACAATATACTTTTTATTCAAATAGACATGCATCATGGTCCAGAATAGATATGATATTGATGTCAACAGAATTGCTCTCCAACATACAAGACATTGAAATAGAAACAAGTACCTGGGCAGATCACAATCCAATAACAGTTGTATGGAAAGGACAAAAAAGGAGATCTAGATGGACTTTAAATAATACGATATTAAAGGAAAAATTGAGAGAGAACTGACTTTCTTCTTTAAAGAAAATACAAAAGAGGATACATCATTACAGAACCTCTGGGGCACGATGAAGGCTTATACAAGAGGTTTGATAATGGACTATACAAGGAAAAGAAACACAAAACAGAGAAAAACCTTTAAGAGATTGGAAGATGATTACAAGAGACTGGAAAAAGAGCTACAGAAATTTTCACAAAAAAGGACATTAAAGTTAAAATGGACATAACTAAACATAAAAAGGGGCTAATGGAAAAAGAGGAAATAGCACAAAAAATTAAAAACGCTAAGCAGAACTATTTTGAAGATACCAAAAAACCAGGCAGATGGCTAGCATATAAATTGAGAAAGGAAAGAGATTCAAGAAGGATAAATCAATTGATAAATGAACAAGGACATGTATGCTATTGAAATGCGGAGAAGAAAAAAATATTCAAGATTATTATGGAAAATTGTACCATCAAGAGAATGTTCAGGAAAAAAGAATTCAACAATACTTACAGGAAGTAAATCTGCCCCAGATACCCAAAGATATTGAAATAATGTTAGAAAGTAACATAACAATGATGGAACTAACAGAAACTTTAAAAAAGCAAAATATTGGGAAAGCACCGGGTCCGGACGGTTTACCAGTGGAATTTTATAAGACATTTCAGGAAACATTGAATCTTCCTTTATTAGAAGTTATGAATGAAGTTACGACAAGGAAGAGAATACCAAAAACATGGTCAGAAGCATATATTACACTTATACTGGAGGAGGACACAGACCCACAGCAAGTTAAAAATACAGACCTATATCCCTATTAAACTCAGATTATAAAATTTTTGTTTCAATTCTGGCAGTAAGACTGAAAAGATATTTAAACCATTTTATTCATTCTGATCAAAATGGATTTCTGCCAAAGAGACAACTTAAAGACAATATGAGAATAATTTTAGACACACTGGAATACTATGAGGCACATCCCGGAAAACAAATGGCTTTGATGTTGTAGATGCACAAAAAGCCTTTGATAATGTGAATTGGTGTTTTATGTTGCTACAATTGGACCAAATGGGCTTTGGCAAAAAAATTACCCAAGCCATAGAAACAATATATTGTAAACAAACTGCAAAGGTTATGATAAATGGCGAGTTAACAGACTTTATAGATATAAGAAAAGGGATTAGACAAGGCTGTCCACTGTCGCCACTGTTGTTTGTGTTAACACTGGAAGTGCTGAATAGGAACATTAGAGAAGAAAAAGAAATAAAAGGAATGAAGATTAAAAAAGAAGAGTATAAATTGCAAGCTTTTGCAGATGATTTGGTATTCATATTAGAGGATCCATTGGAGTCAGCACCTAAACTGATAGAAAAGAAAGTAGGGAAAGTAGCAGGTCTGAAAATAAATAAAGATAAAACAAAGATCTTACCAAAGAATATATTAGCAAGACGAAAGAAAGAATTGGAGGAAGTTTTGGGGATCCAGGTCACAAATAAGGTTAAGTATTTAGGAATACACATAACACCAAGATGCAGCACACTTAAGGAGGACAATTATCTTAAACTCAAACAGCAGATTGCAAGAGATTTGATAAAATGGGAAAATTTACAATCATTGATTGGGAGAATATCTACAATTAAGATGAATGTATTGCCTAGAATCTTATATTTATTCCAGATAATTCCAATTAGACTAGGAAAAGAATTTTTTGAAGATCTAAATAAAATAGTGGTAATATATATATGGCAGGGGAAGAAAGTGAGAATACAACTTAAACTGTTACAATGTGCAAGAATAAGAGGAGGATTCGCTGTGCCCAATTGGGAATTATATTACCAGGCGTCGAGTTTGATGTGGGTAAAGGAGTGGATATCACTAAGGAATACTAGACTTTTGAAGTTAGAAAGACATGACTTGCTGTTAGGGTGGCATGCCTTCCTCTGGTATAAGGGAACTAAAACACAGGGGTATTTTAGAAGACATTATATGCGAGAAGCATTGGTTTTAAACTGGGAGAAGATAAAAAAGTAATATTATCTAAAAATTCCACTATGGTTATCTATTACTATGGTTATCTACTATCTACAAATAGTTAGATATGGTGATATATTGAATGAAAAGGGTGGACTTAAATCTTTGCAAGCATTGGAAGAACAAGATGTAAAAATGAATTGGTTTTCATATTTGCAAATACAATCTAGATTTGATAAAGATATTAAAACAGAAGGTATCTACAATAAGTTGACCGATTTAGATAAAATTTTGACAGGTACTGATGAAAAAGTAATTTTAAAACTTTATGGACATTTGCTGGAGTTTAAACTAGAGGAAGAACAAGTTAAAGAAACAATGATTGCATGGGGGAAAAATTTTTGGATATGGGATTGATCTAGATAAATGGCAAAAATTATGGTCTCAAACTTATAAAATGACAATGTCAACTGCATATAAAGAAAATTTGTATAAGATGTTTTACAGGTGGCATTTACCCCCAATGAGAATTGTGAGAATGTTCAAGAATAAATCAGATAAATGTTGGAAATGTCATCAGATACCTGGTTCATATTACCATATGTGGTGGACATGCTCAGATGCAAAAAGATATTGGACTATAATCCACACATGGTGGAAAAAATGATAAAACGACACATAGAATTTAAACCTGAGATATTCTTATTGGGAATTATACTGGAAATATACAGTAAAGAACTGAAATATTTGACTGTAAATGTTTTAACAGCAGCTAGAATTGTATTTGCTAAAAATTGGAAAAATGAAAAAAATACCTATGCAGGAGGAAATTATTAAGAAAATCATGGACTGTGCTGAAATGAGTAAATTGACACTTGAAATCAGAGAACAAGAAGTAAACATTTTTATATGATATGGGATTTATTTTTTCAGTGGTTAGATAAAAAGACATGGTAAAGAAATAGATTAGGAAGCTTTACACTAAAAAGTTAATAGATTGATATAGAATACAATATAAAATACATAACCATTGGATGAATGTATAAGATTAAATTATAATGAAATTTAGAATATCTCGTATAGAATGAAGGAAAAATAGTTTAGTCAAATGAATGATTAATGATTGATATTATATAAGCACATGTTAGATTGATAAGGTGAGACTTTATATAACTTGTGAGTAATGGTAAAAAAAAGGATAGCACAAAAGATCGTAACCAACTGACACACTGTATGTATATAATTGAAAGATGGTTTTATGTTTCTATGTTTTGTTTGTATGTTTTTTGTAAAAAATAAAAACTTTATTAAAAAAAAAAAGAAAAGAGGCTATAAATATGTTTCAATAAATGAATAAATCAATCTTCAATATGTTGCAAATAGTTTTGATTTTGTAGACCTCTGAGAGGATCTCGAGAGACCCCCCAGGACCAGACTTTAAGGAACACTGGTCTAGACAGTAGGTCTTCAGATAGATTCCATCAATTCTATCAATGGAATCAATTTCAGGGGGCACAAATTATGAATCAATCTTAAACAAAAGCAAAGAAATTGCTTTATATCCTAGTATATTGTGTGATTTCACCCCCTGGGTAAATGAACAGACGCTTCAAATAAATGAAAATTTAAGAAGAATCTCTTTTTCTCTTTGCTCCATTATGGGCATTAATAGGGGTCATAAGCATATCTTGCATAATGGTTAAGCAATATCTTTGCTTCTTATGGGCATTAATAGGGTCATAAGCATATCTTGCATAATGGTTAAGCAATATCTTTGCTTCTTCAGGATTAATACCAACTCAAAGCCCTTTGTCTGAATTCACCAGACACTGTTACTTGAATGTCTGGCTTGCAGTTCATTTGTCTTTTTTTTTGTGCTACAGGTCATCATTCAAAATAAACAGACAACTATAAGCAGTTGTTCCCATATTAATCATCTGTACAGATCAAGGGCATGGTGTCATACATAAAGAAGAATGGAACTTTAAGGAACGTTAACTCAAAGCCCAGGAAAACATGGGACAGGATAAAGTCTCCTATTATTGTTCTTCAGATCTAGTAAAGCAAAAGTTTCTGAATATGGATACAACCTTGTTGAATGGCATTTCTAAGTATAAAGAATGAAGTGTTATGAAGAGGGATTTTGTGACATGTTGCACCAAGTTTCCCCAAACCAGTACTCTTCAGTGTTGAACTTTGATTCTTAAAATTCCCAGCTAAAATACCAGATTGGAGAACAATGTTTCACACTATTCGGTCAAGTATAAGAAGCTAAAGCCACACAACTGAGAAATGTTCCCAGTTTAATCTTGATGTAAAAAAAAATTAATACACACAAACTCTCATGTAAATTGTATCAAAAGTAGCTAACTTGCTTTGATGAAATGATTTTGAGTGGAGGATAGCCTATTTATTTTTATTTTATCTGCCAGAATATAGTTTCATGTTTGAGCTACAGTATTTAGATATTGGATTTGCTCAGACAAATGATCACAGCCTGCAGTCTGGCTTCCAGAAATTACAACCAGTTGATACTTAACGCACATCCTGCTGTTTGAAATACTACATGAATGGATATAAGAGTACTGATTTATACCCATTTCCTTTTAACTGCTGTTACATACAGAGTGTTGAAAGCATAAAACATACATTACATGTCTGCATTCATTCTGAAAACAGCTAAAACAAATCAAAATAATTTAAAAACTTTGAAAATATAATGTGACTTTATATACTGTTATCAAAAAGTAAAAAGCATTAAATTTTTGGACCAACATATAAGATGCAGTAGTAGTTTTACCATGGATTTCATTATTACAAAACATTTGATTGATTGATACATATACAGAAGCATAATCTATGTGTAGACAACTACAATATTTTCTATCACGAGCCAATGTAGAACAATAGTTAAGGGGTCAGGCTAGAAACTGGGAGACTGGGAGTTCTAGACCTATCTTAGCCACAAAGCCAGCTGGGTGACCTTGAGCCTTGAGTCATTCTCTGTTAACCCTGGGAAAGAGGTAACTACAACAAATTCTGAAAAACCTTGCCAAGAAAACTGCAGGGATTTGTCCAGGCAGTCGCCAGAGTAAAACACTGACTAGATGGCAACAACAACAATAAAAGTTTCAATTACACCTGCACTTAGGTGAGCACTAGCCCCTTTCTGAAATATTTATTTTGGAAGGATTTTCAAAGAAATCTTCGAAATTTTCCAGTAATTTATTACAGAAGCTATCCCAAATTATATATCTTTCTAAAAAGGGATGGGAAAAAAAACAAACCAAACTGAATGTTATTAATTATGGCCTGAAGCTTGCATACTTAAAATGATTCTTTAAAAATAAAACATCTGAACCTATTTGTCTAAAAATTAAGATATACGATCAATGAATAAGAATACTAATGATGATCTTCACTTTTATGCTATAGAAATAATCATTTGTTGATATCTGAAGGCTAAAGTAACAATTTTGACATCATTGTATATAAAATAGCAATCTTTATTAACCAAAAGTTACATCAAAATCTTAAGTCTCATCAGAATTCCAGCTGAAAGAAGAGAACATTAACTTGTGCAGCAAATCCAGATAAAATCACCTCGGTGCCATGTGGCACAAGAAATGCACTGCAGGAATTTGAGTATATCTACACTGCTAAATATACAGTTGAAACAGTTAATATGCTGTATGTCTTTATAAATTGTCAGTGTATAAACAGAAAGGATTAACATTCCTTTGAAAAACATTTGAAGGTTTTTAAAAGCTAATATTCAATTATTCTTGTGTGTCTAAAACTTGCTCTTTTCTCTTGAATATTTCTTTCCTTCTGGATAATTTTTTACTCTTGGATAATCTCTTCCTTAGGTCTTAAGGCCTAGGTTGTAGCATACTTTATTTTTTATAGTACTAAGTTAAGAAGCCTATCATTTGATGGATCATCTCTACTACCTGTCTTGTAGCTTGGATTGAAATGCCTTATGCCCTGGTTTTGGAGTATAAAAGCTATCCTATATATAAGTAAGAGTAACAACAAGGGTAGTAACCAGTAAGCAGGCTTCTTTTACATAGGTTGCGGGGGGGGGGGGGATTGGAATTAACTTCAATAATTTCTAAACATTTTACAAATTTTAATTCTTCAAGAAACATCGGTTTCCAGGAAAAATCGGTCTTTGCAGAAAAGTAGTAAGTCCATTCTCAATGTGGGACAGAAGAAAACACTTCATTCCTTTGATTGTATCCTTCAAATAAAAACAGCTAGTCCAATGGAGTACTGTAGATTTGTGGCTTTAAAAGGAAGGCCAAATTTTCTCTTTCATGAGGCCATACCCATGTCATAATGTGACCTTCAGATCAGTTTGGATTCAGCTCATCAACTTTGGCATATGACACTTGTGCTATGTAGAATAGAACCTCATGTTGGATCATGATTGTTTAAATAAATCCCAAATTAAATAGAGACATACTGTACGCCACGTATAATCATGAGATTTGGATTGGATTGGATTAGTACGATGTATGAACCCAATCACCACACAGATTTATAGTTCAATGTGCTATTCATAATGGTTATTCCAATAAGTGGTAAATGTAATATTTGAACCAAGGCTGGGAAAAACCATTCCTTAATTATTGGGAAGGACTAATATTTGTAGAAGACAGAAAAGTTTTGTTTTTGTTAGTCAGAGACAAAACTGAAATATAACAAAAAAGATATTTGAGTTTATTTTTCCGTAATTAGTGTACGCGATTGACTATAACTCAAAGCAATATTCCCAGTCACTGTAATTCAACCCAGGTGGAAGACATGAAGTTCAGAAGGCTTGTCTAGACATACTCGACTTCTGGGCTGCTAGATACAGGTGATTTACTACTTATTCATTTGACCTCTTTCTGCTTTCTCTAACACAGAGGCAGCGCTATTGCCAATCATTTTTCTCACAAACCAGTTTGGTCTAGTGGTTAAGGCTCCACATTAGAAACCAGAAGATTGGGAGTTCTAGTACCACCTTAGGCATGAAAAACTGGATGTGTTACTTTGGGCCAGTCACCCTCTCTCAGCTTAATTCATCTCACGGGGTTGTTGTTGTGGGGAAAATAGAAGGAGGAAAGAGAATTAGGTATGCTCATAAATTTGAGTTATTTATAGAGTAATAAAGGCAGGATTTCAAAAATCTGCTGTGTCCAAGTTTGTTATCAGTTTGGTTATTGGTTTAGGTTTAATTAATCCTTTTAAGAAATGTCTTCGATTGAACTCTGAATCATGAGTTCGTGTAATAATTTTGTGTAATAGCTCATTAAAAAGAACACATGAAAATTAGAGATGATTATGGATTTGTTTGAGGCTTAAAAGTTTTGAATGGATTAGCTTCACAATTGCAGTTTATGACAAGAGTTTTCTGAATTGCCTCAGTTGGCATAATTAGCTCATATTTAATATGTTTTTCATATTTTGAGATAATCTTCCTGTTAAGCAACATGAAATCCGTTTCAAGAAACGAAAGGAAGGCAGTTTTAGCAAGCCAAGCCATTGTATCAAACCACAGTACTGAATCATCAATCAAAGCAGGATGTATCTCATTCAAATACATATGTCTTGCCTTTTGGGAGATAATTTAAACAGAATTGCTAGATTATTTTAATTTAACTGAGTTTGTGATCAAATGGAATGCAAAACAAAGCAAATTAAACCACTTATGCCAATACTGTTTGCTACTCTTCTCCATACAATTCCTGCTTTGCAAACTGTATTTGCTTCTCGAGGGTCCAGATTATTTCATACATAACTTTGTGAGAATTATAACTAGTTTACCCTTATCATTTTTTGTCATAAGAAAAGTCTAATTTGGGGTGGAAGAATGCCTTCTCATCTATTGCTACTATTAGATCGAAACTATTCTATCTATCTACTCTAATCTCTATTCTGTAAGATGTTTTAATTGTGAAAACAAATACATATTGCTGATTATCCCCACATTTATCTTGGGGTCCTGATCTACTTCTTGTCCATTTCTACGTTATAGGATATGCTTAAGCTAGAATCTTTTGGGATCAGGCTAAGCAAGTTTATATATTACTATGGCTGGGCTTATACAACCCCACTGAATATAGCCAGATTTATTCCTGGATAAGAGTTCTCTGGTTGCAACTTTACACAGATGTTGGACTTTATACACTCTTGGCTGATGGTACATAGTTTAAAAATTACAAATGTAATAATTTCCTATATTGGGAAGAATGTTTGTGATTATTATTTTTAAATGTGCTATTGGTCAATTGCAGCCCTGTAGACTTTTCACAACTCAGGAGCATTGCTTTTGATTTCCACATGTATTGCATTGTTTAATGTAATTTTCTATTTTTAAAAAGTGGGTGAAGTGGCAACCAACTACAAAATTCATCTTTTGAATGCTTTAGAATACATAATTATATTTAACTGAATAATTTTGTGAAACAAGTTAACTGAAGATTCCATCATGAATCCAAGCTGAATAATATAGATGTTTTTATTTATTTAATTAATTTATTTGCAAATGAATCTCATATAGCAATGGTTTTCTAAAACACAATTTACTGAATAATCACATCTGATGGAATTCATTCAAATGAGAAATCATCATTTGAATGAATTCAGATGTGATTATTTGGTAAATTGTTTTTAGAAACCCATATGAAGGCTACTTCTGCTGACTGCTGGCTGACTGCAATTTGGCAGTTTGAATCTCACCAGGCTCAAGGTGACTCAGTCTTTCATCCTTCTGAGGTCCGTAAAATGAGGACCCAGATTGTTGGGGGTAATATGCTGACTTGTAAACCACTTAGAGAGGACTGTAAAATGCAGTGAAGTGGTATTAAGTGTTAAGTGGTATTGCTATGTTTTAGAAAACCATCCTTTATTTACAAGATATAAGCTACATACAACAAATAATTAACAAAGAAGCAATATTTTTATTTAGTTTGGCATTCAATTAGGATTTATGATTGTCATCTGATGATGGAGAACATTATGTTTGGAGAACATAATACTGAGATTTAGAACTGTTCATGATATTCTGGACATATATGCATGTCATTTAAAACTAAAATATATGTCTAAATGTTCATTTTATCTTTCTGTATTACTGGTCCCTGTTTATTTTACATGGGCAGCTGGGATGTCCTTTATGTTTTGGGTGACTTCATTGGAATTATATACTCTTGGGATCCATCCAAGCATTCTTTCCTCATTGCTCCCCAGCACACTCTCCTGATGAAGTAGAATATCGGGACTTGAGGGACAAGTCATGATTTCATCCCTCTAAACAAATCAGAATTATAAAGTATATGAAAGGGATCATTGTAACTATTAAACATATAGTAGTTGGAATTATTTCAAAATTCCTATAATTTGCTATGATTAGTGGCAATATTTCTAGCGTTAACAATTCTAAATAATATATTACAACTAGTTAAACTAATATAATAATTGAAATTAATATTTTTGATAAATGGAAGACTAGAAGCAATAAACTATTTTGAAACAAGTGTGTGCTTAGAATGCTTTTTGTGTGTTCTTTACTAGAACTTAGAATAACTTTGTCACTATAAATGTACACTAATTGGCATATATTAAAAGGGAATTTTGTTGCATACAGCTCTTAAAGGGTATCTACCTCTAATATACATTACTGTATATACTACTTTTGTTGGAAAAATTGGCTAAATGAAAGTTGGAAGAAAAATTTATGATATTTTCATGTGAAATGATGTTTATACTGCAGTAGCAGCTATGAACTAATTAAAAATATATCATAGTATATAGTATTTAAAAAAGTATAGTATTAGTGCCAGATAAAAGATATTGGGTATTTGTCATTGTAGTCTTCTTTTCATAGTGAAAATAAAGCAGCATGCTGCAGTATAATATAAACAAAGACAGGAATAAGGCTTGATTAAATATCTTAATGAAGTGTTATCTCATTATACTTAGTATGAATGGAAGTAGCAGCTGTTCATGATATGGCATTATCAGATTTAATAAAGGTCAACATTGTAGTTTGTTACTGTGGAAATAGAGGGAGTGAATTGTCATTTGGAAAATGAGGTGATGAACATTGTTATGGACATTGTGTATTTTTCAAAGGAACTTAAATACTGAACATAAAATTGTCATATTAGAGCAGATTGTTTTCATGAGATGAATGCTAGTTATCTAAGACCGGCTGACCACTTTATTCACTAAGATGGTTAATAACAATGAAATGGATCTAATGTTATAGATTTTATACAATATTAGAAAAGAATTCTTAACAATTATAAGAAAATAAAGCAAAAATGACATTTTATTGTATTCCAACTTCCACCATTTGCAACCAGCACAACCAGTGATTTAAAAAGGTGAGAGCTTTAGCTCAACGTTTGTATGGACTCAACTACTTTAGAAATATACCTTGAATGAAAGAGGAGACAAATGCTAGTTACCCATCATCATAAAAACTTACAGGTGACTATATTCCAGTGACACACACTCAGCTCAACTTAACTCAGAGGTGTCTGTTGTGGGGAAAAAACCAAGAGGGATAGAACATAGAATAACAGAGTTGGAAGGCATTTCTTGTAGCCCAACTCCCTGCTTAAACAGGAAAGCCTTTTTTCCCTTCTGGACAAATGGTTGTCCAATCTCTTCATGAAATGGAGTGATGGAGCACCCAAAACCTCTGGAGGCAAGTCATTCTCTTGATAGATTGATCTCACTGACAGGGAACTTCTCTTTAGTTCTAGGTTGGATGGTTCTTAAATGATCTCAGATCCAGTACTTGTTATCCTGCCCTCAGGTGCTTTAAAGAATAGGTCCGCCCCCTCTTCTCTGTGACAGCTCCTTATGTTTGAAAGAAGCTATCATACCATCCCCACTCCTTCTCTTTGTTACACTAGACACAACTATTTCCCACCCATTCATTTTAAGGTTTAGCCTCCAGACCCCATATCATCTTTGGTGCTATTCTCAGCACTCTTTCTAGAATCTCAACATCTTTTGTGTATTGTGGTGACCAGAACTGGATGCAGTATTCCAAGTATGGTCTTACTAGTGTACTATAAAGTGAAGCAGTACTAACACTTCATGTGATCTTGATACTATCCCTCTATTGATGTAGCCTAGGACTGCATTGGCTTTTTTGGCAGCCGCTGGCTCATACTTAAGTACAGGACCTTATTTTTCTCATCACTGATCTGCATGTTGTTATGCTCAAGTCTGTCAAAATCCTTCTGAATCTTGAGTTTATCTTTCAAAGTGTTGGCTATTCCCCCCAGCTTTGCATTGTTTGCAAATTTGATAAATTTCCCTTCTATTCTCTCATCTAAATCTTTTATGAAGTTGATGAAGAGTACAGGGCCTAAGACAGAACCTTGAAGCACCCCCTACATACTTCCCTCTATTTAGATGAAGTTCTATTAAAGTTGGTCAGCCACTTGTGAATCCATCTGATGGTAGTGCTATTTATCCCACATTGTTCTATTTTACCAAGAAGAAGGCTGTTGTCTGTTTTTTGAATTCCCTTCCTGAAATCTAAGTAAATTATATCCACAGTATTTCCCTGATCCATTAATTTAGTCACTTTATCAAAGAAGGTAATAAGGTTTGTCTGGTGTGATCTGTTTCAAACAACCCATGTTGATATCTACTATAGCTTTGCTAAATTCTAGGTGCGTGCAAATCCATAGCTAAATTATCTTTTGCAGAATTTTCCCAGGTATTGATGTCAAGCTGATTGGTCTGTAATATCCTGGGTTCATATTTCCCTTTTTTGAAATTCAAGCCACATCAGCATTTTCCAGTCATCTGATATTTCCCCAAGACTCCAGGAATTTTGAAAGATTTTGTTCAATGGTTCTGAGATCACATGTGCTAGCTCCTTCAGAATGTAGAAGTAAGGAGAAGTAATCCGTCTGGTCCTGGCGATTTGAACTTGTCTAGAGTGGATAGGTGTTCTCCTATCATTTTCTTGCCTGTTTTGACTTATATTCCTATTCTGTTTTCTATAACACTGTTTTTGGTAGGTTACTTTTTCCTTTTGTATAAAGGAATGAATGAATTAAGCAGTTCCAGTTTCTCCCCATACCTGTCTCTTCTTCACCATCTTCTCCCATTAGCGGACTGATCATTTTTCTTGTTTTTGCATGTTAAAAGAAACATCATCATCATCATCATCATCATCATTATTATTATTATTATTATTATTATTATTATTATTATTATTATTATTATTATTATTATTGGCATTTGTTGCAAGGCTTAATCATTTTGAGCATTAGCTTTCCTGACTTCATCCTTTCAGATTTGGGTATTTGCTGGTGTTCTGTTTTAGTAATATGTCCCTCTTTCCATTTTTTATATTTGTCCTTTTTTTTCTCTCAGTTTATCAGACAATTCTCTATGCAATTATGTTTGTTTCACTGGGATCTCTTGTTTTCCTTTCTCAGTGGTATTGTGTTATTGTGCTTCAGAGTTTCCCAACTGTTTTGATTTGTTTTCCCCTTCAAGGTTTCCAACCATGGAATCCCTCCTAAGCTGTCTGTCTCTTAGTTTGTTGAAGTCAACTCTTTTAAAGTCTTTAAAGACATTAGTTTGACTTTGTTTAATTACTTTTGCCTGCATTATGTTGAATTCCAGAATAATATGGTCACTGTCACCCAAAGTTACCCCATTTTCAACCCCTTCTATTATTTTGTTCCAATTAGTAAGAACTATGTGCAGTATAACTGACCCTCTGGTTCCCTCTCCTACCTTTTGGATGACAAAATTGACTACCAGATTCATCAGGAACCTGTTTGATATCCCACTTGGTATAGAGGTCATCTCCCAGTTGTTGTCAGGGTAGTTGAATTAAGGTAGTTAAATCGTGATCTTCTAAATGAAAAGTGGGATATAAATCAAGCAAGTAGCAAGAGCAATAGTAATAGCACTTAAACTTATATACTGCTTCATAGTGCTTTACAGCACTTTCTGAATGGTTTACAGTGTCAACATATTGCCTCCAACAGTCTAGATCCTCAATTTACCAACTTGGAAGGATGGAAGGCTGAAACAACCTTGAGCCAATCAGTATCAAATTCCTGCTGTGGGCAGAGTTAGTCTGCAATACTGCATTCTAACCACTGCACCCCCTGGTTCTTAAATAATGTAAATAATGAAATCCCAGCAGCCAAACTTTTTTCTATGGTATCCATGAAATTTAATTGGGATAGAGGAAAAGTTTTGCATCATAGATACCAATTAATTTACTAAAATATAAACCTGCTATCATTTCGGATAGAAATGTTTTTAATTTTATTTTTACTAGAATAGAAAATGATAGTATGGCTGAAATAAATCATTTCCTTCTTTAGTCAAGCCTAGTTAAGATAGCAAAGAGTAGCTTAATATCTTCTATTTGCCTTGAACTGTACTATTTTTCCACCTGTTCTTTGAAGAGTCTCTGCCCCATTTTTTGTTTATTTATTAGACTTACATGGCTTCCCATCTGACTCTGGGCAGCGTACAATAATCCAATACATCAATGCATATATTTTAAAAAGTCATATAAATATATAAAAGTCAGGACTAAAAGTGCTGGTTCAACTATTTATTTATTTGTATCTTACCTTTATTATTTTTGCAAATAATTCAAGGCAGTGAACATATCCAACTCATCTCCTACTCGTACTTTCTCCGTAATAACAATCCTGTGAGGTGGATTGGGCTGAGAGAGAGTGACTGGCCCAAAATTTCATAGCTAAAGTGGGACTTGAACTCAGTCTCCCACTTTCTAGCTTGGTGCCTTAATCACTAGTTCCAACTGTCTCTCATTATAAATTATCATATAATAATATATTGCATTTTAAATGTTGATCAGAGAAAGGCAATTCATAGATTTCTCTTAGAAAAAAGACAATCTTCAACTTCCTAAATTAGACTAGCATGTTAAAAAAGTATCACAGAAGAAGGTAATTGCAAACCAATTCCACGGACAGATGGATAGGTCCATGAATCAGACTTTGCTTGTTTTACTTAACTATGTACTCAGAAGACATTTCTTATTTTTAATCTGTAAACATTGGCTGCAGCAGATATTAATAATAAATATATTTATGTGGAAATAGAGTACCAATAATTGAAGAGAGTATTACAGATGTCTGATTAGCTGAAGAAAATGTAGGTCTTTGTATCTGGTACATAAGAAGCTGTCCCATGCTTGACATATTTAGTATTGTCAATACCAACCAGTCAGCCCCAAAATCAAGAATGACACATGGTAATTCTTCCAAGCTGATTTGACACCTATGTGTAGACAAAATCTTGGCAGACTCTACCATCTTCAGCTGCAATGCACTCTGTCAATTATTAGGGAGGTGCTGTCTTTATCCTCTTTCTCTTACAGATAATAGCTGAACTCATTTGTTATTCCTCTGGAATGTACTCCTTCCCTCCTGGTAATCTACCTCCTTACTACGTTCCATTACATTGACTTACATATCCCCAAATAGGTTGGCTTCTTTGTGGCTTAGCATGGTATATAAGCCGAACCATTCTCATTTCTAAATTGTGGCATATGGCATAACATTTTGTATGGACTCAGCTAATTTATTGAATAATAGCAATAGCATTTAGATTAACATAATGTTCCATAATGCTTTACAGCACTCTCTGAACTGCTTACAATGCCAGCATATTGCCCCCAAGAATCTGGATTTTCATTTTACCAACCTTGGAGGAATGGAAGGCTGAGTCAACCTTGAGCTGCTCAGGATTGAACTCCAGGCTGTGGGCAGAGTTAGTCTGCAATACTGCTTTTTAACCACTGTGCCACCATGGCTACTGAATAAACTAGATGAATATTCTAACACTGGTTGTTAATTGTCTGAATATCTGCAGAGTATCAGACAGGAATATTTTTCCAGTTCTATTGGAGGCAGTAGAGATTGACCCTAGAACCATCTGTACTCTACAACTAAGCTACAGCTTCCTTGTTCCATTGACCAGCTGGACTTTGCTATGTTTAATAATACTGGAAACATTATTCTTCTATAATTACATTGGATAAAAAGCCCACCTGCTGACTGTTTATTTTAATCCACTAGATGTCACCTTTCCTTTTTATTTTTCTTTTGTTCGCCAGAATTCTTCATCTCTGCAAGTAGCATCATCAGATGTTTGTCATGCTACAAGAAGGAATTGGCCTGAATTGTTTAGAAGATGTTTTTGTTAAGAGTTTTGCTTAAAGTGGGAATTGGACCAGAAAGCCTCAGGAAGGAAAACACTCCCATTTCTATCTTTTAAAACCTCTAACTTCCCCTTTTCTGTAAAGTGGCTTGACTCATGCTAGCAGAAGTTAGCTGAGTGAGATTTCAGTGGCACATGACTTTGGACTATTGGCAGAAGGAGGATGGAGAGAAACGACCAAAATGGATGCTACTTGTCTATTAGGAGGCTCTCCAAATAGTGCCACTGAAAATTAGCCATTGATCACCAAATTTAGTTGGTGTGATCTAAGGATACTGGAAGCCACAGCTTACCCCGACCTCAGATAAGTTAATGGAGAGAAGTAGCCAGTTTTGGAATGTGAGAAACAAGCGTAAAATTGCACTAGGTAAATCTTATTTTGGATAAATATTTACAAGCCTGAAATGTTAAGCCCTTTCTATGTAAGCAAGAAGGGAAGAAATTGACATGTGAGATGTAGCTGCTGAACACTGATAGGTCATGGAAAAAATTAATATGAATAGCTTTTCACAGCATGCTGTGCCTGTCAACATTTCAGAATCAGAAATAGAGACAAGGTTATTTCAATGTGTCTCACGTAACACCAATGCACAGCATTATTTCCAGTCCTATTCTTTCTGCTTCTCTGGTCCTCTTCTCTTTCTGGAACTCTAAACGATAGCCCAACCAACCAAGATATCTAAATACTGTATCGATGGGATAGAGTAGATCAGGTTTACATTTATTTCATTTTTTTACCCCAGTGATAGAGATGGTTTTCCATCACAATTCCAGGAAAAATTTCATATTCCATTTATTACAGCCAAAAAAATAAAGTAGATGTGCAAACACAAAGTTTACTAACACAAAGTCAAAAACTGCATATAGTACAGTACTTGTACTCTGCATATCTACCTAGAAAGTGAAATTTTCAGATTGAAAAAGTTGTTTCTCTCCATAAAAATGAGTCACCCTTCTTCTGACATAGGTCTGTATTGGATTACAGCCATCTTACATAGTATTAAACAATGCATTTGCTATAAGTTATATATTACCCTTTTTCCTAATCAATAAAAACATATACTCATTTTTTTTGTATAGAATATTTGGATAAATTGCTATCCATACACTTCAATCCTACAATTCAGGTTTAAGATGAAATTTGATAAAGAAAGCTAATTCCTGGGTCACAGTATTATAAAATTCCAGCCATCTTAAACAGAATTAAATTGCACAAGCCCACTGCAACACTGCAACCATTTCGGGGGAAAAAAAGAGAGAAAATCCTTTATCTCTCCTGTTGGCTTATTTTTATTATTAAGATCTCCCTAGGTACAACATATTTCTGATTTCTATCTTATGTTGCAAGCAGCAGAAGTTTACCAAAGACAGTTAGGCTTACTCAAAAATCTCTCCATTCTGCTTTTGATCATTGCTCAAGTAAATAATAATTTCCTAAAATTCTTGATACAGAATAGCTAGCTTTCAACTGCAGATTGAAGGCCAAGTTTTAAGTTTAATTATCTGATTGTCTTTGTCCTTAATTGGATTCAAAACATAATGCTTCTAGCAATATAAAATGGGCATGACTAGAAGAATAGGGGGAGAATAAAAAAGAAAGAGAATTCCATGAAGACTTTCAAAGTTACTGTATTAAGTTCAGCAATTGCAAAATTGAGATGGGGAAAGGGCAGTATTCATTGCTGAATACACTTCAAAGACATGATTCATGGAAATGCAAAACAGAAAAATAACAATTATAAAATTAGAAGAGATCATCCACTCCAATCCCTGCACTGAGAATCTCTGACAAAAACCATCAAACCTCTAAGATCTCTGGCAAGAAATTTGCCACATTGTGAGTTTCATGGCAGATCATTCATGTGATATGGAATATTCTTCCTTGTAGTTTTAACCCATTGATTCTGGAATTAGGATCTAGGTATCCTAATGGACCACCATTTAAGAATGAGCCATCACTGTGCTACAACTGCTAAAAAAGCCAATGTAGTCCGAGACTGCATTAACAGATGGATAGTTATCTGCTTTTATCGATGAACATTTAGCCATCAGCCACACCCCAAGATATTTCAATTTTCTTGTCGTTTGGATCCCCAATTTCTTCTCCAATTCCTCCTTCTGCTTCACAGTAATATTCTTTGTTAATATCTTTATTTTTTCTTTATTTATTTTTAGTCCTGCCACTCTGCCAAATTCTTCAATTTCCTGTAACAATATATTTCCTGTTTCCAAAGGGTCTTCTATAATGAATATTATGTCATTGGCGAATGCTTGCGTTTTATATTCTTCTGTTCTGATTCTCAGTCCTTTTATGTCTTGGTTATGTCTAGTGTTAGTTTGTGTTAATAGTACCTCTGCTGCAATGATAAATAGTAGTGGTGATAATGAGCACCCTGTCTTACTCCTTTTGATATATTAAATTTCTCCTTTAATTCGCCATTCAAGATTATCTTTGCTGTTTGGGTGGTATATAAGGCTTTAATCATGTCTATAAATTTTTCTCCAAAGTTCATTAGATGTAATTGGTTGATAAAAAATTTCCAGTTCAAATTATCGAAGGCTTTTTGTGCATCCATAAACATCAACGCCAATTGTTTATCCAGTTGCGCCTCATAATACTGTAGTACATTCATTATCATTCTGCTGTTATTTCTTAGATGTCTCTTTGGTACAAATCTATTTTGATTGGGATGGATGTGTTCATGTAAGGTTTTCTTGACCCTCTCCTCAATTATTGTAACAAATATTTTGTAATCAGCATTGAGTAATGAAATTGGTCTATAGTTTTGGATCTGTTGGTCATCAGTACCTTTTAACAAAGTAGTAAGCAGGTTTACCTATATTGAAGGAGCCACAAACGACTGGCAAATTAACAACTAAAGTTAAAGTGTTGGTCTATTTATCCCACCATAATGCCACAACTCCCAATCAATTCTAACTAGCTGGGTTCACTTCCATTCCACCTGAGTACTTGGGGGAAGAGCCAGGAATTTATCATTTTCCAAGAATAAAGCAGGGCTGTCAAACTGGTGAGATGCGGGTGGATGCATCATGCACAGGCCATGCCCACCCCAGCTCCACAAAGGTGAAAAATGTTACGTCACGTGACGTGATTAAGTTTGACACCTGTGACTAAGAGGGTAGGTTATGACATACAAGATCTAAACAACTTGGGACTAGAATAAGACATCTTTTATCATTACAAACTTGGCTAGTGATTAAAATATTTATTTATTAAATTTATATGATGCTCATCTCACTAAATAATTGGGAAATTCCCACTTCATGTACAAAGAACTAAGCAGACAATTATTTTATTCAGATACTAGCAGTTTATGCCATATCTGCTTACAGATGGGTCTTGTATACTGAGGTGCTCATACTCTGTAATGTTCTTCTCTGAAATTTGGAAATGCACACTATTTAACATTTTACATGCATGTTGAAAATGTACCTGCTTACTCAGTATGAATGTTAGTTTTTTTTTCTCCCACTTGCATAATTCTTTAATGTACTGTATTCTATTATTTGTATTGAAAACTACTTCACAAAGTTTCAGTATGTTAAATAATGTAAAATAAATTTTAAAAAAACATGCTACAGCCAAACTCATTGCTTTATGTGGCACAGATCTTAAAGATGAACAGCATCTTCTACATTGTGTAGAACATCTCTGCACCTCCATCATTCTTGATTACTGTCTATATTGAGTAGGACTGATAAGCACTGGAATCGAACAAAATCTAAAGGATCACAATTTATTCAACTTTGACATAAACGCTGAAGAGGAATTATTTGTCAGCATGATTTTCTAAAGAATATTTTAGATGGACTTACTAAGGTCCTCACAATTCAGTATACAAGCAGTATTCCACATATATAACTTAAATCATATTCTGACTCAGGAGTCCTTGCTTTGAAAACAGCTCATGGTGTCTTAATTTACACATGCACATATGCCCATCTAGTTGAATTACTTTGCCTGTCTTGCACCATCTTATCAAGTGAACTTTCACCCACTGAACTAAGGCTAAGATTTCAACTAGGCTTTTTTTCTGTTAAGCAATTTGTGTGGACTTTGGCTAATGATTTTTATAACCTTTTAAACAGAATATTGCCACAGTCTATAGTACACACGAGAAGTTCTTGATATCACATACTGAACCTACGTTTACTTGTTTGCTTTTGTTTCTTCATGACTTCTTAATTTTCTGGGTCTGAAAAGAGTGACTGATAACAGATGATAGGAGGTAGCCACAGATAAACAATATCATATGGGACATTGCTGATGTGTTAATTCTGGATAAACTGATAATAAAGGTTAAAATGCCATAAGAATATTTAAAAATTATGGCAAGAAACAACCTATTTTTTGTCCAAGTAACAATCATTTCCTATACATATTATGCTCCGATGGCTTGTGATGCAATTGCCCATGCATTATTCAGAGGGCAGAATTCTTGACATTGATTCACAAGGCTGAACAGAATGAAAATTATGTCCTGAATGTTATACATTCATAACATTAAAAGATTCACTGAGCTGACGATCTGGGGAAAGAATCAGACAGCTGATTCTTGCATATATAGACTACAGCATGACAACTGTGACTAATCCTCTGGAAAAGAGTCTGTGAGTTATATTTTAGGAAAAGAAGATGTGTGTGTCTGTGTCTGTGTGTGTAAGTAATGACTTCTAAATCTTGATCTTAATTCAACCTCATTTCCACCTGCTTAAAGACTGCAAAGTCTTCTAAAAACCACTTTCTACAAAACATAGGCATTTGATTTTTAAATAACATTGTTAGAAGAAAAATCAGGTCTGGTTCCAAGCTGGGAGAAAGATGCTGAAATAAAATGGAGGCAGGCTGCAAGAAAGAAGGTTTCCATTTATTTGGTAGCCAGCAATTGCAGTGACAACAGCATATTCCTGGGGTGGCTGACAAAATGGGGTTCAGAATAGGTGGGGCTTTTATACATTCTTGGGGTTTTGTGATTGACATGCCTGTTCCTGTGCAAGAATATGTCCTTAAATATTTTAATGGCTGTTGCCAAATTCCTGGCTCTACAGGCAAAAGGGAAAATGCAAATCCTAGGTGTTTTGTTTGTCTGAGCTAATCTTCTCATTTCGGCTCCTTTCCTATTGTGTTGCTTATTCAGAGTTTCTGGCTGCTTTTTGTTTATGAATAGAGTGGCCCAGTCTTTCTGAATGAATACATTCCTAAAGACTAGCCTCTTCTGCTTCTGTTTGAGGCTGTTTTCCAATAGCAGGAAAATGGGCTGCTCTCTGTCTTTAAGAAGATGTCTCTCCTATTCTCCTTTAAGGGAAATATTCTATTCTGGGTCTTTTTAATATTAAAAAAAAAGAATGTTTTATACTGGGAGTGCGGGGCTTACCTACAACATCTTGCATTCTAAGTCAGCTAGCAGGACTGTGATCCAAAGCTCAAACTAAGATCATTAGTATAGTTAAATAAAAAACAGTCATGCAGCTGGTCCATCACAAATTTACTCAGAATTTTTATTTATTTTTCAGAAACCTGTCCAATTTGAGATTGTAAAGCAACATGGTCAAAATTGATAATTTAATATAAAATACCTGCATAAACATATAATTTCTAATATTATGTATGGATAAAGAGAAAGGGAGAAAATATAATTGTTAACATTTTTAAGGATTAAGCTGTTTTTATATTATCGTGAGCCATGGATTGTTTTAACATGGTGTATTGAATAAATCTGCGTTCATATGACATATTTAAGCCATAAAGCATGATTTATAAATCACAAACACTGGAGTTTTCCAACACACAATTCTTAAATTAAGCACATTATAAGTTGTATTAATATAATGCTTGAAGCCAAGTGAAAAGATACCACGCTGTTCTTACTTGGATTATATAAAACTCCACAACTAGGATATGATTTGCAATGGCATTGTCTATTTGCATTTTGCAGAAACTGCTATTAAAAGCATGCTATTTCTAATAACAGATTATATATATAATCTGTTATCTGTTATAATCTGTTATCATATATATATATATGTGTGTGTGTGTGTGTGTGTGTGTGTGTGTGTGTGTGTGTTTTCTGAGGTTTTTGCGGGTATTGGTTTGTGGATCTTTGGTTATTCAGGTTTTCTCCCGCATAAAATTGGAAGTATCTAGGCGACATTTCGATGAAGTCTCATTCATCATCTTCAGGCTTGTGTCTTCGGCTTTGTGCTTCTCGGAGTAATGTGAGCTTGCAGCTTCTTCTTCCTTTTAACTGCTAGTGGGGGTGTGACTTGATTGGGTGGGGGCTTGGCTGTGTTCTGATTGGTTGGGGGGTTGGCTGTGTTCTGATTGGCTGGGGGTGTGTTCTGTTCAGAAGGGGGCTTGGTTGGGCTCAGGTTAGTCTTAGGCTCAGGTTAGTCTCAGTCCTAGCCAAATTTCTTGCCAAACAACTACAGCCCTATGCAGAATCCATCAACTCACACGTAAGAAACTCATTCCAGTTTGTCAAGATCATAAAGAAACAAAACTTACAAGCCAGTGACCTACTAGTGAGCTTCGGTGTCATATCCCTCTTCACCCAAGTGCCAATAAAAGAAGCCTTGACAACCATCCAAAACAAATACAACCCCCGCAAGCACATTCTAGATCTGACCAACCACTGCCTATCCAATACATACTTCACCTACAATGGACAAAAATACAAACAGATAGAAGGAGCACCCATGGGGTGACCCCTCTCACCTGTCATCGCAAATCTCTACATGGAACACTTTGAAACACAAGCTCTAGAAAAATATGATCACAAACCCAAACTCTGGCTCAGATATATAGATGACACCTTCATAATCTGGCCACACGGGAAAGAAAAACTGAACAACTTCCCCACACACCTCAACAGCCTACACCCCAAAATACAATTCACCATGGAAACAGAAACTAACAATCAACTTCCCTTCCTAGATGTCTTAGTATACAAAAAATCCAATGGCTCCCTAGGACACACCATCTACCAGAAGAAAACACATACAAACTGCTATCTACACGCATTCTCACACCACCATCCAAGACAGATCAATTCCGTAGCTGAGACACTCATCTCCAGGACAAAATGCTTAGCCGACGAACAACACTTAGAGACCGAACTACACACTCTCACTAACATACTAACAGCCAACGGATTCCAAAGAAAGAAGATTACCCACCTAATCCAAAAAGAAACCCCAACCAAAATCCAAGACAGAGAACAAGAGAACAGCAAAGGCCTCCTCCCATATATAAAAGGCATTACAGACAAAATCAGCAAGATCCTCCAAAAACACAACATTAAAACAGCATTCTGCACAAACAGAAAAATATCCACCATCCTAAGAAACCCTAAAGACAAAATCGAGTTAGAAAACCAAGGAGTATACGAAATCCCTTGCACCGACTGCCCCACCACATACATCAGACAAACTAACAGAAGAATAAGTGCATGCATTGAAGAACACAAGAACTCAATCAAAAAAGAAGAACCAACCTCTTCCCTGGTCCAACACCTCAAAGCCACAGGACATGAAATTGACTTTAAAAATACCAGAACTATTGCCAAAACCAAACACTTCAACAATAGAGTAATCAGGGAAGCCATAGAGATAGAAAAAAGCCCACACAGCATGAATAAACAAGATGATACCTCCCGCCTACCAGCCATTTGGAAACCCGCCCTCATGAACAAACAAGTACCTAACATGAAGAATGACACCAGACCCACATGCACAAGGGCCACACAAGATGCTACCACCACACTTCCACGTAGAAAGCAGACTCACACCCACAAAGAAAATGAGACACGACCATGGACCAGACATACCGCAGCTGCATCACTACCCGCTTCAAACCCCTCTGACCCATACATGAAGCGAACTGATGCCCACCATGAAGATGTGGCACGACCACGAACGTGAAGCCAAAAAGCAGGATCACAGCTCACCAGCTCAAATCTCCCAGCAACTAAGACTAACCTGAGCACAACCAAGCCCCCACCTGAACAGAACACCCCCCCAGCCAATCAGAACACAGCCAACCCCCCCCAACCAATCAGAACACAGCCAAACCCCCAACCACAGAACAAAGAACATATCCCCAGCCAATCAGAACAAAGCCAAGCCCCCAACCAATCAAGTCCCACCCCCACTAGCAGTTAAAAGGAAGAAGCAGCTGCAAGCTCACATTACTCCGAGAAGCACAAAGCCGAAGACACAAGCCTGAAGATGATGAGACTTCATCGAAATGTCGCCTAGATACTTCCAATTTTACGTGGGAGAAAACCCGAATAACCAAAGATCCATATATATATATATATACATATACATATACATATACATATACATATACATATACATATACATATACATACATACATACATACATACATACATACATATATATACATATATATATATATATATATATATATATATATGGTATTCAGCTTTGTTCGGGTATTTTCCCACGTCATTATATTTGTGCTTTTAAAGTTATAGCAACGTTTCAGCAGAATCTCGTCTGCCATCATCAGGCTTCTATATATAGGCATTAGGAGGTGATATATATCAGATGTACTGATAGTCTTATCCTCACATTGGTCAAATTCCTTTTGAAATGTGTCCTCACAATTTTGTATATGACTAAATTTTTTAATTTAAATGTGCAGGTTGTAAAGATAGGTTTATTTTAGCTGTTCTAAATCATGTTATCTTACTTCATTCGGTAACGATGGGTTCTAGTACTGAGACAGGGAGGGAAAAAATCTCTCTATTTCCCCCCCCATGCATAATTTTTATACTTACATTGAATTTCTCCCTTATTGTTCCTGCACCAAAATTGAAAAGTCACAAAAGCTGTGATCTTTCTTTATACAGAACTTGTGTTGACAATGCATTTTAAAGATTAAAAACAGAACTAAGATTATTGGCCTCATTAATTATTTCCTTATTCTTTCTGTTCTTAAAATATGGCTGTTTCCAAAATAGTATTGTAATTGTTAAATAGTCATTTTTATGGAGGTTAAAGTTTCACTTTATTAATAATGAATAGTTCCCTTTATATTTTAATTAAGTGCACATTGTACTACACTGTACTGAATTTAACTGAATTTGACATTCAGGCTATTAATGATTATTAATGGTTCGCATTTCAAAAGCTTATAAAATTACAGACTATAAATGAAAAAATATTATAGTGGCTCACAACAATAAAAATTTCAAATAGTATCAGTAAATTGAATTGCTTGGAATTCATCATCTACTTACCCTGATCTAAAACAACCATTGAACTTGGCCCAAATTCAATATTAATTGTAAAATGTTCTTTTTTCTCTAAAAAGAAAAAAATGTAGATCACCAGAGAAGGATTTTAACTGATGTCTTTTCATTTTTCTGCATGTGAATTTTGATTATTTTAAATTTGTTTCTTATAGCCAGATGAGGAAAAAAATGTAAGCATTTTAATAAATAATTCTGCTTTTCAATTACATTATTGGTTTTACTATTTTGATTATTGTTCCGTTTTGAATATTATTTCCTTCCTTCCTTCCTTCCTTCCTTCCTTCCTTCCTTCCTTCCTTCCTTCCTTCCTCCTTCCCTCCCTCCCTCCCTCCCTCCCGACTTTTAAGACCTATATTTATCAGCAGTTATTTATCTACAATGTACAAAGCCCAGCAGAACCCTGGCAACTTATGATTACATTATCCAAACACTGAGGCATTCAGATTAAATGTTTCATATTTTTCATACTGTAGACTTTGGAATCATCAATCAATTTTTTATTTGATCATAGACCTGCAAGCAGGCTTTGGAGTAATGATTTTTTTTTCAGTTCAACATTATTTTCAAGAAACGACTGGATCTCATATAGTGAGTGCTCACACATAAAGAATATACATAATTACAAAGTTGGAAGGGATCTTGGAGGTCTTCTCGTTCAACCCACTGGTCAGTCAGGAAACTATAATCATTTTAGACAGGGGGTTGCCCAATCCCCTCTTAAAAACTTCCTGTGTTGGAGCATAATGTACTGATTTTGATCTGGTATTGATATGTTATTTAATATGTCAAAATCATAAACTTGTCCCTTGCCACAGGACACTCTCAGACTATTAACATTGTAATTTTTAGTACGATGGAAAGGAAAGGTAGGAAAATTATGAGTGGAGTGTAAATATTAAGTATATGTAGTGTTAATAAAAATGTTTTAATTTTTATTGTGCTTTCACATGCTACTTTTTAAGAGTCTGATCCCTAGAACGCAACTAGGTCCTGCTATGCATTTCTGATTTAGTAGTGGATAATGGGGGGGTGACACCATGTGTCACCATGCTTATTTTCTCCTGTATAAGTGAATAGTTATCCTTCCTTCTTGAGGGAGGAAGGAATATACAAAATCCCTTTGCTAGGAGACTTAGCAGTAAATATACTGTGGTAGACATGGCAGCATAGCTTGTCAAACAGGTGGAAACTGTTGGCAGAAAAGATGAGGAGTTCCATTACATGGGAGTTGGCTCTGCAAAGTAAACCTTAAGCTAACTTTAAACAAAACTGAACAATTAAACTCATATTTTTATAATAAGTTTGCTGGCTTGTACAGGGAACCGAACTATTAAAATAATTGCCAGGTTAGCACAGAGTGATATTTCTTCGCTTTTGCTAGTTAAAAAATATTATCACGTGTCAAGAATAAGTTGTAGCCTATATTGTGCTGATGTAAATCCAAAAGAAATGTATCTAGCACTCTTCAATTATATTTAATGCCTATAGTACTTAAGAGTGGTTTACTTTTGAGTAATAATGCTTGGGCTGTAAATAAATTTTAGCAGAGGTTGAAATAAGGTTTCAACCCTATGCATGCTTATGTGGAGTGGAGACTTGATTTCTTAGTAATAAACATAGAATACACAGTATTCTGAGCAGTCTGAATATTTTAGTCCAAAGTAATGGATCAATATATTATATATTCATGGCAGGAATAGAGTGAAGGAGTTGACTTAAAAAGCCACCAACATTGACAACATATCTGTTGACTATATTGATCAGAGCAGGATATTGCCTAAAGGTGATGTATTGCATAGACCTTGCATTTTACTTTGATTTGATTTGATATGGCCATAAAACTAATGAATCAATCTATCTATCTATCTATCTATCTATCTATCTATCTATCTATCTATCTATCTGTCTGTCTACAAATATTTTAATTCTATATTCCTTTTATGGAACTACTTTTGCAGTTTTCTTCTACTGAGTCATAAACTAATCTGCTACAATGATCTTGGTGTGATTAAGCAGATCTTTAAGAACTCATGCATAATACCAAAGCAGCACTATTTGTGAATTGTTCTGTAAGTCGTATTAGCCTGTTTTCTAATACATGGTTTTGCCTTATTGTAAACCAGAAATCAACTAAAGGTAAAGATAAAGGTTCCCCTCACGCATTTGTGCTAGTCGTTTCCGATTCTAGCCATTGAGCCACTGCATCCCCTTCAGAAATCATTATGGTTTAATATTTAGCATGACGTACAAACCAAGCATGACTCTAGTTACTGTTTGGAAAAGAAATTGCTTTGAATATCTTTGGGCTCTTTGAGACTATAAATGAAAGTAGATACCATATAATATCTTAAAAGAGAGAGACAGAGGGAGCCAGTAAAGTATGGTAATTAAGATATTGGATCAGCACCTTGCAGGACAGGTTCAACTTCACTTTCTGCCAGAGAAACTTTGAGTACTCATTCCCTCCCTCAGCCAAGCCTACCTCACAGCAGTGTTAATGTGGGAAAAAAGCTCTGAGCCTATAAAGGAGCAACGGAATATAAATCAAATCTCTCCATAATTACCTATTTTCAGACTATATGGAGAAAAAGCAGCAAAACATTATTCTTGTCCCAAACAGCACAATAAGACATGTATAAAATATCTTACTTAATAAACGAACAAATTTGGCTCATCATATTTAAAATATTTTTTTAAAAAAATATTTTACCTTTTGTTCTTATTTTTTTAGTTAATGTAGCAATAATGGCATATCTGAACAGGCTTGGGGATGCAACTAGTACACAAGTTGATTATAAAATATTTCTTTAAACTAGGGTACTAGGATTTCAGAGGAATGAGACTTTTTAAAGTCTATGTAAGTAAACTGTTTTGACTTTTACATTTGATATGCAGGTGCAAATATCTAATTAATTTCTCATAGTTTATTTTGATGTTGTAATTATTATTTTGACACTTTATTGTAAACTGACATGGGAAAAATATGAAAGGGATGTCAGTAATAACAATATAGTTTTTTTTCTTTCTGAAACAATAATTCCCCATCCATTCCTAAAATTAGCCATTGCCTGACAAATGAGAGCTGTGGAAAATTACCATGTCTAAAAACCTAGAGAATGAAAGAAATTAAGTTTATAAATCGTATCATAAAACTTTAATCTTGTTTTTCCTTGCTTGCTCCTGACTTATTTTTGATATTCAGAATTTGAAAACCCACCTGCAAAAATAGGTTATGCTCCAACCAGGAAATTCTGCCTGGGGTTCTATCCATTTTAGTAATAAATTATTTGTGTACTTTTTGAATTGAAACCTGTCAGGATGAGGAATTAAAACAGTGGGGTTTTTTTTAATGGCAACTTTAAGGGGTGCAGACAGACAGCATTTCCCAAGCTAGCTATGGAATTCTGGGAGTTGAAGTCTATGCCTCTTAAAGTTGCCAATCTTAAAAACACTGAATTTTGTGTGCGGAAACAAAGGAAGCAAAAAATCTGGAAGCTACTTTGAAGAAACAATATGTATGATCCAGGAAGAGTCACATCCTTTCAGAACTCATCAACAAAAATAAAAAAGGTGCATGTGAACTGTTCTCAAGGCTGTGGATTATTCTGATCTATTCTTGGGTATGTCTTCCATATAAATATAACCAGAACATCAGGCTTTCTCATGCATCATACTACCTCCCAGAAGATCCCAGAAGAAGAGCTGAACCCTCTTGCATTCTATGGCTGCTTTTGCAAAATTATTTTCCAGATTGATGTATAGTATTGATACTGGAGCTCTTCCAATATCTTGATCCTAACAGATCTGAAGGATATCTATTGGCAAAAAGCTGTTTCTTATATTCTGCCATTAGCTGAGCCTCTTACCCACTGGACAGAACCTGATGCAGCTTCTCTACTATTTTCTCATAAGAGGGCTGACACACACACACTAAAAGATAAGCAACAGGGCTCTTCACAAGTTAACAGAGTCAAAATGATTTCATTCTGTGACTGCATCTGCCTTCTTGACTCTTTTGAACATACCCTTGTAGATGCTTCTGACACAAGAACCCACTAATTGGATGTGCATTGTATAAAAAGGTTAAACTGAGTTTGGATAGTTTGAAGCCTCTTTGCACGTATGCAGATCTAGATAGCATGGCTAGTTAATGGTTGTTTAGCATATCACAAGAACCTTAAAAAATGGGGAAAGTTGAATAAATTATGGTTGCTAAACAGGCCTGCAGGAAAGTAGGCTTTATAAAGTTTGTTGTGCACTATTGACCACACACTATTGATTTCAAGAAAAAAAAACAACTTATCTGAAAATATATTTTATTTGTTCAGAGCAGTGACTCTGCTCTGGGCTTCAATTAACATTGTTAACTTAGTTTACAGTAAATTTTTATTTTTATTTGATCAGATAACAGAATAACTCTTCTGAATTCTGGCATCAGTGCTTCAGATGCTACTGGCTTTCTCTTTAGATTTTGCTGGTTGAAGTCTGTAAAAGAGAATAATTACTCAAGGGTAACAACAGACTTGCTTAATATGTTGTTTGAATACAATTCTTTTAAAACAGGGCTGTCAAACTCACGGTCTATGGGCCAGATGTGTCACGCACTAGCCACACCCAGTTTAGCAAAGGGGGGGGGGAAAGTCCCGACATGTCATGTGACGATGTTGTGATGACGTGAGTATAACACCTCTGCTTTAAAAAATATTTTTCTATTAAAAGTGTTTTTCTGAATTTGGATAGCTTTAAGAAGCTGCAATCTAGACTTCAAAAGTCACACAAAGGTAACATTTGTGGAACATCCTTTGTGGAACAATTTTTTATTCTCTCTGGGATATTTTCCAGGAGAAAAGATATATTGGAGGCAAAAAATAATGAATAGTTCGAAGTATATTAGTAATAGCTTTAGAGAAGGGGGTGTGCCTAAGTTCACACAAGAATCCTGAACAAAAAATGACTTGGATTTGCACATTTTTTTTTTTACTAACCATGAACAATCATGGCTGTTTTCATCTAACTTCCTGAGGCATAAAGAATGTTGCAAATGATGATATTAAATTTTATAATAAACAAATTTGCAGAACCAAGATGCACCCTTAAAGGAAACCTAGGCATTTGCCTAGGTCAGCATGTCAGCAGTGGTGGAAGCAGTAAGTGACTTGGGTGAAGACTGGAAAGCAGAAAAAGAGTACAGAAAATCCTTGCTCTTTGTTGCTATCTGATGGTTATTAGGATTTTGCTATTTACATCTGGTACTTGTAGCATTGGTATAACTTGCTGATACCAAGCCATTCCCAAGAAATCATTCTGAGCTACCACTGCTGACATTTGTTCCTGAGAGTGATTAATATATGCAAGTCTTGGACACCAGTGTAAGTCTTCTCCTTCAAATTAATAATATGGAATGGAATGGAATTAGAATAGAATTCTTTATTGGCCAAATGTGATTGGACACACAAGGAATTTGTCTTTGATGCATATGCTCTCAGTATACATAAAGAAAAAATAAAATATATTAATCAAGAATCATAAGATACAACACTTAGTAATAGTCACAGGATACTAATAAGCAATCAAATCATGCTAGGAAACAATAAAAACAATATAAGTCATAAAGATACAAGCAACATGGATATAGCCATAAGTGGGAAGAGATAGATACTAGTAAGGATGGGAAGAAATACAGTCTTAGTACTTAGACAGTGTTGTGGGAATTAGTTGTTTAGCAGAGTGATGGCATTGGGAAAAAACTGTCCTTGTGTCTTGTTGTTCTGATGTGCAGAACCCTGTACTGTCGATTTGAGGGTAGAAGTTGAAACAACTTATGTCCAGGATGTGAGGGGTCTGTAGATATTTTCACAGCCCTCTTTTTGACTCATGCAGTATACAAGTTCTCAGTGGAAGGCAGGTTGGTAGCAATTGTTTTTTCTGCAGTTCTAACTATCCATTGAGGTCTGTGTCTGTCTTGTTGAGCTGCAGAATTGTATATGACTCTATTTCCTAAAAAAATAATTTTTCCTAAAACAATATTTTTTCCTAAAAAAACCAATTAACACATGTACTATTTAAAAAAAAAACATTTTAAAAAAAGCCACTTACCCAATTGAAGGCACAAGGAAAGCAGGAAGATTCAGTTGCTGACTAATGAGGTGGATGCAGCTGCAGCTGTGGGATTGCAGGTGAAGCTAGGCAGGTGAGTCAGCGACCAGCTGCTTGGGATTCAGTTTAGGGATAGGTGAGCAAGCTGGAGGCTGGGGGAAAGGTGGGTTAGTTAGTTAGGCCCTCCTGAGATGGAGCTGGGGTGCTTCGCGAGCTACGTGAGGGCGGTGATGGGCTGTGGCATGCTAGGCTGCAACTGATCGCCAGCAGCTTCGCAAGCTATGCAAGGCCGGGGATGGGGACAGGCAGCACGCTAGACTGCAACTAATCACTGGTGGCTTTGTGAGCGACATGAGGCCAGGGATAGGCAGCATGCTAGGCCTCAACCAATCGCTGGTGGCTTCACAAACTACACAAGGCTAGGGGAAGGCAGGGACATGCTAGGCTGCAACGGATCGCTAGCGGTTTCATGAGCTACGCGAAGCCGGGGATAGTGGGTCGGGTGGCAAGGGGCAGCTGCAGTGCTGGTGGCTTCATGAGGTATGCAAGCTTGGGGGTGGGGTGGGCTAGCGAGTGCTTACCTGTAGGCAGGAGGAGGCAGCTCTGTTGGGGCGCAGGCACTGCAGAAGGCAAAGTCAGCTTAGGCAGGCAAGCTGCAGAGCAGACTGTGCATGCACAAGCTATAGTGCCGGGGAGGTCAGGTCACGTGAGGAGTGACTGACGACGTGAGGTGAGTAGGTAGGTTGCGTGGCAAAGCAAAGGCAAATATATAGGGCTGGGATAGGCAGGGCGAGCATCGGGTGAGCAGGCAGGGCAAGTGAGCATCGAGCAGGTGGGCGGAGCGAACGAGTGAGTGGCGACTGGGCAGGGAACAGGGCCAGCTAGAAGTCGCTACAGGTTCGGCTACCCAGGCTAAATTACCGCTACCAGTTTGCCCGAACTGATGCGAACCAGCTGAATACCACACTGTTGTGAATCCAATGGTTTGGGGTCAGTTGTGGGAGGTTTGGTTGTTGTTGGTGTGTCTCAGATGGGTTCAGTTGTAGGAGGCTTGACTATTGGTATGTCTGAGATGGGGGTTGTGGAGATAAGTAGCTGTAGTTTCTTTTCAAACCTGCAATAGAACACATTCAGGTCATCTGCTAGTTGCTGATTTCCTTCTGCCTGGGAAGGAGGTTTGCCATAACCGGTGATATTTTTAAGTTTTCCACATGTTTGCTGGTTCATTTGTTGAGAACTAATTCCTTAACCTTTCACAGTAGCTTCTTTTTGCTGCTCTGATCTCCCTTGTTAATATATTTCTGGCCTGATTGTACAGCATTCTATCACGTTTTCTGTAGGTTTCCTCTTTGGAATGACGTAGCTGCTTAAGTTTAGCTGTGAACCAAGGTTTATTATTACTGTATATTCATAGGTTCCTGGTCGGTACACATAGGTCTTCACAGAAGCTGGCATATGATGTTACAGTATTTGTGAGCTCATCTAAGTCTGCAGACGTATCTTCGAAAATATTCCAATCAGTGCAATCAAGGCAAGCCTGTAGTTTTAGATACAACTACTTGCCTTTTGAATACTTACGATACAAAGGGAGGCACCATCTGTCTTATGGCCCCACCAGCTCTATTTCCACTTGCCAGAAATAAGAATTAACCTTAGGGTTAATCCAGTCTAGAGAAAGAGAGGAGGGCCCCTCTTCTTAAAACTGAACTTTGAATCCAATTACACTTTGTTCCTGTTCACTGTTCCTAAGTATTTTTTTAAAGAAGGGAAATGTTTACAATTAATAGTGATGTGGACCTTGACCAATTGTTAAGATGTTAAAGTGCAGGAGATAGCATTTCAGTTAAAATAACTCTCCCCAGATACAAAAGTGGAGTAAGGTTTCTAGTAAAGTTCAAATGTGCTTGCTGAGTTCCAACTTGCTAGGTCTGTTTGTTATGGCAACTTTGAGATCACTGTCTAATTTAGACCACATTAAATATTTCCTTTCTTCATCTAAGCTTAAAGATTGGTAGACCATTTGGTTCAAAGCTTTGACTAAAACAAAAAACAAACACAGGATCAGTGCAGACTCAATGCAAAGCAAACCAACCACATGTATACTTGGGCAACTCCCATAAATAGCAAAAGAAGCAAAGACCTTGATGAAATACAAATGGAACCGCCAAACATTTCTCTTGAATAAATAGTTATTTATATATTTCTGCAATTTATCAGGCAGCTTTAACTTGTTGAAACAAATGCCTTGGCAGAATGCCTTAGCAATCTGTCATTTGAATCTGTACCTGCAATATTACTCTGTAGGAAGTTAGCATACATTCCTCCCTAGAAAATTGAAATATCCTAGGAAATATTAAAAAGGCAGAATATTTCCCCTAAAAAGAGTAGAAACTCTGAAGCAGAAACTCACCTCAGAAGCTCACCCCCACCTTTGTTAAAGGGTGGGCCATTAAGGCCTGGGCCAGAATATTTTACATATCAAAGATCTCCAGATAAAGTTACAGCAATTGCCCAAAGCCCTTTTCATTACATCATCATCCAGCAAGGCTCAACCAAGCCTGGAACTTAGGATAGCCTACAGAGTTGCCCCTGCATAGCCCCATTGGAGTCTGACAATCTCAAAAGAGAGTATAAAACCAGGAACTCTCAGCATCTCAGCCCTTCCTTCTCTTTTCCTTCACCTTGAAGCATGTGATCATTCAACTTTGGAGCTCCAAGCCAAACAGCCTCCATGTTTCCAGTGTCTTTTTCCCCACTTGGAACTGAACCCAGAAGAATAATTCTTCCAACAACCCAATAAATGGTTTTAAATCCTAAACGTAATATAATTCCAAACAGAACCTTTTTCCAATAGTATTTTGTTTATGCTATCTGCTTTAATTGAAAGTTGCAATCAAAAAAACCCACCCCATTAATTTTTGCTGGTTGAAGTCTGTAAAAGAGATTAATTACTCAAGAGTGGCATTTGAGGAGCTAGACTGATAGCTCTTGTCTTTGTCTTCTTGAAACTACTGTTTACTTTTGATTCATATAACTGCTTGAACCATCCTTGTTCTTCATCTGAAATATTTTAGTTCATGCATAATATAAATCTTGTTTTGGTCTAAACGGCACCTTCCAACTTTAATGTTTAACTAAATTGTCTCTTTTAAATTTAATCAAAGAATCAATGCATTTAATTTTGCATATATAAAAATATTTTCAAGTAAGTAAAAGATGTATGTCTAATACAGCCTCACGATCCATAGAATTCAAATCAAACTACATATGATGTGCCCAATTTAATTGCTTAATGTTAGGAAAAAAAGTAATCAGACACTTCCAAACAAATGTACTAATCTGCATGGAGTTCTCACTGGGTAAACTCTACCATTAAGCAAAAAGAGATGGCCATTCCAAGCATCAAGTTTGAGAGTCACATGAAGTTGCATCATCTTTTCAATTATTTAATGTTTCAGTTATTACACACAGTAAGTAATCTTGGGAAATGGAAGAAATATCTTCCATTGTCTATATAATTGGATTGGCTTTGGGGAGCCAGACATCTTGATTAGGGAAGAGCAGCACTCTGTTTTGCCCCATATTTGCAGAACCCTCCTGCCACTGAGAAGTCTGACCAGTTTGCTTTTAAAAATATTCTCCTTTGGTATGTTTTGCTTTTCCTATGTGCTACTACAAATAAATATCACTTTGGGAGACAAAAGCAACCAGATGAAATCCAGAGAGCTATTATAGACTTCTAATCCAGATTGGAAGCTATGCTGATGTGGTCTCCTGCTGCTTTCTCTTCACAATCAAAACAGTAAATCTGAATGTGCCTGTTTAAACATGACAATGCATGCAATTTGCTTTCAAATGCCATACAAAGCATTGTTCTTGTGCCGGTTTACAGTAAGACCTAAACATGAGTCAGTATGGGGAATGAAACAGGAGTGACTATTTCACTCCTGCTACCTACCTAATTACATTTGGCTAAATGTAACCCTGCATGGTAAGCTGTTGAACAGTTGCAAAATATCCACTCTAGGCATATTTATCTTTGAATAATAGAATAACAGAGTTGAAAGGGACCTTGAAGATCTTCTAGTTCAATCCCCTGCTTAGACAGGAAACCCTGTACCATTTTAGACAAATGGTTGTCCAATCTCTCCATAAAAACCTCCAGTGTTGGAGCACCAGAGCTTCTGAATGCACGGTGTTCTACTGATTTCTGTCAGGAGATTCCTCCTTATTTGTAGGTTGGTTCTCTTCTTGATTAATTTTCATAGATATTGGAACACTGCTATCATGTCACCCTTAGTCCTTCTTTTCATTAAATTAGACATACCCAATTCCTGCAACCATTTTTCATATTTTATTCTCCAGTGCCTTAATCATCTTTGTTGCTCTTCCCTGGACTCTTTCCAGAGTCTCAACATCTTTTTTGTTGTGACAAAAACTGGGTGTAATATTCCAAGTATAGTCTTACCAATGTATTATATTTGATATTATCATTTCATGTGATCTTGATTGTAGCTTAGGCCTTGGCTTTTTCGGCAGCTGCAGCAGACTGCTGCCTCACATTTTAAGTGATTGTCCACTAGGACTCCAAGATTATTCTCGCAGTTACAACTACTGAGCCAGATATCATTTATTCCATACCTGTGCATTTGGTTTTTCTTGCCAAAATGTAGAACCTTACTTTTCTCACCACTGAATTTCATTTTATTAGATAGGGCCATTATTCAAATCTGTTGAGATGCTTTTGTATCTTGAGTCTATCTTCTGAGTGTTGGCTATTCCTGCCAGTTTGGTATCATCTGCATATTTCAGGAATTCCCTTTCTATCCCCTCATTTAAATCATGTATGAAGATATTGAAGAGTACTGGGCCCAAGACAGAGCCTTGAGGTATCCCACTCCATATTTTCCTCCATGTAGATACAGTTCCATTAAGGATTACACATTGTGGTTGGTCAGCCTGTTATGAATTCATCTGGTGGTGGTGCTGTCTAATCCACATTTTTTCTATCTTATCAAGTAGAAGGTTGTGGTCTACTTTATCAAATACCTTACTAAAGTCCAAGTAAATTATATCCACAGCATTTCACTAGTCCATTAATTTAGTCACCTTGTTACAGAATGCGGTAAAATTTGTCTGGCATGATCTGTTTTTGACAAACCCATGCTGGCTTCTGATGACTTTGTTTGACTCTATAGATTTGTTGCTTTTACAGAATTTTCCCAGTTATTGATGTCAGGCTGATAGGTTCTGGATCCCCCCCACCCCCATTTTCATTCTTTTTTTGAACACCAACTCTTTCCCAATCAATTGGTAGTTCTCTGGTGCTCCAAGATCTTTGAAAGATATGGTTTGGTGGTTCTGAGATCATGTCTGTCAGTTCCTTCAAACCTTAGTTGTATAATCAATCTAGTTGATGTGAATGTGTCTAGAGTGGATAGGTGTTCTCTTTCTATTTTCTTGTTTATTTTATTTCTTGCATTCCTAATTTGCATTTTACAGTAATTTTTTGATAGGTTGGACTGTCAAAATGCAAATATTTTGTATTTACATACAGTTCTCAAAATTTCCAACTCCACTTAGCCTTTGCTTAACAACGATGACACCATTAAAGCCAACATCTTTAACCCATTCTTCGGCTCAGTATTTGTAAACACAATGGATCATGCCCAGTATTTCCTAGCCGAACCACAGACAACTACAATGATCTAATACATATTGATTTTACAGAAGACAATGTTGAAAAAGCACTACGCAATCTAAAACCATCTCTATCTATTGGACCAGATGGAATATGTGCCTACTTCTTAAAAAAGCTATCCACTGCCATAGCTGAACCTCTAAGCATAATCTTTGAAAAATCTTTCAGGACCAGCTCCTTGCCTAACCTAAAGTCACAAGCCATGGTCATCCCCATCTTCAAAAAGGGAGACCCCAGCCTAGTTGAAAATTACAGACCAATCTTCTTATGCTGCATCACCTGTAAAGTCATGGAATCAATTATTAATCAATCCATTATCCTCCACTTAGAGACAAACAACCTACTCTCCAATAAACAATTTGGTTTCAGGAAAAAACTATCCTGTAATCTGCAACTCTTACACTGCAAAAACATATGGACTACACAACTCGATCAGGGCAAAATAATAGACGCAATCTACATAGACTTCTGTAAAGCCTTTGATTCAGTGGTATACCACAAACTACTCCTAAAACTAAAATCTTATGGTATCTCTGGACAACTGCATAACTGGATAGAAGCATTCCTGTCAAACAGACAACAAATGGTCAAAATTGGGAGTGTCCTATTAAATTCTGTACCTGTCAATAGTGGTGTCCTCCAAGGCAGTGTTCTAGGACCAACTCTTGTCATACTCTACATAAATGACCTCTGTGATCATGTTAAGAGCAACTGTGTTCTCTTCGCTGACGATGTAAAGCTATTCAGCACCACAGACAATACTGCTACCCTTCAAAAAGACCTTGACTATGTATCAGAATGGTCAAACAAATGGCAACTTCAAATTTCAACAAATAAATGCTCTGTCTTACATATTGGCAAAAAATATCAGAAAATAAAATACAAGCTGAATAGTCAAGATCTTGTTGATGATCCAAGCTCTGTAAAGGACCTTGGAATACTCACCTCTAATGATCTAAGTGCTAGAGCCCACTGTAACTCCATAGCCAAAAAGGCATTAAGAGTTGTTAACCGAATCCCATGTAGCTTTTTCTCTGGTCATATCACTCTACTAACTAGAGCATATAAAACATTTGCTAGACCAATACTCGAATGCAGCTCATCAGTCTGGAAGCCCACATTATGTATCTGATATTAACAGTTGAGAGAGTCCAGAAATATTTCACAAGAAGAGTTCTCCACTCCTCTACTCATTGTAGAATACCTTATGCCACCAGACTTGAAATTCTAGACCTAGAAAACCTTGAATTACGCGGTCTTCCGTCTGATCTAAGTATGGTATATAAAATCATACATTGCAATGTCCTACCTGTCAATGAATACTTCAGTTTCAACCATAACAACACAAGAGCACACAATAGATACAAACTCAAGGTTAACCGCACCAAACTTGATTGCAGGAAATACGACTTCAGCAACAGAGTGGTCAGTGTCTGGAATACTCTACCTGACTCTGTAGTTTCTTCCCCAAACCCCAAAAACTTTAACCTTAGATTGTCTACTATTGACCTCACCCCTTTCCTAAGAAGTCTGTAGGGGGCGTGCATAAGCGCACCAACGTGCCTACCGTCCCTGTCCTATTTTTTGTTTTATTTTTCTTATATGTACCCATTTCATGTATTCATAACTATGTATATACTTATACCTATTATCTTGTAAGCAATTGACAAATCAAATAAATAAAATAAAAATAAATAAATAAACTGTCCTGTTTAGTGACTTAAGTTACAATGGCTTTAAAAAAATGCTCCTCACATTTACAACTGGTCCTTACACTTACAATTGTCACAGCATCCTGCAACCATGTGATCAGCATTTATATGCCTCACAGCTAGTTTCTGACATGTCAATGGATAAGCTAGCAGTAGAATTACATGTCTCAATGTATGTCACTTAGCAATGAAGTTGCCAGTCTCAACTGTAGTTGTTATGCTAGGACAGTGATGGCTAACCTTTTTCTCATCGCGTGCCAAAAGTGTGTGCACACGTGCCTGCACACGTGCCTGCACTCATAATGCAATGCGTGTGCAACCCCCGCCCCCTGCACATGCATGCATGACCCTCTGCATGTGCACTGTGTGTCTCTGCTCATGCACATGCAACCCCCTGCACATGCCCTACCCCCTCTGTGCATGCGCGCACATCTCCCATGCATGTGCGGCAGATACTAGACAATCAGCTGGCTGGCGAAAGGCATGCTTGCATACACAGTGGGTTTGTTCTGGGTGACCTCTCACATGCCAGCAGAAATGTCTCTGCATGCCACTTCTGGCACAAGTGCCACAGATTTGCCATCATGGTGCTAGGATTACCTGTAGTTTGTGAAAGAATCATTCTCAGAACCCTCTGAGACAAAGAAATAATAGTTCCTCAGTTCTAAAAGCTGTCTGGCTGAGCAAAGGTTTCCCTAATCCTAGTCTAACCCCTTATGGAAATTCAATGTGATTCCACTGTTGTTATTTAAAACATCATTCCCATTAGCCCTACATGGCCAATTGTGAGAATTGATGGTATTTGCAGTTTTCCTGGGCTACTTGCTACTGACTCCTGCTTCAAAGGCTAGCCAACCATGACCTCCATTTGCCCCTCACTGATATAACTAATAATCCAGGATTATAGAAGTTGCTATTCAAAACTGCTCTTCATGGAAATTTTCTGTATTTACCGATTTAGTTTGTATTTTCTTTCCTTGTGACTATATCGCATTTGTAAAACATTTGCATTAAAAATTGCAACCAGTCCATTTTAGAAGGCATTCTACTATATATCCTCTTAATGTCAAGATTGCAATGGCATTTCTGTTGGGCAGGTTACTGGGAAAACAGATGACCTCTCCAGTAGCTGCTTTACATGTACACAAACTATTGGTAATGGTGATTAATAGTATTATCAGAATGGCCTCAATTAAGACTTCCTTGACCTGTTGACTTTACCCTATTGTTCATTTCTTTCCTATCTGCTGATTTTACACTGATTGCTGTCACACATTAACACTTTTCTTGGTTACTGATGCCGCTGCAATATTTCCTCCTCCACTCCAGAGGAAAAAACTAATAATAAAAACAAGAAGGAATGCTCTTAACAATCATAGAAATAGAAAGGAAAGTGATCCATTTTAATTGCTTGTACAATAGAAAATCTTGCAATTGCAAGTTGCCTGACTGAAGTTCAGGCTTTCCTTAAGTGTTTCAGTTCTGATGATTCTTAAAATCTCACTAAAGATTGTATCAAAAGAGATAAAGAAAGCAGTCATATTTCCACACACAGGTAGTCCTCAATTTACAATTGCAACTGAAACTAAATTTCCATTCTTGAAGGCAGTTAAGTGACTCATTTTAAACTTTTTTTCTCCACATTTCAGCAAATTACTGCACTTATTAAATGAATCATGTGGCCCTTGAACAGATGTAGCTTCCCCACTTTGTGACTGACTGGGTAAGTTACAAATGGAGATCACATGACTTCAGGAAAGTGATGTGATAAGATCATCATCAGTCAATTGTATAAGTCAGCTTATATAATTTACATCCTGTGATGATAATTGTAATGCCATCAAACAACAACGCCTAACAATCTCAGGTCCTTGAGAAGGGCTCAGCAGGTGGATAAAAATGCCAAATCCAGTCTAAACATCTGGCTGAATGTGTGCCCAACCATATCATAATCATAATAAACACAAATAAAATGTAACAAAACCAAATAAAATAACAAGTTAACAGAAAAATAGATTAAAAGTGGCAATGACAAATTATTTCAGATATTTGGAAAAGTTCTGCATAAGCAGCTTATGAAACCTCCAAAGGAATGTGCAAATATTAATTCTAATGGAAAGTATTTCTCAGAAGCTGAGAAACAGTACCCCTGGCCTCACTTGCCCTAACTTCACAATATGGTTAAAAGCTTCTCTTTCCAAGAATAAGCTGTTGGGCCAGATGAGTTGGTAGAAGATGGACTTCAGGATTTATAAGTTAACACCAAATTGAGTTATTGGTAAGCAATATGGGGAGGGACAGAAACACAGGAATAATTTAATATTCATCTGTACCTGAAATGGTTCCAACAATTGATTTCTCTTAGTATCACTTACTTAAATGCCTACTCCCATATCCACAATCATGTCCAAAAAGGGAAAGCTGTACAATAGTTATCAAATATGGCTAGACTGGACGCAACACAGTCTGTTTTGAGATTGCAAGCATCACCCTTGTCATAAAGAGGCAATGATAATTTCCTGGACCTAACTAACGGCACCTTCTTTCACCTATCTTCTGTACCCTAAAGGAGGCAAGAAGAGCAGGGATCAAGAGCACAGGTGAACTTCCAGCCATACATACTACCGTAGAAAGTTCCATTTTAAATCTTTCGTTTGCTATACCGTATATATTTTGCAAGGTTTATTTAAATCAAATTTGCAACAAGCAATCAAAAGCAGGAGACAAATGTTTTCCGATTTAACACTACTTCAAATCGGCCAAATTCAAACGTTGAGTTCTCCCTACGTCATTCATGATTCCGTCCTATAGCGGCAAGACGAACAGAGAGACCAGGAAGCCCAGTACCTGTATTTTTAATCTTTGTTTAGCCTAGGAAGTTAAATTACTAAAGCCACTACTAGCCTATATCGATCTGCATAATACATGGCCTTTACATTATCAGATCACACTGAGAGCAAGACCGTGTAACGTTGACGAGGCTAAGAACGGTGGCAACAATAATTCTACAAATTGGGCAGTGCCTGAGCAATGGACACGCTGGCGTTTAATTTGCAAAGCATTATACGGTATTTCCAAGGCAGCATCCTTTGCTTTCATTTAGCCGCTGCTGCTGTAGTTATTCAACGGGTCTATTGTGTCACCACCCCCGCCAGCAGCCGCTTTCTTCCAGCGACCGTGACCCGAAGCAAAAAGTGACCGAGAGTAACCTTTGCGCTCTTCTCTCCCGCGCGCGTGCTTTCCCCCACCTCTCACCGACACAACCGTTTTAGAACGTAATAGAGCCAGCCCCTCGCGCGCCACCCTGCGCGAACCAATGAGGATTCGCTGCCGCGGCATACGGAATGAGCATGGTCCGCGCCGGCGATTGTGAGGTGCGCCAGCTCGAGGCGGAAGGAGGGGGAGGGGGAGGCTCATCACGGAGACTTGGGCCTTGTTCATTGGCTCGGCGGGGCTGGTCCGCCCAAGGCTGGAGTTAACGTATTGCCCGCAGAGGGGGCTCCCGGCACACACGAGGAGCGTCGCTTTACCAGCTTCCCCTCTGGCCGCAGTGGTGAGTTCGGGAACCGGGAAAGGGGACGGAGTGTTTGTTGGAGGGAAGAGCGGATGGGTTTGGAGGGCGAGGGCCCCTTTTAGGATCGCGTTGGGAGTCTCCCAGGCTGTGACAGAGCAAGCGAGGCAGGAAGGAAGCAGGGCAGTCGTTTCTTAAGAGGAACGGGATCAGGACCGACCCAGCACGGGCTTGAGGAAGACACCCGGAGGTGCCTGTGGGAAGCAGGCGAAAGGCTTTGGAGCTCAGCATCAGACCCGAGAGGCCTGCTGCATAGTTCCAGAATTTATTAATAAGGTTTAATCCTGCACGATTTTGTACCAAGAAAGTCGTATGCAATTCCGTTTCCCTCTACCCGGGTTAGGCCGGTGAAGGCTGCAACTCCGTGTAAAGCTTACCAGCGAGTAAGTCGGATACGCGGCGAAGTGGGGGCGAGCTCATTTTTGAATAAATGTTTCTGGCTGCCTTGTGTATCCACTTCTTACCTTGTCGTAAAATGCCTCAAGAATGTTCATAGTTGCGTATGATAAATGGTAGTTCTTTCCACATGTGCAAGTTTTAAGCATTATTCACTCACGCTGATGCTTTCTTGAGTTGACCCTTGAAGTGTCATCCTGTGCATATGGATTCAAAGTAAGCTCCATTATATCTGCTAGAGTTTCCTTGGTAGTAGTAGAAAGTAGGCTTAAGGTCACACTGCCAATTACCTAATACAGTTACCTAATTTCACAATTTTTATGCATAAGTTGAGTAAAGAATTCTGCAACTTTTAACCTATGTGATTGTTCATTTCTATATTAGCAATTGTGAATATAGAAGCAGGACTTGCTCTATTCATGAAAAGTATATGAACATTTATGCACTTGTGCCAGTTCTATTCTTACTACCACTACTGCAAACTAGCATCACTGATAGGAGCACACATGTGTTTCTATAAATAGGGTTGAGTGGCCAGAATTCAGAACTGCTTTAGAGTAGTTAGGAGAAACTGTTAAATTAATTTATGATATAATATGGTGGTAAATGGTATCACTGCAGTAGATATATAAAGTATTTCAGAAGAGTAAGAACTTTTTTTCCTTTAATTTGCTTTTTACTTTATTTTTTTTACTTCTAGACTATTTTTGCTGTGTACAGGTAGAGTGGATCAGTATGTTAAATTGCCTTTCATGTATAAGAGAGCAACTTTCACCTACTATAATCCTTACTTATCCAAAGCTCTATGCACTTTCATTAATAGAAATTGTGATAATATCTGGAATATGGTCTGCTAATTTTTAATATGTTTATTGAATTTATGGAAAGTTGAAAGTAAGCATACTTGGGACTTTATTTTTACCACAAAACTCAACTTTGAGACTCCAGTACATTTTTATAGCCAGAAAATGTAGAGTCATATTAATTATTTTTGCTGTGACTAGTTATAAACATTCATAAAATCAATATGAACATATGAATTGGGAACCGTGTGATTTTCTCATTGGTTCTTTTAGTGCCTCTGTATGATTTTACACAAAGAGACTTCTAGGGGAAAAAACTAATAATGGATAATTTTCTCTGTCGGTATAATAAAATCAATATTATGTAGCTGAAAATACTGATAGTAAACTATTTTTGGAAATATTTAATTAGGTAATCACTTGTAACTTTCAGCAGTGGCTACTAAGGTATAAAGAATTTTCCAAATACCCGCTTGATTAGATGATTCTAACCATCTTGCAAATTACTTGTCAGACAAGTTTCTTTAAAAAGTTTACCATCAATTTGGGGTCATCAATCCATAGATTCTTTAAATCAAGAATATGCAACATATGGCCAGCAGAGCCTTACTTACCCTTTTCAGAATTGTATAACAACATATACATTTGAACTGTATCATCAATGCCAATCTAAATATATGTTGCATTTCCAACATGGTTGTTTAGCTTCATCTGTGTTCATGGCCATATTAGCATTCTGTGATGAAGAAGAAATCTTCAGCATTAAGATATATAAAACCTGAGGCTCTGTTCCTGAATTGCTGCATTATTTTCAGAGTTTCAGATTCATTTCATCTGAATTCAAAATGAACAACCTCTTGGATCACTTTGCCATAATTGAGATACTATAATCAGAAGGTATGCACTAATGTTTGTTTAGAATTTAGCCACATCTCTCTTATATTAGCATCTTTCATATGCTCAAGAATTAATTCTACATATAAATAAGTGATTGCTATTTCTGATCTCAAACGAGTCTTTTAATATTCACTCATCTTTAAAGGCATGGTTTTTACAGTCTAATTCTCTTAATTTTTTCATTTGATTAGGATTTTCCTTCCTGATTTTTTTCTTGGTGTATTATCTAACTCAGGGGTCCCCAACCCCCAGTCTGTGGACCGCCATGCCAGGAACTGGGTAGCACAAACAAGTGAAGCCCCATCCCCAGTATGCAGGCACCATGGAAAACCACGCTCTCCTCTAGTCTGCAGAAAAAAACTCTCTGCGGGAATTGGATGCCACTGATCTAATTATTCACTTTTTTAAAATGCTATTCATATTAAGGAAATATATTTTTTATTTATAAAAAATGCTTATTTTTAAGAGAAGGTTCAAATTTAAAAAAAAAAAACTTCTAAATTTATACTATCAGTACAGAGATTCTTTACTGGATGGCCATAATAAAAGCAGAAAAGTAATGATGTAAATCTACCTCATCCAGCTGCTCTGGTATGTGTGTTAAGATTCTTATATGCAAAAAGAGCTTTTTGCAGTTAACAGTTGCAATTCCTAGACTGGGGGCTTTGCAGACAATCACTTTATCACTTTCCATATGGGCTGATACAATATGTTCTACATGGGGCTGCTGCTGAAGACCACTTAAAATGTGTTGGTCCAGAATGTGTGGTCCATGATGGGGCATACCATGTTATGCCCATATGATGCCTCTGCTCCATGACCTGTACTAGTTGCCTTCTAGCATCCAGGTACAAAGTGTTGGTTACCACCCATAAAGACTTTCATGGCATAGGCCTGACTATCTGAAGAACCATCTCTCTGATGGTTTCTGCCCCACCCTGGACAGAATAAGCATGCTCAAATATAATAAATACTCAGGTTATCACTAGGGCTTTTCTACAGATACCCATTTAGTTTACTTTATTGTCATTGCACCTCGTACAACGAACTCAAACACCATCTTCAGTGCACATCATGACCATGACCATGAAAATAAACACATACATCCTTCACACATTGAACCAGAATTAAGTAAATAAATATTGCAGCTTTTTTAAACTACATATTTAACCCTAATAGTATAATTATAGTACTTCACTATATATTTTGAATTTTCTAAAGCAAGAAATTAAACAGTATGAGAAAATGATAATTATCCTAGTTATAGGAGATATACATTGCAAACAGGTCTTTTGTATGTGAATTCGTATCAGAAATAGGTAAACTACCGTACATACATGTTTATGTATACATCAGTATATAGACCAACCCTTGAATTTTTGACCAAAATATTTTGAAAAAATGTGTCACCCAAGGGTAACCTGACTTAAGGTTTTTGTATTCTTTAGTTTTTACTATTGGTTAATCCATGGGTTTCTATTTTTCATGTATTTTGATTAAAATGTGTCAGTTTATCCTCAGTTGGGCATATTCACTAGTATATACAAGTTATATAGGAACTTTTAAAGGTATTAACGTATGTACTCATGGATAATCTTATCTATGCATAACTTTGGCGGCATATTTTGGCACCTAAAATTCTTGTTTTATTTACAAGTATATACATTATGGTAGGTTTATCCTCTAATAGCTTTGAATTAAATTACAAAATCCCTTCTACTCAGCCAGCAGTTGTAGATATGTTAGTTGTCAGCAATGGTAGGGAAATGCATTTCAATGATATCTTTTTCAGATAGGCAAACATTGGGCCCAAACATATACCAAACCAGCAGTGGTTGGATATGTGTAACATATAACATTAAAACAAAGCCGATAATGAATTAGGAATACATGTAAACCTAATCTGATACTCTTGTGGTTATGTGTGTGTGTATGTATATCCACACACATATTTTCTACTAAAAGCATGTAGGGAGTTTGTTTTGAAAACATGCATACTTCTAAGAAATTACAATTTCTAGCCCCCGACTATAGTCCTCTGTGTGTTCTTTTTGTACTGCATTTGTCCTTCAGTTGGGTTTAGCGTGGAAATACTGTTGGAAGAACTCCATGAGTGCATTGGAATTTCTTCCAAATGCTTTCTGAATTGGATTAATTGTTTATAACAATGTTTTCATCTTTATGTCTATGAAAATACTAAATATCAACTTTTCCATTTAGGAATACGTGTGTAGCTCAGTGGATTCTGTGAACTACTCTATTGGTGGTCCTCAATAAAGTATTTAAGGCATAGTGTATATGAGGCACACTTTGCTAGTCAATGGCCAAAGTAATAATTACAAATGACTGAGGCATAACTTCCCTAAAGAGAAAGAAGTCCATTAGAGACAAGAGTCACCAGTCTCAATTTTGGTACACTGAGATAAAATGATTGAATTACTCAGCAGATGTTTTTGGGGCTTTGGGATTGGAGGAACCTATGAAAGATTTAGATTTTAGAGCCAAAATAAAGTAAGATTTTGTTCTAGTTAGATTTATGTCTTACTTGGATATGTCATTAAAAATATTTAAAATGTTGGAATGTTTATTTGGAATTTAGACTACTTGGGCCTGGTACTCATGGACAAACTGAAGACAGCTGCTTTCTCCACCAGCAGTACGAAAATTTGTTTAAAGTATTTTCTACTTCGATAGAATTATCACCTTATATCAATAAGTACTTCAAATATTAAATGTTGCAAACTTGAATTACTTTTCATTGTAATTGCATCTCATGATACCTCTCCAAAAGTGGTCATTTCATTTGGTTAGTAGGAAGAATGATTTAAAGAACATTTAGTGCTTACTCTAAGAATTCAGCCTTTAGTCTAATTCAGTCTAAGAATCGTCCCTTTCAAGAATGTGCAATCTAAATTCTTAAGGACCATATTTCAAGTCCCATGATGTGTTTCTTCCTAATCTGGTTTTGAGCCATGGGGCTAGTGTAACCAAATTGAAACTTGTACCAATATTTACATTCTCTCAATGATTGCATATACCTCCTCCCCATAAGCTTGACACCTGTGATTTTAAGTAATGCCTTTATTTCATTTTGAGGTAGGATATTGCATGAGAAATTGAAATGTTGTGTTCTCTCACTATAAAGATATAGTGGAACTAGTTCATCAAAAAAAAATCTGATTATGCTGGATCCTTACGATAATGTTCCAAGTGCTTGCTCATATATGCTGCTTAACAATCTGTCTTCAAACATTGCCAAATATCTTTTTGAACATTAAGGTAACATTTGCTCTTTTGTGGTCAGTTTTTGAAATTCAGATTTAATAGCAATGCTATTTCATCTTTCCCATTCCCTGCAATTCTGTTTTAAAAAGAGCTAATATTAAAGCCTGCAGCTGGTTAGCCACTGTTGCTGGCAGAATGCTGAGCTTAACCCCCCCCCCCCCCTCACTTTTTCTGAAACATTTCATGAACAATTGCACAGAGTGAAATCTTGGAGTTGTAATAATTGGAAGAACTGCAGCAGTAGTAGCTGGAAAAAATAGGCAAATATACTTTGTAGTTTACTTGTAATCAATAATGAGTACATAATTCTGGGCAGGAATCATACAAAGACAATATAAACATCCATGTCCCATTACAATTATACAGTTCCAAGGACAACATAAGAACTGAAGCACCATATAAAAATTCCAGAAGACAGACAGCACAGATATTGTGCTCCACTAACGTCCTGACCCCAGCAGCACAATTTTATATTTTTGTTCAGTGTGACAATTATGTAATTGCCAGTAAAGCAAAAACCCACAGTAACATTTGATATATTCATTTTACTGAGAAAATAAATTATTATGCAAACGCTGGAAGATACTCAATTGTTGTATTATATAGATTGTCTGATAAAGTTAAAACACAACTGAAAGCAATAAAGAAGTGTTTTTTTATAATAATGAAATAAAATTTAAAGTGTTACTGTTAATTTCAGTCTCCTCCAGATTATGTGGGCAGCTTTTATTCAATACCATTATTCGATTTCAAAGTAGAATACATATTTTCCATCTCTTCAAAATCCTACTGATAGATTAGAAGGATCCTTCCCCCCCCCTCGCTCCTGCCCAACAGTAATATTAGAACAGCTTGTTTATTCTAATACATCCCATTATTTATAAGAATAAACTTCAAAGAATCTGAAACATGCTCTCAAGTTGTGTTAACATCCACTTCATCTTCCATAATTTTATTACACAACCAGATTTTCATCTTCAGTTCTGAAGTTTACAGACTGCCATAAGAATACTGATTATTAGCTACTATATAGTTGAATAATGGATTTCAGTGAGACTGCACAGGATTGCAATTTAATTTGTTTCGATGGCATAATATGATTAGTAAGATTAATGGCTAGAACATTTGAAAATGATTTAAGGAAGTTTCAACATAGCTTGAATATATCATTAATATAATTAAGGGTTTAATCTGTTTAGTTGGAAGTTTTTTCCTCTAACTTTGAAAATATTTTTAATAGGCTATATAACATCTCTTTGTATCTGCCTAATAAAAAGATTTTAAAAGCTTCCAATATTACTATAAAATTTAATTTGAAATATGTAGAAAATTATGAAAAGGCAGGTTTTAAAACAAACTGATTAAAAGTCTTTACCATATCAGTCAGCATAAATAAAAGTTTGGAGAATGGGAGCTGCAGTACAAAAAAAACATGACGGGCACTAGGTTGATTAAATATAATGGTTTTCCAAACTGCCAATACTTGCAACACTGCTTTTTGTGCTAAAAAAACAAAACAGAACACTTTGCCAAATTTGTAGTTATTCAAAGGAAAAATATTCCCTCCACCCAAAAAAAGACTCCAGCACAAATCCCTTTTCAACGCTAAAGTTGCTTTACTTATCTTTAATAGCAAAGTGCTGTAGCTGCGCTTGAAATCAGTGTTATCAGTGCCTGAATATTCCGCGGGGGGCGCTTCCAGTGCTTGGGCCAAGATGTGTGGGTTTGAAGCCGCACAAGGAACCGGCTGCGACTTGGCTGCCTTTGCGTGAGTCAGAAGTTGAGGCCAGGGAGAAAGCTACTAGTGTGGAATTGTGTCACAAGGCAGATTTTCCATTTCCACGCCAACCCCTATTTGGAGGCTGCATTTAACCCCAAGGAAGACGAAAAAGATGGCAGGGCGCCCACCTGGGAAAAGGAGGGTGGGAAGGGCTACACGGAGATGGGCAGGAAAAGCTGGCTACCCTCACGCCCACCGGGGGCTTTCAGGTGAAGTTTACCCATAAGCAGAAAGCTGCAGTTAAAAAAAAACACACAACATGAATCTAAAAGATGCTCGATAGTAGGCACTTCTCACCCACGTGCACCACATTGGCTCTGAGGAAACATGTATATAAACAATAGATTTCACAAAAGCTAACTAGATTGAATCATGCGATTAAAAAAAAGAGCACTAGAGGGCGACGGTTTTCTCTAAATGTACTTTAATTCACGGTATAAACTTTCCCAATGAACTCTTGACTTCACTCTTGTTAATCCTTGGAATTTAATATAGGGAAGGTTTTGAAATGTTTAAGCATCCCTCTTCTGGTCCCTTATTTTTTGCTTTTGATAACTTACTAGCATGCTGCCCCTGGACATGTTTCCCTTTTATTATCCAATGAAGACTAACCATTTTTATGTTTAAACCCATTTAGGTTCAAAAATTCACATTTTTAGGTGCTTGTTCTTGATAGCAGCCTCCAATGACTGCAATGAGATTTAATATTGAGTGCAGCTTGTTCATTGTTAGCTTTTGTACCATGTATTGTTGGAAGTCTAAGAAAAATACAGTTGTTCAGTATTGGAATGTAAACTGATCTTTCTATCCCTTTTTAGGACTTTATTTTACAAATTGCAGTAGCACTTTTAGCTAAATCATTGGTAAGGTTTTAAAGAGTTCGCCAGAGTTTTATCAGCTTCTGCAGCTTTAATGTTAGCTATATTTGGAAACCCAAAAACTCATTTTGGAAATGAGTACTACCTATATTATCTTTCTCCAGTATCTCTCACATATCTCCCTCAGAAACTTAATTTTTCAATTATTCAGAAACTTTAATACATCTCATTGATTTTTGACATTTTTGTACAATTCTGTTATTTATATTTTCTCTTCTTTGTGTAGATAATCTTCATTTAGTGACCACAGCTGGGATCAACAAATGGGTTTTTAAGCAGAGCAGTCATTAAGTGAAACTGTCACTTTGCTTATTTCAGCTTTGCTGTGCTTTACAGACCTGTGAAGATTGTAAATGCAATGATTGGTCATAGCATTACTGTTTTTCATCACTGTCCTAATTGTGAATAGTTGCTAAATGAGGCAGTTAGTAAATGAGTACTACCTGTATTTTCTTTCTTTAGTATATCTCACATATCTCCCTCAGTGTCTTTGAATTATTTACATAAATATGATTACGCCTTTTCCTGCTATTTTCTAGAACCCAGTATTTATTTGAATAATCTTTTCTGTTTCTTGTTTTATTTTCTGTCTTTTGTCAGCTATTTCATCTTCTTTTGTTTTTTTCCATCTGGGGATATATAGTTAACTACATATTCAATACACCTTTCCTAACAATCTACCACTTGTGTTTTATTATTTTAAATAATACAACATCAAAGAATTACATTAATTATACATACTAGATCACAGAATCAAAGTTAAAAGGGGGCATTTAAGCTGTCAAATACAGTTATATGCTCAGTGCTGGAAATCAACTAAAGCATCCATGTCATGTTTTATTCAGCCTCTGCTAAAAAGTCCACCACTCTCTGGGTATTTGGTTCCATTTGTAAAACTGGTCTTACTGTTTTACCAACAGTCCAAATCTGCTTCCTGTTACTTAAATCCATTATTCATGTCCTATACTCTGAGATGATAGAAAACAGGTTTCTCTATGATGTCTTCGGTCTTCTCAAAATTGCGCATTCTTTGTATGTTCACTATAGCTTTCCTAAATTTAATTGTAATCCTTGATTATTCTTGTTGCTGTTTTCTATACCTATTTCATTTTTAAAAACCTTTCTATGGATTGGGGCCCAAAATGGAATACTCATGGGTTGGATGCATTATCAGGTGAAATATTTACCTTGTCTGATTTGAAAACTATACTTGAAAATAGTTGCTTTTTCTTTTCCTTTCTTGCAAAATCAACCTGATGCTGGTTCATATTTAATTAGTTGATAAATAACTGTTCCAAACTTTCTTTCACAAGTATTGCCGTCAAGACAGATATTCCCCATCTTATAACTGCATTTAATTTTTTTCCTCAGTAAAATACTGTATAATTATCTTTTTTACATTTCATTCTGTTATTGTTTCCCCATTTCTCTAACCTATCAAGATTGTTTTCTGACTTTGAGATATTATTTCACTGAGTTTATGTCATCTGCAAATTTGATAGATTAGAATGTAAGATACATCTTCATTCTTTTGTTTTTAACAAAAAGTTTAAGAGTACAGGACTTCTTTTTTTTTTTTGAAAACTGGAATAACATATGCCCTCCTTCAATCATTTGATACTACATTTCCTCTCTGGTATTTCTCAAACATAATAATAGATAACAATTATTTGGCCAAACCATGAGCAACTTCCTGTAATACTCCATAATTCAATTTTCTGACTTCAAAAAATTAAACCAATTAAAAGTAAATAGAAATTCCATGGCTGTAATTCTTTCAGTTCTGCTTCTTCAGTTTTTAAGAATTGATTATTGGAATTGTTATCTTTAAAAAAAACAAAAACAAATTGACCCCGTAAAGAAAATTAGAATTATTCAATCACTACACACTTACTATTTTTCAGATTATCTTCAAAATAAATTGAAAAATAACAGATAACTGTTCCATGAAGATATCAATAAAGACTAATTAGTTTATTTTGGAGACATCTGAAGAAGGGTTCCCCTCTCCTTTTTTTCCTTTTTCATTCTCTGAGCTTTAGCTGTTGTTCTAGCATCTCTATAATTTAGGATTATGAGTACTATTCCTTGCTGAGCTATCTTATTTCTCACCGCCTATATATATGTTGATTTTAGATCTTTACTCATTTTGTATTGTTTACTATCCTTTCTCCCTTCTTTGGTACTCTTTTTGCTATTGTATTTTTAATATTTTTTTTAAAGGAACTCCCCTGAATCTCAAACTCTTCCCATAAGCTTCTGCTATGGAATTACTTTTGCTCTTTATTAAAATATGTTTTCTTAAAATCCAGTATGCAAATTGTATCTTCTTCCATTGCCTGAAAACAGTCAGCACAAAAACTGCTGGAAATTTTGTTAAGGATCTTTCCTGACATAGTTTGTTGTTAGTTTATAGCAGCAAAAAGCAGAAGAATATTATAATATTTTTTCCAACTAAGAATTTTATTAAAAGGTATACACTTTTATCAGTTGAGAATGCAATGAAACAAGCTGCAGCTCATGGAAGTGTTTGTCTTTTATTAAAATTTGTTAATTGGTGCTGCTAGATTCCTGATTGTTTTGCTTGGTAGAATTTGTGTCATACCAATCCAGGTAATACTCAACTTATATTTGTTTAGCAACTATTCAGAATTATGATAGTACTGAATGAAAAAAGTTAGGAACCCTTCTTGAATGTATAATCATTGCAGCATCCCTGCCGTTGTGATAAAAAGCCAGGCATTTGGCATTGTGCTGATCCTTATGCCTGCCTCCAGGAGCCACACCAAAAAAGGCAGATTCTTGCATGGTTTATGAAGCCAACAAGAATTATATTCTTTGAGCTAATAGATCACGAGTGTCTTACTTAATCACCATAAAGACTTATGACCAAAATTTTGGGTTCATTTGTGAGTTTTAAGTTGAGGACTACCTCTATTGAGATAATAAAAAACATAAATCACTGTTACTACTTGAAGACTGGAAAGTACCACCCATAAAGCCAACAATATTGCTTTTATTTTTCATTTGCTCCTGATGGTATTGTTTATTCAAATGCATTTTTGTGCAAATATGTCTATTTTTAACATGAAGTGGAACTCTTCTACTTTTCTATTGCTTCAGTCTCTCTTAATACATTAGAATACAATAATTACAAGATACAGTCATGTGAGTCATCCTACTGCGGATTTCTCTTAAGTCACGTTTGCCTTTCTGTACTAAGATGTTAAGTTCATCTTTCTTATTTTCCATACTGGGAACATTAGACAATGAAGGTCAGGGACTTAATAAGCAAATATTCTGTTTGTTTATTTTTACTGAATGTTTTAACAGTCTTCCTAAATCTTTATCTTAGGTCCTTGGTTCGGCCTTTTCATTTCAGTTCCCACAGAATTCAGTTTGAAGTCTTCCTGATCAAAGTCACTATGCTTCACTAAGTCAATTCTTATGAGAACAACCCACTTTGGGCCAGTAATCCATTATTTTAGAAATGTTCCAAGAAATAAAGACATCTTTCATTTAGTACTGTTTCCCAATATTCATTTGTGAGGGGCTTTTTAAAAAATCCCCAGTGAAATTCATGTCAACTCTCCCTAGTTATTTATTGTGTGAGCTTGCATTCAGGAAATTGCCGCCACTTCCAGTAGCTTCTGCAGCAGGAAGCATTCACTTGATCATCTTATGGTGATGAGATAAACCAAGTTAGAATAATCAACTGTATTAACTCCTTTTAGCACTAAATATTTTTTCAAGAGGGGTTTCTCCTCATTTTTTGGAATATTAGAGTTCACATTCACATGCCTTTCTAAAAGGTATTTATATGATGTAGGTCTTGTCTAGAAGTTTGTATTTTCTTATTAAACTTGAAATGATATGGGTAGCTGAAACAGGAGTTGAAAGAACACAGAAAAGCATATTACAAAGCCATCTTCCGCAGACATGAGAAGCACCAAAATGTTATACATTTAATTATTACAGTTGATGTTTGTAAAGCTTTGATATTTATCATGGTTAACTGAAGACATATCTGAAAATGAGAGGAGGCAACCAGTATGAAAAATGAAGGACCAATGAGTAGATTGGTCCATTGAATCTCTCTAGTTTCTTTGGAGAGAATTGGAGATAGCCCACAAGTACGCTAATGGCAGCTCCTCATGAGGAAACCATAAAACATCAGTCTTTCACAAGTTTGAGTACCAGGACCCAAGCAAGATGGCACCTTTTCTCTCAGCAGCTGCTGGATCTTTTAATAAAGACACTAAGCTAGCCAAACTCATTTTCTAATCACATTCATAAATATTCAATTTAACCACTTTATGGATGTTAGGGACCTTTAAAACAGCAAGCTTAATTTGACACCTGGTGTGTTTTACCTTCTTCGGATTTAAGAATTTTTACACAGAAGCTTGAGGATTTAATATGTAATTGGCAAAAAGAAAAAAAAATACTTAAGAAAATTTTAAACAAATTGGGATACCAGAGAGATTTGGAATATTGGTGATTCTTGCTCAAAGGTCTAAAAAACATGAATGTAATTAAATAATATAAGTATATAATACATTTGTGGGAAATAATTGAAAGATCTAAACGGTATCAGGAACTGATACAGGTTGCAAAATGGACCCTAGAGGAACATGAGCCGTGGTGGTGCAGTGCTGAGAATGCAGTACTGCTGGTTACTTCTGCTGCCTGCGGCAGTTTGAAGGCATGGAAGACAATAAAATTGAGATTACCAAACTGCGAATTCAAAAGACAAATTAAGGAAAGGATCTGGATGTGGAACCTCAGGAATAAATTCTGAACAATGCCTCTTTATGGAATTTACAAAGTAGTCTTTGAAGACTCCTTTAAATGCTAAAGGGTGATGAAAGATTAAATCCTGGAATGCCATAGCAATGATTTAATGGTCGAGATTGTATGGAACAAAAGAATATGAAATTGGACTATTTGACTTGGGATAAACTTCAGTATTTTTGATATTTGATATTTTGGGAAATTTGTAATGGACTTTTTGCTGGACTGAAAAATGGGAATTTCTCTGCGTATAGATAAAAGTTAAGTTATGGGAGAAGTGTTTTTTATTTGTAACTTTAAAAATAGCTGAAAACCGATATTAGTTTATGGTTGGGGTGACGAAGGTTGGAAGTCACTTTATTTGTGTTTTTTTTCTTTTGTTTTCCTTTTTCTGCAGGTTCTTTTGTTTTTCTTTTTGTATTGTATTAGTTTGTATTAGTTTTTATTTGAGCTAAACTGAGAACTGATCTCTGGAATCTCTATAGTTGCGGCATAGTATCGAGAGAGGGAAAGATTTGGCTAGAACTCTAGATTCTCCTTTCATCAAATGGGACATTGCAGCTTCAGTTTTCCGAACACTCTCGGTGATTACGTAGGTTTAAAATGCTTAAAACCTTATACCTGCCACTTCCAAAACTGCAAGCAATGTACAGTTTTACTGTGAATGCAACATTGTTTTCCTCCTTATTATGGGGGTTATCTTAATTGCAACCCTTTATCTGTGGACTGAGAACCAATGTATCCCTTGATTTTAGTGTTTGTCCCAAGAATTCATTATTGACTTGCAATTAGTTTCATAACTTGCTTAATTCATAAGGTTAATTTTAAAATCTTAATATGAACTTTTCTGCTGTGCTTGTTACTTATAATCAGGTAAATGAATCCAAAGTAATTACAATGTCAAGAAAACATAAGTATTATTTTGTATCAATTTAGGTAAATTTTTATTTCTGTTATTTATTGCTTGCTTATTTCATTTTAATTTTATTGTTTTTAGATTTTGCTCAGTCATATTTGTGAACAAACCAAGTGAGGCTGCTGAAGTGTTTGGAAATTGTTTCCCTATTGATACCAATCATAACAATGAGAAGTCATTTAAGGTTTGTGTTGACACTTTGTGCTTTCTTTTAGGCTAATTTACCTTCATCAAGTTATCCAGTGAAAAAATGAACACCTTTAATTATTTGATTTATGTAGCCATCAATCTCAACAAGTGATTGCAGGGTACATCGTAAAATACAAAAACAATTACAATACAAATTAAATATACATGGCACCAAGTAAAACTATTACTATAAACGGTATACAGCTAGGAAATGGCACTCTCAACACACTTGGGATCCCAGGCCTGGGTACACAAGCTTATCTTCGCAGCTTTCCAAAAGGCAGCAAGATTGGGATTGTTATTTTTTCTATTTCTTAGTTAATAAATGCATATTTGAAAGTAATAGAGGTCATGCCTGCTGTTTAATACTGTATGCAAATAGCAATAAATCAAGGTTGAAAGCATTTGAGAATGCAGGCAGATAATTCAGTATGGTATCATATTCTATTTTATAGCAGAGAATATCCAGAATTCTCTTCCAGAATCCCTCCCCAAATAGGAAGCTGTGCACATTAAAAAGTCTTCTCAGCTGCTTATATTCCAGATCAGTTCTCTTTCCTTGTTAGAATGGTTGCCTCCCTGCCAATGTTTAGGAAGACCAATAAGACACAATTTAAATTAATTGAAATTTAAAAACCTGAGATAGGGAAAAAAGACCCTTTGCCTAGCTCTCCAAAGACAACATAGTAAGTGCTTAACATGGCTTTTTGAAAATGGCAATCTGTTACTTGGAGGCTTGGTATGTATGAGAGAGTATGCTATTAATGAGAAAACCCATTCCCAAATAACTACAATTTTTACAATGGTCTTAAGACTATTTCTTAACCTACTTTTATGTTATCAGTTATTTATGAAGAGCGAGCATTCACTTTTCATCAGTTGAATGTATTTCTATATATTCATTGTCAATTACTAATGCACTATTTTTTCACTCTCTTGCAGATATCACAGTAAACATTAATGCAAGTTCTAATGAAATTAACCAAGGTTTAAAGGATACATGATATAACAATATGGCTTAATAAGCATGGTGAATAAGTAAGGTGTGGTGTTTTTTGTGATTAATATAATTTCTCAAAAATGAAAAGTTTTCCTGGCTTAAGACAAGAAATTGTTTGTGGATCTATGGTCCTGAGAAGGCATATTTATTTTATTCATATATTTTTTAACTGTCCTTAATTTTATGGTCGCCATCTAAAAATGTTTGTGTATGTGTACATAAAACATCCTAACACACTTTAAGACAGTTATAATTGCATTACAACATACATTCTAGACATTTATAATGATGTAGCATAGTAATTTCTCTAAATTAAAGATCACTGTCATGTTTGAAAATATACTGAATCTGTTACAAATTTGAGCATTTATTTTGACTTTTTAAAAAAGAAGCCGTGGAATTTTGTGTAGCTTATATTATAGACTGATAATTAGGTGTAATAAGAACATGAACAATTTAATCAGAATAGACTGGGGCAGTAATTTGTTCAGGATTCAGGTGAACTTAACAATTTAATTTGTACATTGTGCTAAACTAAGGTTTGCTAACTGTTGGATGAATAACATTAAGTGATTTCACACATATAATATGTTAGGACACTGTCTGGTTTATTTGTTTTGTCTTACTATTTTGCTTGAGCCCAGCCTTTGACTCATTCAATAAAACAGTGATGATTGATTGAACAATATATGAATTAAGCCACTGAAATACTTTTTGTATTCCAATCTGCCGAATCTGAAATAAAGTTCTTGAGTTTCTCGTAACATTAATGGAGAAAAAATAAGAAACTTAAGAAAATGCCAAGGGTGGTAAGAAAAAAAATCCATTCAATGGAAAATACAGTTGCTTTGTATCTGAGGATTAGAAACTTTTTTCATTATTTACATTAAGAAAATCTATATAAATTTAATTGATGAAGAAAAACTATACACTCTATCTATACAATGCATAAAGTCTACGTATTGTTATCTTCATTAGATGACTGTAAAAATAATAGCAATACAGGTTGATTTCAAAAATAATAAACTAGATCATAATATAAGATCATTTCGTATTTCCTTCCAAACAAAATTGGTCTTATTTGGAGTCTATGTGCTCATCATAGTTCATTAGTTAATGGCTTCTAGTAACAAGTGGGAAGGAATATAAATATGATGGAAGCAGGTAAAGATACTGCATAATCCCAATTATCCAATTCATTCATGAATTGTAAACTAGTTTACAACTAGTACCAAACTCCTGAAGCTTAGTAAATATCTTCAATTATCATACCTAATAACTCTTGAGATATTGAGTATCAGACATGTTGACTTAAGTAAGTAAATATGGAATAAAATACAACAGCATTCCCTTATCCTCCTTTTAATTGCACTTCATAAAAATATATTTGTTTTATTAAATCCTTAGGGCTATTATTATGGGACACTATACTTTGTTCCTATTGCAGGTCTTTATTGGTTTTTATGTGATACAAAGTAAATATGGAATAAAATACAACAGCTTTCCCTTATCCTCCTTTTAATTGCACTTCATAAAAATATATTTGTTTTATTAAATCCTTAGGGTTATTATTATGTGACACTATACTTTGTTCCTATTGCAGGTCTTTATTGGTTTTTATGTGATACATAGGACTTGTCAGGTTCTTCTGAATAACTTACAGTCTTCAAAGATGGATACAATGAAGTTAAAGCATGATATTAATCCTCTTCTTCTTCATATTATAAACTTCGCAGTTTTGGTATACACATTTTTAACTTTTCTTCCATGGTATTTATTTTCTGGATCAAAATATATCATAACCAAATCAAATCAAATTAAAGCAAAACCAGTGAAGAGCACACCTGGAAGTGCATATAGATCTGTTAATAGTTTGCATTGCTTAGCATCTGTATTTTATCCTGAATGCGACACCCTTGATAAAGCTTTCAGACACGCTCGAAGTAAATTTAAGGACAAGAATCTCCTGGGGACAAGGGAAATATTACAAGAAGAAGATGAAATCCAGCCATCTGGAAAAGTGTTTAAAAAGGTACATAGTGTTTATTTTTTATGGGGAAGAGGGAAATATTTGTAGTTTTATTCTCTAGACCTGGGAGCTCATTATCTTGCACTTCAACTACATCTATGGGCCTGTTGAAACTCTAAAACAACTATAGAAGGTTAGTGAGGCAGGATTCACCTTTGGCAAATCAACACTGATTTTCCTTCAAGAGAGTTAATTTCTCTGTGTTTAGTTATTCTTTTTCCTTTGTTTAACTTTCTACCAATTTCTGAAACAGATTTTAAGTTGAGAAATGTGCAACTCCCTGAATTTCCAGTGAATTCCTTTTTAAAAACATGTCACATTTCTTACCTCCAGTTTGTTGGCACTAAGACCAATTTGAGAAAGAAATATATATTTTGCTAACAAATCAACAATTTCACTTTTGTATTCTTGAAGAATTCTTGGTGTGATTTGGATTTGATATGTTGTTACCTTTTGTGTGGACTCTCAAGATTAAAAATGGGATAGACGAATTTCTTCTAAGATGCTCTGTACAGAGAATAGCACAGGTGCATGTGTCTTAGTCCACAGAGCTATCCCCTCACAGGTGATTGCTGCTGAATATGTTTTTATAATGCCCCTGCGGAACTGCGGGGAACAGTGTATTCATGCCAATGAAATTTTAGTTTTAAACTGAGAGGGAACTAGAATGTGGACCATGCATATTTGAGAACAATCCATCAACCTAGGATTAGGCCTAGACTGGCTTGGAGAGCTCTATGACAGATAGGCTGCCCAAGATGACTCTTGACATTTTCAAACTCAAATGAATAGAGTCTTTCAAAAGAGAAACTTAAAGATTGGAGTTTGCTATTAGCTCTAATTAACCAGTCTGATTTAATATGGAGTCTGAAAACTAGTGGAGCCAGACCCATAAGGAAAAAAAGAGTAAACAGAATTTAATGAAAGAGGCTCTGGCCCCCGTAAAACCAGGACCTATGCTTAATTGTGAGGTATCTTTTTGATGCAATTTGAAGCTAATGATAACTCTTATAAACTTGGATCGGGCAGCAGCTTCTAAAGTATTAAAATGTGCAAATGTGGACACCATAAATAAACTGAGATATAATCTTAGCAAGAAAGATTTCATAAGCTATGGAAATAGGATGAGTCTCCCTTTGAATGGAAGTGTCTTAAGTCAGCCATATAAACAAGGGCACATTTTATTTGTTTTGTATAATTATTTATTATACTGCCTTTATTTTTTACAAAACAAGGTGGAAAGCATGCTTAATACTCTTTCCTGTTATTTTCCCTACAAAACCACCCCCATGAGGTGGGCTGGGCTGAGACAGAATGACTGGTGCAAAGTCACCAAGCCAGGTTTCATGCCTACGGTATTAAAAAGCCTACCGAGCAAGCACAAGTTAGTTATACAATTTATGTTTTATAGTTAGTTACAAGTAAGTTATAAAATAAATTGGTTATAACACCACTTGTAACTAACTATAAAACATAAGTTTGATAACTAATTTTGCTTGCTTTATGTTTAACATGTTTTAACATAAATAAATTTAAAATAAATTTTAAAATTAAAATTAATATGTGAGAATAGATGAAAAATTAAGAAGTTAACAATACATGAGAAAGTCTATGAAGGAATAAAAACATATTTTTCTGCTATAAGGAGGATAATAAAGTAGGCTTCAGATGTGCCTCATTAGGAAGACTGCACCATATAAACATACTGTATGTTTATATATTATGTCCAATTTATGATTCAATAGTGTTAAAATTGTGTTAAGGAATTTTAAAACAATGTGTTTCTGATCTGGATTAAAAACAAAGCTATCTGGATAAAATTGGACTTTGTGCCAGTACATTGATCTGACCGTAAATCTTACTGCAAATAAGTTTATTGTTTGTAAATGAATAATACTACTTAAATGATACTTAATGCAAATATTATTAATCTAAATGATATAGCAAGTAACACACACTAGAGGGCACAGTTTATCTCTTTATCCTTTTTAAGAGCTTAAGAGTATATGGATTGCTGTTTTATATATGTACTTGCATGTACTTGTATGTACTGTTTTATATATGTACTTGCATGTATCAGACCAACATACAAAAAACTGCATTTAAAAGCTGATTGGCTCTGTTATGCTTAGCTGCCTCTCTCTCAGTTGGTGTCCTGATACTAAAAAAGGAAGAATAAATTTAAAAGGTAGATAATAAGGGCCCTGCCTGGATATAAAGCAGCAATGCAATTATCATATGCAATAGCTCCAATAGCCTTAGTTTCTTTTTCTGGAAAAATAGATGATGCCAAAATGAGAAGTGGTTTAAAAATTTGTAATAAGTTTTTACATTTGAAATAACCTGTTTAAATCTTCAATATTGAACAATCCTTTTAATTTTATATCTAAATTACTTTTATTAATAATGCATGCTTTTTTATTTCTTTCAAACGGCCACATTGAAATGGAGAGAGGGTCATACAGTTTCTAGATTAGAAGAATCTGAACAGATAGCAAAAGTAGAGATTTTCTGTATCTCTTATCTACTGCAGTTAGGTATAATATATCTTCTGAAAAAACAGCACAGAGAACTATGACTGGCTACGTGATAGGTTTAAAATGTATACAAGTTGTATTATGTAAGTCAAATAGAATTTATGCATCATATAGCTATAGTACCATGGATTGTGTCAGTGAAGAACGTGCTACACTTTTAGCAATGGTCTATGGCATTGTTATTAAATATTTGCTGTTCTTAAGCAAACCATATAGATAATATATGTCATTTTCATATTTCATAATTGGAAGGCAAAAAAAATCTTACTAAAAAGGTAAATAAGGATATCTCCTTATAATCTCGTTCATAGATAGATAGATACATTCATAGATACATAGATACATAGATAGATTATATGAACAGTTTTAATTATGTAAGTTGTTTTCTGGTGCATTTTCAACAGAGGAAAATTTTTACTCCCTGGATTTAAATTTTGATAAAGAAGAAAAAAAACGGGGATGACTGAAAGGCAAGAAGAAGAGCATAGGGTACAGGATATATAATTGCAGATCATATTTTTATGTGTCTTTGTGTGTGTAGTTTCTACATTTAAAATGTTTATAATTTTTGTCAGGTTGTACTTGGAGAATATAACTGGTTATCATATGATGATGTTTTTAAAAAAGCTAAAGCATTTGGTGATGGGTTAATAATGCTGGGCCAACAACCAAAGACCAACATTGCCATCTTCTGTGAAACCAGAGCAGAATGGATGATTGTAGCACAAGCTTGCTTCATGAACAATTTCCAACGTAAGTATGTGTACAGTATTAGTCTTTGGTGTTTTTCTTCTATACCTCTGTGTGTATGCTTGTTTAATTTAATTATCCAGGCATTCAAATAGAATCTACAATTTGGAGAAATACCCACCTGGCAATTCTGGGAACTATAGTTCTAACCTACCTAGAATACCATAAAAGCATTGGTCTATCATCTGTAACATTGCTGGCAAGTAGTCATATCATTATTATTTAGGAAGATAAGCTTTTAGGAAAATACAGGAAATCTAGATAGCCTTTTTGCAATTTCTTTTCTGAATTCTGATTTTTTTTTTTAGCAAAAAAGAAAAATGAAGAGCTTTTTGTTTTTTAATCTAGTGTTTTTCCAGAATCTGGTACAATATAAAGAAAGCAGAAAGAACATAATAATGAGGGGGAAATGAGGTTGGTTGAATGATAATCATTGAAATGTCCCAGTTCCATTTCAATTACCTAATTAACAGATAGACAAGCTTGGAGCAGTTCTGCCTTATATGGCATCAGGAATTCTGGAAAGTAGAGTAAGCCTTTAAAGGAGTCTTTGAGTTCAAAATTGGTAATCTTTATGAAGAAACAGATATAGCTTCCCCCTTACTCCCATACATACTTTCGGGAATGCCATTCTCTTTTTTCAGGGTCCTACATGGTTTAAGACTGGTCTCTTCTGCCCATTTCTGTGGTAATAATATTTACTAAATCCCGATGACTTTGGAATAAGGATTCAATATAATAATTTCACTGTGAGAATAATTTCGTATAATGGTGAAAGATACCGAACTACATGTTGGGAGGTCTTCCTAAAGCCCGGGAGCCGGCTGAGTGATTTTGGGCTAGTTTTTCTCTCAGAATTTAGAGAGAATTGCCAAGACAATTGTGTAGATTTGTCTGTTAGTTACCTGGAGTCAAGACTGAGTCAAAGACACACACTTATAATTTGCCTGTAGCAAATTATCAGCTCTGGATATGGTATTTTTAATTCATTTATGAAGGTTCTTATAATTTAGAAGCTTGTAGTTCCAGCAGTGGTTTAATTAGGTAAACTGGTTTAATCTGCAAGTGTTTGAATAGTAAAAAAAAAATTGGACTTTTTACATGTTGAATTAAAGAGGAATAAGGTAGTTTGATTGTAATGTGGCTTAGTACAGAATAACACCCTCATCCACAGTAATATTTTTGTGGTAGAACTCCATTTAAATAGGTCAGTTGTGAAGTATGGACAGAAAATAATAGTAAACTTGTAATCTCAAACAGAAGATAAAAAGACTTGTTTACTCTGACCTGTTCCATACAGAATGAATAACCGTGGGCTGATAGAGTATAAAATCCGATATGTGCTCCCATATTCCTTTTCTTATAAGTGAATACAAGGTAAACCAGACAAGAAATACAACTAGATGAACTAATTCCACTTTATTGTAAGGCTACATTAACAGAATCTTGTAAGTCTAAAAGTATGAACTTGCCACCTCCACCTATAACTGCTTGATCTGTCAGTTAGGTCCTTCCTAAGTTTCTTTCTCTGATTGTTAAATTGTTTCCTAGGCAGCATCTCTTTGATCCAAGGCCATCCACACATTCCATTACAAGTTAGGAATTGAAACATATAATTATTCCATTTATTTGGAAATTAATATTATGTTTGAACTAGCCAAGTATAATATATTTGTTCAGGGACATTGCAGACCCTACAGTGAATTACATTGGAAGTTACTGTATTGTATCAGTATCCGCTATAAAGAAAATCCTCAAGAGAGTTACAGTAATAAGAAAATGACAGCTGAAAGAAATAAAAGTATTTCACTAATAATATATATTTCTTAAAAGGGAAATTTGGCAAGTTTCTTTGTCTTTATTAAATTCTATTTACAGTGTGATAATGTAACAAACAGTGAAACATCTGGTATAGAAATGTTTGCAATTATCATTCGAATAGGATAACGAGAGAGAGTATTTAACTGGACATTTGAAGTTCCTGAGACGTGCTTCAGCTCACAGCATGATGCAGCATTTGGTTATCCCAAATTAATGAACTTGGCTGACTTACTTGCTGGCAGATGGAAGCAATGCCGTACACTTTTCACGTAGACATCTTTTTTAAAGTCAGAGTTGACCAGTGAAATACAATGAATTAAAATTTATTTAAGTTTGCACAATAAATATACTTGCTATTACATTGTTTGTTAGTTGCTAATTTTTAAAATCCTAACTTATTTTTAGCATAAAATAGCACAAAAATAATATCGTATTTTTAAACTTACCTTGATATTTTGAGAGAAATATGGACACATTATGTACACTGAAAAACCTCTGGTCTCAACCCTGTTTGGATCCTGATACTAAATTTTGTTTAAGAATTGTGTTAGTATACAAAAATATTTGTTTTATTTGAAGATAGGAAAATTGTTAAACCTTACAGTAAATGGAAATATAGCATCCACACTCTCCATTCATATCCTTTAAAAACATGTACAGTTGTATTGCACTTATGACCATATTTAATGACCATTCAAAGTTAAGACAGTACTGAAAAAAGTGTCTGACAGCTGGCTCTCCCATACTTACAATTATTGCAGCGTTCCCATGGTCATGTACTAGTCATCTGAGCACACGGCAGCTGGTTTGCACTTATGCAGCTGCAGCGTCATGATTGCTATTTGTAACATTCCAAGCTGACTTCCGACAAGTAAAGTCAATGGGGATGCCGACAGAAGGTTGCAACTCCCTCCTATCGGCTTCCACATTGACTTAGCAGTCATGTAATATCTTGCTTAATGATCATAGGTGGGTTTCTTTATGACCATGGTAAAAAAGATTTTAAAATTGGGTATAGTCATGTGATGTCCCACTTAATGATGCACTGTTATAACAATGATTTTTTGGTCCCTATTGTGCTAGAAAGTTGAAGATTACATTTATTTACTCTTATAATTTCAAGATTGATAATCATTCAGTTGTTGACGGCCAACCTAACTATATATTTCTTTAGAGTAATATTGAGCATAATAAATTTTGCTTTCACAACTGGGAACCTCTCTTCTGATGCTATGCATAGTTTTTCCATGAGTTTTTTTTTTTTTTTGAACTTGAATCACTGCTAGAAAGCAACAAATATTAGCATAATGGCTTTTACAGGTAGAGTTCCTTGTTACTTTTATTTGTGACACATGTGCATTAAAAATGCACAGTGTTAAGTAGCAACTCAGTACACCAGACTCTTCAAAAATTTGGAGTGCAACTGGTATAGCTTATCTTGCCTCTTGTTCCATAACTTCATTGGGCCATGGACTAGATTTTGTTATCCGCTGATTGTTTTTGGTTCATTCACCACCATTTTTCAGTGTTTATACAGTTACTTAAGAGATTGGGTTTTTTTTTTTTTTGGCTATAGTTTGCTGAGGAAAGTTATGTTTCATAATAGGGGTCACAGGAATAAGCACAAGCAGCACATGGAAACTAACGTTTTTGTACTTTCTCCTACCAAATTAAAGAAATGTGAATTTGCTTTGCAATAATTTGGAATTGTATTCTGTACAGATTATATCTTTTGCCCCAGCTCCTTGTTCCCAAAGCAAATAGTTTTATCATTACCCTAGAACAAGAGACTTTTAAAAACTACTTTTCTTCTAACATTCTGTATACCTGTGTTCTTGGAGAATGAATGAATGATTGTCTGGAGGTGACCTGCATTAGTAGTGCTATTGGCAAAGCAGTTGATAGAGGAATAAGAAAGATCAATAAATAATCCACTTCCTGCCACCATCATAGGTGGCAGGCCAGGCAGGCAGGCAGACAGATAGATAGAAAGAATTATTTATTGGCCAAGTATGATTGGACACGCAAGGAATTTGTCTTGGTGCAAATACTCTCAAGAAAAGATACATTTGTCAAGAGTCAAGAATCATAACACTTAATAGTCATAGGGTACAATAGTTCACTTTGTGGAAGCAGCCACTGCATTGAATGGCCTTCCTACCAGTGAAAGCCACATGGCTCTGTTCTGGAAGCAAATGCCAATTTGGGAGGGAGGCCAAAGAGAGTGGCCTGCTCTCCTTCCTCTACCCAACATTATCTCTAGAGCTCCAGAATGTAAGTAGGATCCAATCTAGGTCGATCACCAGGACCAGAGGTTTAGTCTTCCGAGCTTTTGGACTCATCTTAGAGCCCATCATCAGGGAACTTCTCTTTTCCAGAATGTAAACCTCTGCTCTCAGTGACTGACCCAGATTGGATACTGCAACATTATCCTGAGACACATGTATTTGCCTTCATTCCAGAATATAGTGTTTGCATTAGTGCTGGGTTAGCTGTTTATGCTGCATTGGTGGGCTGTGCTTGCTGGGGCTATGTGCTGGGCTGCAGCAGCTGTTTGCATGCCCTCCCTCCCTCCCTCCCCCAGCAGCATCCACTTCAGTCTGGGATGGCCTTTTGGTGGCTTCCTACCTACTTCCTCATTGACTTTGCTTGTTGGAAACAGGAAGTCTCAAGGAGGTCCTCATTTAACAACTCCTCACTTTCACTGAACAATGACAGTAGGGACTTCTGGGATTACCAAAACCACCCAATGCAGTCATGTGACATCACACTTTATCATCACATTGCTTAGTGACAGAAATTTGGATTCCAATTACCATTATAATCTGAGGATTAAGTGTAGATACTCTGATTACAGTATTTAAAGAAAGACAATTACAGTGAGAAAACGATTAGCTTGTGAAACCAAATTACAGGTAGTCCTCAACTTAATCATTTGTTTAATGACCATTCCAAGTTATAGCATCACTGAAAAACTGACTTGTGACCACGTGCAAGCATTGCAGCATCTGCATGGTCACATAATCAAAATTTGGACTCTTGGCAACTAGCATATATTTATGACAGTTGCAGTGTCCTGGGGTTATGGGATCACTTTTTGCAATCTTCTGACAAGCAAAGTTAATGGGGAAACCGGAATTGCTTAACAGCTTTGTTACTAAGTGTAGCTGCAGTGATTCATTTAGCAACTGTGGCAAGAAAGATCATAATATGGGGCAGAACTCACTTAACTGTCTTCCTTAGCAATGGAAATTTTGGACTCAACTCCTGAATTTCTAACATTTTTGTAGTTGAAAATATTGAATTTAAATCACTGTTACACTGAGTTCATTTTCACACTGTGCCATACATGTTTGATATATTCTGAATATTTGCAATAGGAAATGTATTGTTTGTTTCTCCGTTTTCACTAGTTGTCACACTTTATGCTACTCTGGGAGGTCCTGCAATAGTGCATGGATTAAATGAAACTGAAGTGACAACCCTTATTACAAGCAAGGAATTGATGGAAACAAAATTGAAGGTAAATATAGCCTTCAAGTATATAAACTTCTTTTATCTCTTTAATATTGTGGAGAAAAAAATGTTACATCTGGTTTAATTAGGTGTGGGGTCAGAGTGTTTGTGGAGTCCCCATTGTTTTGTGTTTTTTGTTGTTATATTGCTTTGTACTCCAAGTTATGTTTTGCTACTAAATATTTTGAATTTTTTAAATTTTGTGTAAAAACATCCAGTCTTTTGGAATGGGAAGCCATAAAAATTAAATAAAAAATAATATAACATCTTCCTTCTTTTCTGCTTTCCAGAGATTTTGTTTTCTTATAAAATCACACAAATACAAAAACATGGATGGCTTGTATGCAGAAAAAGATGATTAACAATTTCTGTGGTTCCTAAGCTAATGCTTAAATAAATCTGATATTTAGATGTGTTTATGTATGCTAAAGAATAATGTAGTTATTTTGTTTTAATTTAGCATGATATGGAAACCCAACAACATCCTGTAAACTATATCTTATGGCTTAAAATTTATATGAATCCAGTTTATTGTGTTTTTAAAAAAATATGTATCATAGAGCAAAAAAGGGCCTACTGCAATGTGATCATAATCTTTTGCATTTCTAGATGAGTATATTCATCTCTTTAAACAAAGTTATTTCTTCTGCCTGGTACAGTGCAGCTTACATGAATGACACAGCATACTGTACCTATATATTATTCCTGATAGCCGCTTCGTATTAACTAGAGCTGCGCAGCATTTTTGAATTGAAGGCAGAAAGTGCTCTGACATTCTTAATGCCTTTCTGCAACTCTGAAATCTAATTCTGTTTTTCCAGGGTTGTGCTGCAAATATAGAAGGCAGCTGTATGGTCCCTGGAAAAGATTCAGCTACTTTAAGGAGTGGCAAAGAGGTTATACATAAACAACTTTATGTAGTCCAAAGCATCTTTTTGCCTTTGCGTCATAAGTGCCACATAGACCTGATGTTCATAATATATATAACTTACATGCAAAGGAAGAGTACAGGCAACTTTGAGCAGCTATCTTATAAATGCTATGTTATGCCCATTAATCATTCCTATAGTATAAGCAACTTAAAATGGAAAGGAGGGAAAGGCTGGTAAATTTTAAAAACGACAAAATGGGTTATTATCTGTTTGTACCCAGTGGAACAAAGCATGGAAAAATCATGTCATATCTGAGAATTTTCCCATAAAAGGACTGCTAACATCTTTTTTTAATATTAGCTTCATGGGCCAAAAATTTGATACCCAGCATGTATCTTTGAATAATCTGCTATATATCAAAACAGATAATATGCTGCCAAATGTTTTACAGATGTCTATCAAAGAAGGTATCAGCAGTATGTAGAATGCACTGAAGTAGATGTGAAATAAATATATATTTTAATGTCTGTTACTTGATTTTAAGCTGATTATAGTTTAATTTAGCAGAATTTTAAAAATATATGTGCTGTGAAGATTCTAAGCACTATATATGTTTCTTCTCTATAGTATATTGTTTCTCAGATTCCTCTACTACGTCACATTATTACTGTGGATGGCAAGCCAACATCCTGGTCTGATTTTCCAAAAGGTGTTATTGTTCAAACTATGTCATCTGTTCAAGCTATTGGAGAAAAAACAGAAAATAGTATGTACTGTTCAGTCAATTGATTTTTTTTGTTATGGTGATGAAATAGAAAAGGAAAACACAGATTGAACAAAAAATCTTTGGCGTATTTCCAAATAAAGCTATCTGAATCCTGGTAAACTTGTAGCTGCTGAATGCTGTCAATATTGAACTAGTAGGACTTATGTTCTGACTAAAATGGAAAACAGCTGTGTGTGTTCCTTGGGAGAGGGACGAACAAAGAGAGGATAATAATTAAAATGAATATGTTTTCAGTTAAAGCTTCATTGCAGAGTGTATCCAGATAATCATTAGATTAGAATTAGATTAGAATACTTTATTGGCCAAGTGTGATTGGAGACACAAGGAATTTGTCTTGGTGTAAATACTCTCAGTATACATAAAGAAAAGGTACATTCGTTAAGAATCATAACGTATAACACTTAATGATAGTCATAGGGTGCAGTCAACAGTCAAATCATACTAGGAAACAGTCAAGTGGGAGGGGATGGGTGATAAGGAGTGGTGAGAAGATTAACAGTAATAGTAGTGTACACTTTATAAATAGTTGAACATTGTTGAGGGAATTATTTGTTTAGCAGAGTAATGGCTTTCGGGGGGAAAACTGTTCTTGTGTCTAGTTGTTTTGGTGTGCAGTGCTCTATAGCGTCGTTTTGAGGGGAGGAGTTGAAACAGTTTATGTCCGGGATGTGAGGGGTCTGTAAAATTTTTCACAGCCCTCTTTTTGACTCATGCAGTACACAGGTCCTCAATTGAAGGCAGGTGGGTAGTAATTGTTTTTTCTGCAGTCCTAATTATCCTCTGTGTCTGTGTCTGTCCTGTTGGGTTGCAGAACCAAATCAGACAGTTATAGAGGTGCAGATGATAGACGCAGTAATTCTTCTGTAGAACTATATCGGCAGCTCCTTGGGCAGTTTGAGCTTTCTGAGTTGGCGCAGAAGAACATTCTTTGTTGTGCTTTTTTGATGATGTTTTTGATGTTAGGTGTCCATTTTTGGTCATGTGATATAGTAGAACCTAGAAATTTGAAGGTCTACTCTTGATACTGTGTTGTCTAGTATTGTAAGAGGTGCTAGTATAGGAGAGTTTCTTCTAAACTCTACCACCATTTCTACAGTTTTGAGTGTGTTCAGTTCTAGATTGTTCCAGTTACACCACGAGGCAAGTTGTATAACCAGCTATCTGTATGCAGATTCATCATTGTCTCGAATGAGACCAATCACTGTTGTGTCATCAGCAAACTTCACTGTTTTAACAGATGGATCGTTTGAGATGCAGTCATTGGTATATAGGGAGAAGTGAAGAAAGCACATAGCCTTGAGGGGCCCCTGTGCTGATTGTACAGGTATTGGATGTGATTCTGCCTAGCTTCACCTGCTGTTTTCTGTCTGTTAGGAAGCTTATGATCCACTTACAAGTGTGTTCAGGTACCGCTAGTTGGTTTAATTCAATTAGAAGAGTGTCTGGAATGATGGTATTGAATGCTGAACTGAAGTCTACAAAGAGGACCCTTGCATAGGTATTTGGAGATTCAAGGTGTTGTAGGATGTCATGCAGAGCCATGTTAACAGCATCAACTGTCAATCTCTTTGCTCGGTATGCAAACTGCATGGGATCTAACAGCGGATCCGTGATGGTTTTCAGGTGGGACAGCATAAGCCTTTCAAAGATTTTCATAACTACAGATGTTAGAGCAACTCGTCTGTAGTCATTCAGTTCCTTGATGGAGGGCTTCTTTGGCACTGGGATGATGGTAGAACGTTTGAAGCAGGAAGGAACATAGCACATCTCTAGTGATCTATTGAAGATTCGGGTGAAGATGGGGGCCAATTGGTCAGCACAGACTTTTAAGCAAGAAGGAGTTATCTTGTCTGGCCCTGTTGCTTTTCCTGGCTTCTGTCTGTGTAATAGATCTTGCACTTCTTTTTCTGTGATCACCAGAGGTTGTGAGCCCAATGGATTGGGGCCAGTTGTAGGAGGCTTGGCTGTTTTATATTTTGTTTTATATTATGTTTTATATTTTTTAAAAAAAATGTTATATCATGCCAATCCTTTAAAAGAAGATATCAGTTGAATTCAGTTCCTTGAACAGGGAGTGGCATGAATTCAGATTCAGCAATAGGAATGTTGACATCAGATTTCTTGAGGGCTCCCTTCAGAAATAGTTCCATAGATGCCTACCAGTCAAGATATATAATAACTTTGGTCTGAAGGAAAACAATGCCCTAACAGAGCATGCTTGGGCGTACATGTAGTTTCTGTTAGCAGCTCCTTAAAGTATCTAGATCTTTTTCTAAGAACCTGTGGCTAACCCTTATTTATCACACTTCTCTACAAAAGTGCAGTCAACCTAAAACAAATGTGCTTAATTCATTTTGTTGATATCAGAGAGGAAAACTTTTAAAAAAGCACAAGAAAGAAATAAAGAATAAAGTATTTATTTTGAGTTTTAGCAAAAAAAAATTCAAAGTAGCATTCACATAGAAACAAAGCGACACAAAATCTTTTCTTCACAGTGAAAATAATTAATTTCACCATCTAAACCAGTTCCATTAACTTTACTGTCTGTTCACAGTGGGATTATATAAGTATTTCCATCTCTGTGCATACAAAAGTTTTGCTGCAGTTATCATGGAAATAATTGTATAACATTTAATGTTATCAAAAAGTTAATGGATCTAAATGTATATTATACTTTATATTTAAAAAGTTGGAAGTGATCCTTTTTCTATTATTTTTCCTTTGCACTTTTTCACCGTCCCATTCCCTATCTTTTCCTTTTTAATTCCCTTTTCTTGTTTTTTATATTTTATATTTTTTTCAGAAACGTAATAAAGTATATTTAAAAAAATAAAGAATATCATGGAAATATTTTTCATTCTAGTTTCAGTATACTATTTCAAAAGGCAACTGCCATTTTTTTTCCACTTGAAGATATTTCACTTCTCATCCAAGAAGCTTCTTCAGCTCTGACTAAAAGTCTTCAAGAACAAAAGCAAGAAAGTCTGGTTGCCTTTTGAAAAAGCATCTTTGGGACAACCATGATCTAGATCAGGGGTTGCCAACCTTTTGGACCTCAGGGACCACCAAACTTATAATTTTAAATATTATAAATATTTATATAAATATTGAATTTTTTATAAAAAGAGCAACTTTTACCCAAAATCAGGCAAAGCAGGCAGGCAGATTGAGTTGCTCACAGAATCACAGATTCATTCAGAGATCTATCTCTCTGCCATTGGCTAGCTAAGTCTGTCACATAAAATTTGCTTTCAAGAAACTCATAAAATTTGCTAGCACGAAAACTCACAAAATTAGCTCACAACACACCATGCATGTAAATATTGAATTTTTTATTTAAAAAAGAGCAACTTTTACCCAAAATCAGGCAAAGCAGGCAGATTGAGTTGCTCACAGAATCATTCAGTGATCTATCTGCCATCAGCTAGCTCAGTCTCTCAAATTTGCTTGCCATGAGTCTGCACTGAATTTGCTTGCAAGCAAACCTTGAATCCTAATGGAGGTTTGGCTGTGCTGAGCTGAAGATCTAAAGACTAGGTAGAAAGCAAGAAAGCCAACCATTTTCTGCTTCCTAGCTAATCTAAATCTCCTGGCACAGCAGAACAGATGATGGTCAGAAAAAGGAAAAATAGCAATTTATCAGGCAAGTTTACCAGGTAAGGAGTGAGTGGGCGGGGAGGCTTCCCGCGGGCCATGTGGGCGGCGCAGCCTTGTGTTTCTGTGCAGCCTGGATTAATTGCTTTGTGGGGGTGCTCTGGGGGTGAGATTTCTCTGCAGCCCACCAAAATTTTCTCACGGCTCACCAGTGGGTTGCGGCCCACTGGTTGGCAACCGCTGATCTAGATGACCAAGAATCTCCATAGACATTTTTTTATTCTAGTATGACTGCTGAAAGCTTGCAAGATTCTGGCTGTATTGGCTGTTCCTTTGTCAAGAAAAGCAAATTGGTTATATGTATTAGAATGTGTATGTTTGGGGACAATTTTAAAATATTTTTATCTAATGAATATGTTTCTACCTTTTATTTTTGTGAAGAATTATTCAAACAGAAGTTGAAACCAGTATCATCAGACATTGCAGTTATTATGTATACAAGTGGTTCTACAGGAGTCCCAAAAGGTGTCATGATCTCTCATTGTAATCTTATTTCTAGTATAACTGGGATGGCTGAAAGGATTCCAAATTTGGGGTATGTATTTCATTTGCTTTAGGAATTTAAATAGCTTTTATATTTCTTTACAATACTATAATCAATTATAATGCTTTCATTAAATCAGGGTTATAACAGAAAGCTAAATAATAGAAGAAAATCTGACTGGAAAGAATGATTTCTTTGCAGTTGTGCTTAACTACTGTTAACAAGGAACAGTGAAGGAGAAAAGCTATTTAATAGAACTATGAACAGTTTATATTCTTAAATGCATTTGGGCTTCATCCTTAGGGACATATGTGTTTTTCTTTATATCATAAAAGAATATACATCTTTTATCCATATTGTTATGTTTTCTTCTGTTTGTTTTCTTGATGCAATAGTATGCCAAGATATGTTTTAGAATATGTTATTATCATCTTTGCAATGAATTGGCATAATTTGATAAATACCTTAATTTGTTTTCAGAGAGAAAGATACCTACATTGGCTACTTGCCACTTGCTCATGTTTTAGAGTTAAGTGCTGAACTTGTTTGTTTGACCCATGGTTGCCGAATTGGTTATTCATCACCTCAAACTCTAAGTGATCAGGTAAGCTTTTTCAACAAATAAACATCCCCACATTGACATCATACATTTCACAGTATTTCCTAAATACAAAATGGAAGTGCTTGTCTTTTTTTTTTAAGTGCTTTTTTGTATTTCTGACAAAATATTCTTGGCCTATTTTCTGAAGTTATGGTAAAACTTCTTTTTCTTTAGTGTAGGCTACATTGTGAACAAATAAAAACAGATTGGATAAAGGCAACATATTACTTTATTTTTCTTTCAGTCATCTAAAATAAAGAAAGGGAGTAAAGGTGATGTGTCTACATTGAAGCCAACTTTAATGGCAGCTGTTCCAGTAAGTTGATGTCTGCAGTTTTAAAATATTGTTTAATATATGTGGAAAATATTTCTGAGCAGTCTGTGATCTATGTGATTATGGAAAGTATGACTTTAAAGAAAAAATATTCATATTTGTGTATTGTATGCTTAGAACCTTCTTAAAAATGCATGAATAAAGAGTGATTGATAGCTTCACGCTGAGTAAGCAAAACCTGGAATATAAGGGGGGCAATTTTCAGGGACCAAGTTCACTGACCAAATGAACAAAAAAAGCTAATAGGCAACATAGTCTTTAACAACTTTTCCTTCTGTGGACAAAACCATAAGATGGGAACAAGAAATAGCCTATTTATTAGGAAATGCAGGTAAAATGCTTCCTGTGGCTTGGTAGAATACTTATTTGAAAAAAATGCTTGAACACATTCAATTTGGAATGAGTGTCCAAAAAGATAGAATTTTAGGTGCATCATTACCACACAATACTCCTACAATTGTTGTGATAGAATAAATGTATAGTACATTGCAGTTTATCACTACTTGATGTAATTTATTGCTACAACTAGGAAATCATGGATTGAGTATTCAAAAAAAGTCATGAATTGAGTGTGTACTAACTAATCAAGGGTTTTAACTATTCCACTAAATTTTGCATGGGCCAAAATCTAAATCAGTTACTGTATTTAGTTCTAGGGAATATATTTTAAGAAGAATTTGGACAAATTAGAATGGGGTCAGAGAATGATAGTGAGGATAATTGGGATCCAGAAATTAAGCCTTGTGAAGAAACATTGAATTGGGAACGTTGACTTTTGAGAATAGTACCCTTGAAATACCTGAAAGGTTTTACAGAAAAGCCTGATGTTTTTATTCTACAGGACAGAATATGGGTAAAGTGCATTTGTCAGGATAAGGGCTACTATGGAAAAATGCACATTTCCGAGGTCCCACTAGATGCAATATTTAAGGAAAAGAATCGAGTGTGCCCAGTTTATCCAACAGTTTATCCATCCTGCAACTAATTTTTTCTTCCAGACATTTTTAAATTAAGCTATTGATTATTATAAAACACAAAAGTAAATAAAAGAGCAATGAGGAGGGAAGGGAGAAACAAAAGTAAATAAAAGAGCAATGAGGAGGGAAGGGAGAGGGGAAATAGAAGTGAGGAAAGGTAAGGAAAAGAAAAGAAAAAGAAGCATTGACTTCTGACTTTCTCTGATGCAGTAAAATAAGGCATTAGGGTCAAATCATAGCCTTTTGTTTTTCCATAATAATATGAACAAGTCATTTCTATAAAGATCTATCTTATCTAACGTATAAAACCCAAAGCCAAAGTTACATTCTTTTCCACATCAAGCACTTAGGTTCTTTTCTTTAATCAGAGTAGTCAGTTTTGCCAATGGCAAAACCATCCTGCAAATAATTTGACTTTGGGCCATGTAAGGCTTTAGAGGAAATAACCAGTACCTAGAATTTCACCCAGAAAGAAAGAAACTTGAAGTCTATGCAGACTTCATAATAGCAGTATGATATGGATATGTACCACATACGAATACTACATTGTTTTAAACATGTAATATTAGTTAGAATTTGATAACTACAAATTAAAAGAAGCTTTAAGATTTTTACTTTTTTTTGCTTTTTATTCCCATTTCAGCTGTTTGTGCCTTTTCCCATGAAAATAACATACGATTAATTTAAGGTGCTACAGAATAACTAAAAATGTGACTTATTTTCTAATTATGCTTCATGACTCATATTTGTTATATTATTAATGCTTTAAACATGTTAAACAGTAATTAAAAAGGGAGAAAAACTTGACAGCTTTATTAAAAGAAGTTCTGATAATGACATTGATGTATGGAGATTATTTAGGCATTTATGTCTTTTAAACATTTGAGTTGCATTTAGGATAGGTGTATATATAGCGATACGCTTTTCCTTTCTAGGTAAACATACCTCTAGCAGGAGATGGGAGAGGGAAAGGAGAAATGTAAATTTTAATTCAATTAACATTGTAAAAAAGCTTTCTAAATCAACTGGAATCTTTGGAATAGTTTTTGTAGCTACAATCATGTAATTCATTGCTTGAAACAACAAACAAAAGCAAAAAGCAGTTTTCTGTGCTCTGTGACACTATGCATTCTTGTTCCTCTGCCTTCCAGCTTTCAAAGGCTCCTAACCATACAAAATGTATAGTCATTATAGCCTTATGTTAAAGTAGTGCTTAGGTACTTGAAAAGTAATGTGAATGTGAGCATGGGAAAAAAATCGGGACCTTTGTAATATTTTTTGATTACATTCTTTTGCAGTAATAGTTTCAAAGCTTTGCCTTTTATCTGAAATTTTATTCTTACATATTTGAATGTTCAAATTCTTGGGGAAAATCTTAAGTTTTTATCTAATGTTAAACCAGATTACTGTAATGGAGTAAATGTACAACCCACTGCAATTTATCGCTGCTTGATGTAATTTATTTCTATAACTAGGAAATCATGGATCGAATCTACAAAAATGTCATGAATCGAGTTAATGAAATGTCCAGTTTTCAGCGCAATTTGTTTACTTTAGCTTATAATTACAAGATGGAACAGATTTCAAAAGGCTACAGTACTCCAGTATGTGACAGGTTGGTAAGAGAGGTTGATTTGTTTTTCTCTGTAGAGGAACATTTTTATGAAGGGATGCTAGGCTCCAAAAAAGAGCCCATTTGGGAAATAGTAGAAGTTAAGCTTATAAAACAGTAATGTTATTTTGGAAAGTTACTTCCAGCTACACTGTTTAAAAGAAAATAATAATTTATTGTATAAATCTGTTTATCTGCCATTGGCTATAACATACCTTCTTATTAGGGTGTGTTCTACTGAGAAGAGGATAATTTATTTCTTGGTAGCCATGTATAAGATACAGTTGCATTTTTTCTGAAACAACATTTTGCAAAGATAGTTAAATCTTTGGATTGGTTGTATATGCCATGCCGGTTAAACTGATGTTGTTAAGTAAAAGAAACAACTTCTTCATTTTCTTCTCCCCCCTCCCCTTTTAGCCTTGTTTTCCGGAAAGTCCGGATGCTGCTAGGTGGGAAGATACGGGTTTTACTCTGTGGAGGAGCTCCACTTTCTGCAGCAACTCAGAGATTTATGAACATCTGTTTTTGTTGTCCTGTTGGACAGGGCTATGGCCTGACAGAATCCTCTGGGGCTGGAACAATAACAGAAGGTCAGTAGTATTTGTAGATCAACATGGCAGTAGTGTGTAACAATATAATTGGGTGTTATCAGCATACTGGTTGATATTATTTCAAAACACTGACATTGCATATTGTTAGTTGTTCACAGACATGACAAATTATTACTGAAACTACTTCTGGTTTTTTTAAATTACATTTTCTTACATTTCAGTTTGGGACTACACAACAGGCAGAGTGGGAGCACCCTTAATTTGTTGTGAAATCAAGCTGATGAATTGGGAAGAAGGTAGGAAGAAACTTTAATGATTGTATGATAGTTCTTTTGGAAAAGGTTGAATACATTAACATATCAGAAAGGCTTGATCGTTAGTGGCAGAAATGAGGGCAGGTTCTCTATTTAGTTTCTCTGAGTTCTAAACAAAGCCTCTCCGAAGCTCATTAGATCTACCAATCCCTTCACCTTCCATACATATGTCTGTGCCTTAAAAGCAGTGGCATTTCGTGTAGTCACTTTTTCCCTCAGTGATTCTTGCTGGACTTCAAACCCAACCTGCTGAAACTGTCCATAGTCACCAGCCGGGGGGAGCGGGGGAGATAATCTTTATGGTAAAGGGTACTGTAATGCATATTCTGACATGCCTAACATGTCATATTCTTTTCCATCTGTATGTGCACATCATCAACACTGTCCCAGAGTGTGACACACAGTTCCTGCTTTTGTTTAGCACAGATAGAACATTTCTTAATGGTTGGAAGCAATAACTAACATTTGGAGGACATCTGGGCATTATGTTGATGACTTCCTGGGGTGTTTGTGTATATGTATTTTTCCTCAGTAATTTTGGGAGATTTTTATTTTTTAAAAAAACGTGTGTTTGTTAGGAAATAAAGCACATTTTCAATAATTTTACTATCAACATTTGATCGGACATGATTCTGAGCTGTTAGGTTTCAGCCCCAGAGGATTCTGTCAGGCTATAGCCCTGTTCCTATCCCTGTTTTAGATTCTGTTTCAGTCCTGCTAAGTTTAAGACTAGCACCTCAAACTATCTTGTTCTAGGTTGTATAGTTCCCACCAGCATCTTATAAAATGCCTCTTAAATCCTATCTCATCAAAGTAAAGGAGAAGCTGTTATCCTGAATCTCTTACAAAATTGCAGTGACTGAAAAAATCAGTAATTCTCTTTTCCTTCAACATAGGAAATTAGAGATTTTGAATTTTTCACCTCATATAATGCTGATGCCATTAGCTTTGATAATTATCTCTGGAATTACGGACATTTGTTTTTCAATATTATTGTTAATATCAACTATATTTAATTGTTGTCTCAATGTCAGGCTACTCTAGACAGCTTACCATAATAAAAAGGAAGAAATGAAAGAGTTGTAAACAGAACAGAAGTAAGATAATAGAACAATAAATTTTCTTAGACATATAAATAAACAAAAGTTTTATCGATTATGTGCCATCCACCAAATTAACAAAAATGAAATAGCACATAAAATCAAAAAAGCAATAAAATCAGGATACACCATAAAAAGTCACCATAAAACGTAGCATATACAATGATAAAATACTAGTAATTAGGAATCTTATTTTGTTAATAAGATATTTTTAAAAAGAGACCCATCACCATTCTCAGCATTTGAGAATATGCTGATTGTTATCTATGACAAAGTCATTTATAAAAACTCAGAAGCACACCTTCCTTGTAACAATGTCTTCTTCTGAAACAAAATTCCCCCAAGATCTGGATAGCCCCCATTCTGCCATTGTTTAGAGGAGCTATGAAGACTTATTCATTCAGCCCTTGTTACTGCTGGCCTCCTGCAGTTTGGTCCATCTGATCTTACAGGTTTTTATTTGTAGTCTCTCGGTGCCTACTGTCAGCCTTGGAAGCCATATTAGCTGATGGTTTTCTGGAACGCTGACACTCACTGTGTTGCAGTTTCATCTAATGAGAGGAATAAGAGCTGGATTGGTGGTTATAAGAGGCCATCTTGATTTCAAAACACTTTGTACTTTTGTCGTTTTTATTTTAAAAAATAATACATCTTCTATGCTACTGTGTTCTACATATGGATAATTGTGATCATTATATGAAGCCATTAGGAAGTTTGCTATTTAAAATATTTATTTGACACAAAATGAGAAAATAAATGTTCTCTTTCAGCTGAGGTATGGGAGCCCTTGTGGTATAGTGAGATGTTGGAATAGGAGCAGGGGCACCCAGGTTTAGAGTTCCAGCTAAAACTGTGAAAAAAGAGACAGACATCCCGATCTCTGGAACTAAAAACTTACATTGTTCACTAAGCTTTGGTTTGTTAATTGGTTAATGTTATATAAAGGCACATATCTCCTTAACAGTAGTTTACACTCTGACGATGTTAGCAGAGGCTAACGAAAACTTAGTGAACAATATAAATTTTTAGTTCCAGAGATCGGGATGTCTGTCTCTTTTTACACACACACACACACACACACACACACACACACACACGAATATGAAATGTGTGTGTGTGTGTGTGTGTGTGCCCTACCGGCCCTTCTTCCTTGGGCTCCCTGCCGTGGGGTACACCCACTTCCTCCTGCAAATTACGCCTCGCAAGTCTTCTCTCCCTTTCCGCTCGCTCCAAAAAGATCACCATTGTTTCCCGCCGATTCGGGCTTCCAGCCAAGTTGTGATCCACTAGTGAGGTTGCCATCTCAGATGGAGGCATCGCAGTCTCCCTCTCTTGCTTGCTCTGAACTTCGCGCGGACCAAAATAAAAAGATCGCCCGCTGTCATGTTTGGAGCTGCCACTTCCGCGTTTGGAGCACTGGTGCTGTTTGGAGCTCCAAATGGCGGTGGCGCTCCAAACTTGGCGACAGAATGGGCAGAAGGGAAAGCAACAGTGGCGGGTGCCAAAGGTGTCTGCAGCAAAGGTGGGAGTAGGGAGCTCTCTGCGCTTCGCCATGATCACCCGTTAGGAGCGGCTGGTGGCGAGGGTGCAAGGGGGGAATTAAGTCACCCCCCAAAATACGGCCTAGCCGTTTTTTCGGGGCTCAAAAAAAAATAAATAAGGCCCAGCCTTATTATGTGAGAAACACTGTGTGTGTGTGTATACATACACACACACACACAATATATATATATATGTGTGTGTGTGTGTGTGCATTTTCTTAAGTTTTCGCGGATATATATATATATATATATAGTATTCAACTTTGTTTGGGTATTTTCCCACATCATTCCCACATCTTATATATGAATATATACACATACGTACATACATGCATACATACATACATACGTATCAAGAAAAAAATATAATTCCCCTTGGTAAGAGGGAATCTATGAACTCCATTTTTCCCAGAAAGATTGTATATAGATTAATAGTTGTCTTTTTGTATCCTAATTTGATTTATATCTAGGGAACATGCCCTGTGATATATCATAGATGGGATAAGGCAACATAGATTTAGGGATCCTGAGTTTTCATGTATTAATAGCAGCAAATTCCTCAGACTGTTGGTTGAATAAGTAACATGTTGTATAACTATACACTTCCTTCCAGGTTGATTTTTTATTTCAGTATAAAAATATTAATATTATTGTTGATATGTGACCTGTCCTCAGGCGCAGACATTGATCTTGTCATCTCAGGAGAATATTTTATTTATATATTACTAAAACTGTCCTGTCAGTTTGTCTGTTTGCAACCTTAAATTAGCTCAAATGGTACCTCATAGTATATTTTTGAGACAAGGTATCAAATTTGGTAATATAAAGAATGCATACAAAACTGGGATCATTGCTTTCATGCAATTGAAATATCAGTGATTTCTCATCAGTTCTATTTGCAAAGTTGTCACAGCTATAATAGCTTTGTGGTTAGCAGCAATTGAATTCTAATTTTCATCTATACCTCTTGAAAACCGTCTCCCAGCAAAATGGCATGCCATTTCAAAGGTCAGCCAAGGAGGAGGACAAGGCTTCACCCAGGGTTCTGCTTAGGGACATGAGGGGAGGGAAAACAGTGCTACCCTATATTATACATGGAAAATAGGATGTTCAAACAGGTTATGGGTTGTCTAGTTTTAATTTATTTATCAAATTTATGTGGCCGCCTATCTGACACAAGATCAATTTGAGGGGCATACAGTAAAACCAACAATTTACACATGTGCTAAAATCATTTAAAACATTTCAATTAATACTAAAACCAAGATCATAAGAGAGTTAAAATCAAAATGTTATATGTATTGTAGCTACTGTGCAGATTCTCCTGCTGTCAGGAGAGGTGTTTTGAGGGCTTTCTGAAAGACAGAGAATTAGCATCCAATGAGTGTATGTTGACAACTTTATAAGTATTATAAAGAAATCATTAAAATTTGCAGAAGTATACAGTTCTTTTTGTAATATAGAAGCAAAGTGCATGCATGATACATGCTTTTTTAATATATATTTTCTAGTTGCACTTCCTATAGCCAGATCTTAAAATAAGTAATCTGTCACATTTGAACAATTTTTTTTAAAATGCAAGATGAGAGATTACCAATACTTTTTGCATGTTTATTCTATTTCAAGTAGTTAGGGTTCTTTCACTAAATATGGCATTTTAAAATTATATACTTTAAGTATGATTGATAAATAAATATTAAGTGAAGAGAATACACAGAAGAGTTCGCTGGCCTTAAAATGTTATTTCCATAATATTTGCAATGACTTTATCAAAATTCTAATAAATTATTTTTGCGGTTTATACTTGGATCACACAATGGAAAATTTTAGTCATTGTTAATAAGATAAATATAAAAGGCTAGTACTGTGGAACTGGCACTCTAAAAACTGATAACTGGATTATACTGGATTTAGCTAAAGAAGCTTTGAATTCAAATATTTATTATAGGTGCCATTTTGGGGCCTATTACACACACCTTTTTCACTTAGCCTGTTTTGCATAATTTGTTTGTAACTACATAATTACTGAAAAAGTTAACCTTTGTTTTTACTCTGCAAAGCTGAGTTTATTTTGAATGTTTTGGGAATGGTAGAAAGAAAACTGAACATTGCATTTTGATTCCAAGCTAAGTCAGCCCTTTTTGGATTTATTTTTCTTGAATAGAATTTATGGATTGATAAGAACTTCATTTCAGTTCTTAGCCAACCAAGCAGATGACCAGTGTTAAATGATAGAACAACCACCTCTATCTAGGATGCTGGAAAGACAGTTGTCAATACATTGTTTAGAATTATACCTGCAGTTTTAATTGTTGTATTGCACAGTTCACTTTGTCTAGTTAGCCATTTTCACAGTAACCACTTGTATGTGTGTATGTGTGATTGCATACTTTCTAGTCCATCAAAGTGTTTCATTGTAGAGCTCTTCCAGTCCACATTCTCAGTGTATCCTTCGTGTATTGTAGTTTATATTTCCACACAATATTAATAAGCAACCTGCTTGGTTCTTTTTCTCACTGGAAATGTGTTTATTACTTATCTGTATGAACTGGTTGTTTCTTTCCATAGAAGTCAACATTTAACAATATACCATGCCTTCTTTTCCTTTCTTGTTTTCTTTCATAGCAACACAGCATTCTTGTTTATAAATAATAATAAAAAACCAAAACTAGCACATTGCAAATTGGAATTATTAGCTACATCATTGGCTGGAACAGGAACACATTTATGGAAATCCTGTCTTACTGCTTTGTCTGTGTAGGGTAGTGCATATATATGTGTGCATTTTTTAAAAAATGTGTCTGGATATACAGCTTCACTTGTGTTGAATTTGAAATATATCTGTTCTATAGGTGGATACTTTAATACAGATAAGCCATACCCTAGAGGTGAGATTGTTATTGGTGGTCCAAACATAACTATGGGATACTACAAAAATGAAGAACGAACCAAGTCTGAATTTATGGTTGATGAGAATGGAGAGAGATGGCTCTACACTGGAGATATTGGGGAATTCCAATCAGATGGGTGTCTAAAAATTATTGGTGAGTGTAGTGTGCAGACCTTAATTGAAATACTTTTTGCTGCAAAATCATTTGACCGTGGTAGATTTGGTTCTCTATTATTTATTTGAATATATTTAATGCTAAATATATATATGTTCTATTGAGAGTTTATTTCTTGCTTAGAATTGTATTTATTTTTATTATGTTGGAGAGTCAGTTTGGTGTCTACACCAATCACTACTGTGATTAAGGTATCAGGCTAGAAACTGGTAGACCAAGAGTTTAAATCTGTTTTAGGCATAGAGCTAGTGGGTGACCTTGGACCAATCACTTTCTTTCAGTCCTAGAAAGGAAATAATGGCAAATCATTTCTGAAAAACTTTGCCAAGAAAAATGCAAGAATTTGCCCAGGCAGTCTCCAAGGAAATGATTGAACAGAGGAAAACAGAACACTTGATTTATTGGATTTATTAATGCTCTCCCTAGAATAAGCCTGTAATATTAGATCAGTTTTCTCTAGCTTAAGCATCTTCCAAATATATATATTTAAATTCTCAGAATTCCTAGTCAGTGACGATTGGTAAGAGTTCTGGGTGTTGAACACAATTGGGAAGAATGTAAGACACAACTTATTAAATTTACATATTCTTACAATTAGGGTAACTACTCAGTTGCAGAACAATCTTGTGTATGCTTATTTAGAAGTAAAAGTCTATATCTTTGTTCTTTTCTTTTTGTCTTTTTGGACAATATAATATCTTTTTGGATATTTAGACAATGTCTTTTTGGATTTTTTTTTGACAACCCTCTTTATTTACTAAATAGTATTTTTGAAGTAGTTATTAGACTAAATATGAGATTATTAGAGTTCTGGGAAGATACACAGTGGGCAAGACATTGCGTTCACTTTGTTATTTTAATATATTAGGTTAATTGCCAAGTCAGTATTCATTTTGACAGTAGTTTATGCTTTAATTATGGTTTACCATTATGTGTGAATTTATTTAGAAAACTCAACATAAAAGCTAAGACATTTTGGACTTAAATGCATATTGCTGTAAACTAATAAAAGTTGTTCTATCCAGATTTGTTAAATGCAAATAGTCTTAATTCAGAAATAAATAGTAGGCCCATCATAAATCTTAACTTTTTACATATAATTTTCATGTCATTTATTCATTATAACATTCATTTTAATTTCCCATTCAATAGATCGTAAAAAGGATCTTGTAAAACTTCAAGCAGGTGAATATGTTTCTCTTGGAAAGGTTGAAGCAGTTTTGAAGAATCTTCCCCTGGTAGATAATATTTGTGTATATGCAAGCAGGTAAAGCAGTATAACTTTATGTTCATTTTTGCATGGGCAACAAATATTTTCTAGAAATGTCTTTCTTGGTATTGTGTATTTTTATGAAAAATACAGTCATTGCCTTTTAAACCTGTTCACATTTTGTAGAAAAAAATATATTTCTTTTTGCTGTATTCAATATTAGGCACTGTTAGGTTACTTCAGTTAATGTTGAATTACTGTTCAGAAATGCCCATATTTAACTGTTTCTAAAAGATAATTGTTGATAGGTTTTTTTTCTCCCAATGCCCCCAGAATCAGAATTTTTGTATGATCCCTCAACTTAGAGCCTGTTTGCTTATTACAGCTGTGTATACTAGACTAGAAAGAGACTTTTTAAAATCCTGAAGTTCTCCCTCCCACAACTATCTCACCAGGCAGGTTCCCTAGAGTAACTTGAAGCTCTGACTCACCCATCACCTTTCTCTGCCTTTTTAAGAAAAATAAAGAGCTCCAAATAAGAGAAGTAGAGAATAGATTTTTGTCTGAGGAAAAAGATCATGTTTCTGCCTGACTACGTTTATTGTTTGTTTTTCATTTTGTGTTTTTAGTTGATAAAGCATTTAACTCTCAAATTCCAATCTCTTTTGTTTCTTCCTTAATAACTCTAGAGGTTTAATAAATTCAAATCCACTAGTCATTAGATGAAAAAATATCTATGACCTACAGTTCTGGAATGCTTTCTTGCCTTTCCTATTAATTTATCGTTACTAGTCTAAGACTTCTCTCTTCTCCCAATTTAACATATTTTCATTATTTTGATGTCCAAATTCTGTTTTGTCATGTTGGTTCTATGAGACCTTGCAGTTAAGTTCCTGGTAGATATCTTATAATAATAATAAAACTTACGATAATGCTTAGGATAATAAGAAAGTTACATTAATTTTTATATTTTTTAAATTTTGTATCATGTGGTTTTTGTTTTACATTCTTAATTTTATACTATAAAGTGACTAGAGAAATTATGTAGCAGTATAAAATTATTATTTAAAATAGATTTATTCTCTGGAGCACCCAAGAACCAATGAGTGAAACTTTTTAGTAAGAAATCCATACATGAAATAAGGAATAATTTCCTGACTGAGAGAGTTATTAAGCAATTCAGTCTGCTTTCTGAAGTTGTGAATGCTCTATCACTGAATGTTTTCAATAAAATATTGGATATATATTTCTCCAGGATGGTATGAGGAGTCTGTATTGAGCATAGGATGAAGACCTCTAAAGTCCCTTCCAACTTTGGCAATTAAAAGAATCTTCTATAATGCAATTGTGTTACTAAATATATCTGATTTATAACCAATATGATGGATTTCCTGCATCTTTGAGGAATATAAAAACAGTGTATTAAGAATGGTGAAAAAATTGCTGTCACAATTGAAACCTTTGTGACTAAAATAATATTACTTCATTATATTTGTGGGGAAAGTTTTTAGAAAAATATATAATGAACGTGTAGAAGATTACTAACATTTTATAAAACAGATGAGCAACTTAATTATGAAATTGTACATATCTCTTTGTATTAGTTTCCATTCTTTTATCATTGGATTTATTGTGCCAAATCATAAAGAACTTAAAGAGTTAGCAAGAAAGAAAGGATTCAGAGGCACTTTGGAAGAGATCTGTAATAATTCTGAAGTGGAGAAAGAAGTACAGAAGCTTTTAACTGAGGCTGCTAGAACAGGTAAGTTACCAATTTTGTTCAAGTTACCATGTAAAACAAACTAAAATTCATGAGGATTCACTAGGATCCCCTAGAGATATTCTGAAATATATTCTTAAGATTCATATTTATTATTATTAATACAACAGGATAGGGACAAACAAATCTCACAGAATTGCCCAAACTTGTATCTCAACACCCTGTTTCTCATTATGACAAACCAGATGATTCCAAGAAGCCCAGAAGAAGCACCCATGTGCCCAAAATACAAAAAGTGTTTTATTTTCAACTCAGAATATTGAATCTTGGAAATTCTACCAAATACTGGATCAGCCATGATTCAGCAGACACAAAAATTATAACCCTGGGAAAATTATAACCCTGGGAAAAGCAAGATTCAGAAGTAATCTCTTTGGCTTCCAATTTATTTATTTATCAATCAGTCACATTTATATAATCTGTGTGCCCATTGGACAATAAGAAAGCGATGTAGAAGCTGTTATATTTTGCTGCCAGTCATCCATATTTTTTCAGTGCAGATTGGTAGCCTTATTCCTAATTTTCCTTACATTTTAAGTAGTCACTTGCGCTGGGTGGATAGGTTTCAGATTGAATGAGAGGAATAAATCCGAATTCTGAACTCTCACTACACATAACCCTTTAAGCAGATTCTTTTTTTTTTTTTTTTTTGAGAGGAGACATGCTGGCAAAAATAAATTTTGATCTTCCTGTGGTTGCCATTTCTGAAACCAGGAGCCCTGTCTACCAGGGAAATGGCCAGTGTGGACTTGTCATCCCTTTCACTCTTGGTCATGAAAGCTAGAAAATGCAAATACTTCTCAAACCCAAATGTTCAGCCACTGCATGATTTTACAGTCTGGCCTGCCAATTTCCCTTGGAGTTCACCCAAGGATATTTCTAAGAAGAAGAAAAAAAACAAAACACTTATTGTGGCTGTCTACATGTTGTAAAGTTTCTTCATAAAGAAAGCTTGGAGAGCAGAAATTGCCTTGCCTATAAATTTCTACTCGCAGGGATCTAAAGTACCTATAAAAGTTGCCTCAAAGTCAAAGAGGCAACCAGAACCCTTAATACCAGTCCCCATTATTCCAGCTGAAGCATCTATTCAGCATTGAGTCCAAGGTTGTTTCTTCCTTTGGGGCTCTTTCTCTAATAAGTCTTTTAACAACCAGATCCAGAACAGCTGCTTTGTAGCACATGCTTTTTAAATGCCTGATGGTTCACTTCATAATTCTACCCAGATTAACTGATACCTCTGCCCCCACTTCAATCTATGTCAGGAACAGTCAGGATATAATTATTTCTTCCTGCTTTACTGCTGTACACAGAAGAATGCAAAATATAACAACCAGTACTTAAAAAATATTAAATAACTTCCAATCTGAGCAACTAAAACAGAACACTGAAAATATCTCAATCTGGAACAATCAAGTTTCTAGAATAACATATCAAAACAGCCTTTTCAATTGATACATTAACAATATTTCTGTGCACAAGATAGTGCACGTACAACGTATTTTTCAGTGCCATCCGTCTGTTACTATTATTTACTCATGCAGATTTTCTTTGAAATAAGAAATAGTCACTATGATAACTGTTTACAAGGCCAGATGAATTGCATTCTATTGAAGAAAGTTTAATATACAGGTAATTCTTGACTTATGACCACAATTGGAACCAGAATTTTCATTGCTAAACAAGGCAATTGTAAAGTGAGTTGTGCCTGATTTTGCGACATTTTTTTGCCAGAGCAATTAAGCAAATCATTGCAGTTGTTAAGTGAATCTGCATATTCCCATATACTTGTTTAGAAGCTACTGTGAAAGTTGCAAATAGCCATCACATGACCCCAGAACACTGCGACTATCATAAATGTATGCCATTGCCAAGCACCCAAATTTTAATCATGAGACCCCAGGGATGCTGCAGTAATAGTAAGAAAAATGGAATGATAATTATCAGAGGACTGAAAACTAGGTGCCGTGAAGAGATCTTGAAAGTAGTGGGAATTTTAATCATGGGATGGGAAGAAAAGATATTGCCTAGATAAAGCTTAACTCTGCTACTTCAGCTGGCCCCTACCTTTTGGGCACCAAGGATCGATTCCATGGAGGGCACTTTTTCCACCGATTAGGAGGGCATGGTTTCGCATGTTTACTGGATCCTATGTGTGCCTAGATGGGGCATCACTCACTTGCATGGCCCAGTTCCTGGGAGGCTGCTGAAGGGTGCCAGACCATGTCTGAGGGTTGGGACCCCCGGTTCTAGTCCATTATTCCAGGATATGGGCTACCAAATAATGCACCTTATAGAAGGTAAATTTTAATTCAATAATTCAAAAAATATTTTTCCAACATTAAAATAATGGAAACGGTTATACCACTACTTTGCTAGATTTGTTCAAAAAGAGGCTGGCTAGCCTTCCATCAGGGATACTTTAAATAGGAAAATTTTAAATTCATCCACTGAACTGGCTACTGGACTTGATAGTGCAAATACTATAGTGCATTCTAACTTTTATAATTTGACTTTTCTCACTGAGTTTGTAGAAGAGCTTTTTAAAAACTTCACAGCTATCCATTGTTAAATTTTGGATCTAGACAGTTCAATAACAAATACTGCACTGTATTTCTTAAATCTTTGCTGCCCCTCTTTATGATCTTAAATTTTAATATTATTTCAAAAAAAGAGAAAAAGTTCATTCCCACACTATGCATTTCTTAATATTTGTAATTGCCATATCTCTGATTCTAGGTGAAATAACCCAGAGGTTTTAGATACTTCTCATAAGCAAATGTGTTAAAATTTAGTGTTAAAATAAGAGCCATGGTGACGCAATGGTTAGAATGCAGTACTGCAGGCTACTTCTGTTGATCATTGGCTCAAAGTTGGGTCTCACTGGTTCAAAGTTGACTCAGCCTACCATCCTTCCAAAGTTGGGAAGGTGAGGACCCAGATTGTTGGGGGTAATATGCTGACTCCGTAAGAGGGCTGTAAAGGATTGTGAAGTGGTATGTAAGTCTAAGTGCTATTGCTATTTTATCTTTTTGTGTATCTATTCCAAGTTCATAGCATTTGTTCCAGGATTATAATAACCTTTTAAATATATAATTTATAAGCTAAAATTTTATCTTTCTGTTACAGCTAATCTGGAGAAATTTGAAATACCCCTTAAAATTCGGTTGTCCCCTGAACCTTGGACCCCTGAAACGGGTTTGGTGACAGATGCCTTCAAACTAAAGCGCAAAGAGCTTACTGCACATTATCAAGAAGATATTAATCGAATGTATGGAACAAAAGTAAAATAACTCATCCCTCGCTTTTTCTCTCTCTGTCTTTTTTTTATATATCACTTTGCTATGGTGAGCTCAGATCAAATAGGAAATACTTGAACTCTAAGTCCTACCACTTGGGACCAACCTTAAAACATCTCTCCTTCCTTTCAGCAATATGCTGTTACTTCTGATATCACCATCTTTAAACTGGCAGGATTAGTAAAATTCTAAGACAGCATTTTTTTGTCTGTCTTCATTTGTTCCAGTCTCTTGAGCTATCTTGTTAATGTGCAGATTTTCCTATAAATCCATTTGGACTACCATGATTTTGAAGCCTCAAATTTTTAAACCGGATTTATAATCCTGTATAATGTTCTGTTTATTTGTAACTTTTTTGAAGTTTGGCTAAATAGAGGAAGAACTTGGCTATAAAACAAATTATTATTCTAAGCCTTTTTTACATACATATTTAAATATTCAAGAGCTATCAATGTGAAATTATGTACATTGAAATCATTTATAGTTGAAAATCATTGTTAGCCAGAAGATGGAGGTTATTTGTTGCTGTGCAATTATTTTGGATCAAATTATAAGAGAAATCGTCTATGATTCTGACTAATAGAGAACAACTGAAATATATGCCTGACAATTTCCTCCTACGTATATATTTTATTTTTAATCTCAGATAAGGAAAATGGTCATGGCAAATGCTGTATGTGTGAGAACACCTGCAAAAGAAAGTATATCAATATTTTAATCGTGCAGAGTATGCTGTCACATAGAAAACGTTACATCTGTGAATCACCTCCCTAACATAGGTAATTCACTTTTCAAAATGCATTTAGACCATTTAACAAAAAAATTGAATTATTGAACTAGTGAGAACTCAGTTTTAATTGAATTACATTTTGATTGTAATGTGTTTTACTTAATATATCGTTTATTGTATTGTTTTACAGTTCAGACCTATTCCTTTTACTTGTGTGTGTAAATCAACAGTTCAATTAAAAACATTTAAAGTCCATTATGGCCATTTCCTGCATGAGTCAGCTAAAATGGATCAGCATTCTTGCATACCTTTCAATGGGGAAGAGGGTATGATGGGATGGGAAAGTTCCCTGTATCAGTTTATAATGGATTGTGTGCTTGGAGTCTATTTCCATTGAACCATTGTTTGTTTTTATATTCCCTTTGTTTTAACTACCATGAATGATGATAGAAGGGACATTTTTAATTACCTGGTTATAGGAATCTTGGTTGTATTATTTGGAAAGAATGTAAAAAATTCTTACTAGTTACCTATTCTTGTGGACATAATCCATGTCAATTTTCTTTGGATTTCTAAATATTGTTTTATGCACTAAACCTGTCACTTGACAATAAGTTCCATTTTTACGGTCCCTTTGAAATAGTACTGTAAAATATTTGGCTCTTGACCATCTGCTGTTGTTCATATAGATGTTTTTGCAAAAACAGAGCAGACCTGACCCCAAACTGGGAAAAGCCCAGGTGGACAATGGAAATGTGTTTTTCTTGTGATTCAAGAGATGATGATTATTCTCTTCTGCATGAGTATCTATATTTCATGATGATTTAAAGTTCCACATATATAAAGTCTAAGTATGAGTTTTCTTTATCCAATTATACAGGCAACTTGAAAACATGAAACATATGTTAGCAAATGTTATTTGCAAATAGCAAAATGCTTTTATTTCCTTTCTCTGATGCAACAAACTAGCACATGATTTTTAATCTGTATCTGAATAATGCGGCAATGATTACAAAATTGTTTTGAATACTGTTCAGCCAACATTAAGCACTTTTGAAGCCATTGGTTTCAGTTGACAATTTAGAAGTGTCAAACTCACGGCATCACAACATCACCTGACATATTGGGACTCCCCCCCCTTCACTAAACTGGGTGTGGCCATGGCCAGTGTGTAATGCATCCGGTCTGTAGGCTGGTAGCTTGACAGCTCCAATTTAGTGCTTGTTACTTCTTCTTTTTCTGTCTGAAGTGGTGGATTTCCAACTGTTTAATTTTGCATAGACTGTGCTATTATATGCTTCCCACTATGCCTTTTATTTGAGAAACAATACAATTTGGTTATATTTTAATTAGAAAGATAAAAATTGTGTACAGTGGAACATTTTCTTCTAATATGCAGAGATTAGAACAGGAGGTTATTTATAATGGTTTAAGAATACTGAGAGTTATCTGTATTGGGTTCCAGTTCATGAAAATGTTACTTTGCTTACCATATAGAATGAAATTGGTTAGTGGAAAAATACAGATTTAAAAGTCCCCATAATTAAATCAACAATGTGTGTTTTTCTGTTAAAATTCACTTTAAGTATACTTTGTAAAAAATTTATGAAAACTAGGTGTGTGTTGTAAAAAAACCTAATGAATATTGTCTGGATTTCACATATTTCTACTTCTATTGTATAAAAACTGAATGTGACATTTGGATACAAACTAATCATCTGTTTTAATATTTGGATTCTATGGGGCTAAGCTCTGTCACCGATATTTCTAGAATTGTTTAAATTTATCCCTGCATTTCGAAGGATTATACGAGGACTTGAAATACGTGATGGGAGAAACTACATACAGGTGAAACTCGAAAAATTAGAATATCGTGCAAAAGTTCATTTATTTCAGTAATGCAACTTAAACGGTGAAACTAATATATGAGATAGACTCATTACATGCAAAGCAAGATCGTTCAAGCCGTGATTTGTCATAATTGTGATGATTATGGCTTACAGCTCATGAAAACCCAAAATCCACAATCACAGAAAATTAGAATATTACATGCAATCAATAAAACAAGGATTGTACATAGAACAATATCGGACCTCTGGAAAGTATAAGCATGCATATACTTGGTTTGGGCCCCTTTTCCAGCAATTACTGCTTCAGTGCGGTGTGGCATGGAAGCTATCAGCCTGTGGCACTGCTGAGGTGTTATGGAAGACCAGGATGCTTCAATAATGGCCTTCAGCTCTTCTGCATTGTTTGGTCTCATGTCTCTCATCTTTCTCTTGGCAATGCCCCATAGATTCTCTGTTGGGTTCAGGTCAGGCAAGTGTGCTGGCCAATCAAGCACAGTAATCCCACGGTCATTGAACCAGGTTTTGATGCTTTTGGCAGTGTGGGCGGGTGCCAAGTCCTGTTGGAAAATGGAGTCAGCATCCCCATACAGCTCGTCTGCAGAAGGAAGCATGAAGTGCTCCAAAATCTCCTGGTAAACGGCTGCGTTGATCCTGGACTTAATGAAGCACAGTGGACCAACACCAGCAGATGACATGGCTCCCCAAATCAACACAGACTGGAAACTTCACACTGAACTTCAAGCATCTTGCAGTGTGTTGCTCTCCATTCTTCCTCCTTGGTTTCCAAATGAGATACAAAAGTTGCTCTCATCAGAAAAGAGGACTTTGGACCACTGAGCAACAGACTAGTTCTGTTTTTCTTTAGCCTAGGTAAGATGCTTCTGACATTGTTCAGGAGAGGCTTGACAAGAGGAATATGACATTTGAAGCCCATGTCCAGGATCCATCTCTGTGTGGTGGCTCTTGATGCACTGACTCCAGCCTCAGTCCACTCTGAGAGAAAGTCCCCAACACTTTTGAATGGCCTTTTCCTGACAATCCTCTCCAGGCTGCGGTCATCCCTGCTGCTTGTGCACCTTTTATTTCCACATTTTTCCCTTCCACATAACTTTCTATTAACGTGCTTTGATACAGCTCTTTGGGAACATCCAACTTCTTTTGCAATTACCTTTTGAGGCTTTCTCTCCTTATGGAGGGTGTCAGTGATGGTTTTCTGCACAGCTGTCAGGTCAGCAGTCTTTCCCATGATTGTGATTCCTACTGAACCAGACTGAGACCATTTAAAGGCTCAGGAACCCTTTGCAGGTGTTATGGCAGAGTTAGCTGATTAGAGTGGGACACTTTGAGCCTAGAATATTGAACCTTTTCACAATATTCTAATTTTCTGAGATTGTGGATTTGGGGTTTTCATGAGCTGTAAGCAATAATCATCTCAATTATGCCACATCACAGCTGGAACTATCTTGCTTTGCATGTAATGAGTCTATCTCATATATTAGGTTCACCTTTTAAGTTGCATTACTAACATAAATGAACTTTTGCACGATATTCTAGTTTTTTGAGTTTCACCTGTACTATGCTGTTCCACATGTTTTCAATCCCAGGCTTCCTTGTGTAGAGGTTTACAACAAAGGGGGTTATATATGGGCTATATAGAATGTGGTGCAATATACATCTTTCTCTCCCCCTAAAAACTTTGAGCCATGATTCACTTACAAATAGGTTTACACTTTAAAAATGCTCATGATGTAATTTCCTTTGTTGAGGTTCTTCATGTAGAATTACAATAGGAAATTGCTCATTATTACTATATAATATTTTTATGCCTGTGGTTTTTTGATTTGGGTACTAGCAGATTTGCTGTATTTATGTTAAACCCTTAGACTTTACAGATATGTGGTATCATTGACTTTTTCTCATTGGAAAGAATTAGTTTTCAAAGACTAATTGTAGCAGTAAAGGTGACTATGGTCTTCTTCCCATTGATTTATTGCCAGGTTATATTCTTCATGTTTCATCTCCACAATATATGGACAAAAATACAATGTTAATGGGGGGAATCACATGCATATTTTTTTGTCTTGTTGTCTTCCCTTTGAAAACTAGATAAGAACTGAAAGGGTTGTCTCCTCAATAGAATTTCATTTTCTCTGGGTGTTGGTATGGATATGCTGCATGAAAGAGTCAAAGCACTGCTTCCATCCAGCTTTAGTTCATTTCGCTTGGATGGAAACCCATGGAAATTCTGTTAAAAATAACTATAGCAGCAGTTATTATAGCCTTAGTGTCAGAAAACAGTTTTCAGTGGATGCAGTTTACAGATAGGCTATTTCTGTTTACCTCAGGGGAAACTTTCCTTTAGCAGTAAAATATTTTGCTGGATTTGAAAGCTATTTTGTCCCAATTACTAAATGCAGTGTGCAGTTAAAATCTTAATGAAGCCCTATAGCTGTGTTTTAGGTTCTCATTTGCTTTAAATAAAGTTAAGAAAAATATATTGAGTTGAAACACAGATGAGTTTCGTCCATTAAAGCTTGAGATTTTGTGCAATAACTCAACAAAATTGAAATCCTTTGAAAAGAATAAAAAATAAATAAACAAGCTTGTTTTTCTGCTTTTTATTTCCACTTATTTTTATTTTTCAAGTATATTCATTGTTAATGTTCTTTTATATTGTAAAACATTATCTTCAACGGATATCTTCTAACCAGGTAAAAAGAGGGAAATGTAAGACTTGTACCCATATTACATCAAACTAAAATGGAACTGGATGACCAATTGTTCTAATAATTGGTTATTTAATATAAATTCATGGACTTGGTTGTTGTTCTGAACTGCCTAAAATGTGTGTATTACTACAGAGTTTTATTGTATGATTATTTATTTTTCATTGGACATTTCATTGGATAAAATAAAATTGAGTTTCACAAGTTTACTTTTTTCTTGTGTCTGAGTTTTCACTTTAGGAGCATTAATTCTAATCCTGACCTCCCAAAATGGGGTGTGCAACATGTGGCCTTCCAAGATATTCTATTTTCTGTTGGCCATACCAGCTGCAGTTGTTGGGTGTTGAATTTCTAAACCTGAAGCGCTTTAGCATTCCTGCCATAGAAGATTACCAGAAATTGTTATGTACAAAGAATGAATTTCATTTTTTTAATGGCCAGGTTATCACAATCATTATATTAGTTCACATTCTCTTTTCCCATGACCCATCTTGCTTGTGTGAGCATTGAAGAAAGAAAAAAGTGGCTTGAAATACTTCTTAGCTCAAACAAATGCCTATTGGTCAGAAGAAAAAAATATTTTAAAAAGTAATTTTCTAATTTTTGTAAGCAGTTGAGCAAGTTGCTGTAAAAAATGATGACTATTAACCAACACCAGATTTACTGTAGTGAGGACTACAGAGAAATATATAGTTTTTTACAGTATGGTATAATGGAGACAATAAATGAGAAAAGTCTTTGGACTTACTACAGTGGTACCTTGGTACACTGCTGCTTTGAAAATCTTGATTTTCGTACTCGATGCATTTTGATGCAAAAATTTTATCCAGGTACTCATTGTTTGCTTGGTACTCAATGCACAAGCTAGAACTTGGTGTCAGTTTCCTTGTGACTCGCTACATATTCCTTATGGGAAAAAAATTGTTTGATACTCATTACGTTTGCTACTAATTGCACCTCCCAGAACCAATTAACAGTGAGTACTGAGGTACCACTGCAGACCAGGTAGAAATCTTATCAATGAATTAGATACATCTCAGTACAACAATTTTCAGAGCATCTTCCAATACATAATTCAACATAAGAAAAATAATATTGGTTGTAACAAGAATTTCTTTTTGGCCAGCCTGACACTATAAATACTGATTGCTTTCTATACTTTTTTTGAATAGGTAAACAAGGATAATAATGGTTTACAAGTCACAATGGCTGGATTCACACAATATGCTAAGCCAAAATTAAGTAAACAGCTTTATGCAGTATAGGAACTTACCTTGAAAGCAAGCTAGGTTTTAAAAAATGGGAATTCTATAGCTATAGTTACATGTATGAATGGTACAGTATTTTGTGTCAAGTTACATGGTCAAGTCTATAATTATTTTTTTGCCTTAGTTTTTTTATCTCAAAACTGCTGGCAAGGAAAAGAAAAGGTTATCTTTTGAAACAATATTCTGTAAATCTTGATGCGGATGGAGATTGTGCAGAGAGCAAGCCCACTCCCTTCTAGCACTGAAGATGTTACCTAGTTGGAAAATGAAATTTCTGCAAGAAAACAAGTTCAGAGAGCACCAATGTTGTGCCCTTTGGGCTGCCAGCAAAGCTAGCAGCAGAGTTAGATGAGGTTGAGGGGGAGCTTCAGAGCCTTTGGAAAGCTCTGATGAGGAAGCAGGATCAGAGGCAATTGCAAAGCTGGGGCCTTCCATTCTCCCCCAGGTGGAGAGGCAGCTGTCTTTGGGGCCTGAGCTGAATGAGGGAGAGAAACAGATGGGGCCCATTCCAGATGCACATATGCATAGAGAGGAAAGGAGAGGAGAGCAATGGAAAGCAATAAGCCAACTCTCAGGGAAAAGAAGATATAGACGCTAGCCAGCCCCTCCCTGGCTGGAAAATTAATACTAGGGCTTGGGAGTTGCCACTTGTCACAGACAACGTTCGTTTTCCAGTGTATATCACCTTGGATTCTTTTGCCAGAACTAGGTTTGTTGGGACTAATTGCTCTATATTTGAGATGCCAATGGAATCTTCTGTTGGGAAATGATAGGAAATGAATTTGCCTCAGCCGATGTGAACGGAGACTGATCTTGCCCTGTTTTTAGAAGAAGGAAAGGCTTTCATTTGTGACTAATTACTTTTGATTTTGTTTATCCAATGTGAACAAAGTCTGTTCCTGCCCTGATTTAAATAAAAAAGGGTTTGTGTTACTTGTGACTAAGCGGTTCCTCATTGCTTGTGAAGGCTGGGTCAGAACAACCAAGACCCCATAGTTCAAACCTGAACTACGAATATTCTCTTGTGCAATTTGGCAGCATTGTTTTTGTATAATGACATTGATTTTCACAAAAAAAAATCTACCTTCCTAATCAGCCCTCAGACTTCTAGTTGGCAACTGTGGTCCAAGTTATCAAAGAGTAATAAATTAGATCATATTACAGTTTAATATTGAGTGTTATAGTATGTCTCTTGTAAGAGACTTTGCAACACAGAGAGCTTATTCACACCTGCTAATACCCCACCCTATAAATTTATCAGGAAGCTGCAGCTTTTTTTAAAAAAAAATTTCATTACAGGTAACAGCATTTAAATGTAATGGTTGCTAAGAATGTCTTAAACAGCAATTCTGGTTACTCTGAAGGATTTTACTTCAAGTCTGTTGTAATTCTAAGATCATGACTGATTCTAGTGACTAGGAATCAAAATATTTTTTTACATTTTCCTACATTCCTACAAGCAATATTAAGAGAACTTATCTTCTTGCCTTTTTGCCTTAAATGTTCATCTATGTGCAAAGTTCCTGACTTGACCTTGACAAAATCTGATGCGCTTAATCCCAGCGTATGCCAAGAGGCTAACAATTATTTTCATTTGTTACTGGTTTTTATATTTCTTTTAAAAATTACTTCCACAACATAGTTAATATTTTTTGAAATAATGAATGACAAGCATATTCAAGTGCAATGCAAAAACAAAACCAAACCTGGTGTCTCTGTTATCTGTACCTTTTTATTTCTAAAAGTATAGGATCATTATTATATGTCCTATGTGTATGGAGAATTATTCACACTTGTGTCAGGAATCTTAATCATGGGATTCAATGAGTTTGGTTTTAAGAGAAGTACAAAAATAATATACCATATAGAACAGTGGTGGGATTCAGTTTTTTTTTACTACCAGTTCTGTGGGTGTGGCTTGATGGGTGTGGCAGGGGAAGGATACTGTAAAATCTCCAGTCAGAGGTGGTATTTGCCAGTTCTCTGAACAACTCAAAATTTCCACTACCTGCTGAATACTACCTTTGATATAGAAGATAAAATCACACTGAAATGTAACCAGATATATGGACTGGAAGTCTCTTCATGTTGGAGAAGATTTTTTTTATATAAAAAGAGAAGCATAATTTGTTGTGTCAAATTATACAGAAACTCTGGGAAATTTAAAGAACTTTTATCCTGGTCTTCCTTTGAAACGGATACATGGGAAGCTAAGGAAAGAGAAATATTCATTTAATAACCTCATAAGAGTACTGTTTAATCCAGCATTTAATTCCTATGTGATTCAGTTCAAATCCTGCTTGTAAACGTGGTTTCTGATTTGCTTTGTAAGAATAGATACAGTTTTTTATCTTTCCATTTAACTTTGTTTAGTATATTAAAGTTATGCAAAGGTATGCTGTCATTTTCATAAGATTATCCTCAATTTACAACCATTCATTTAGCAGCTGTTCGAAGTTGCAATGGCACTGAAAAAAAAGTGACTTCCAAGTGGTCTCACACTTATGACCATCAGAGGATGCCCACGGTCATATGATCAAAATTCGAGTGCTTGGCTACCAGCAGATATTAATAATGTTTGTAGTGCCTAGGATCATGTGATTGCCATTTGCAACTTTCCAGCCAGCTTCTGAAAAGCAGAGTCAATGGGGAAAGCCAATTTGGCTTAACAGCCACATGATTCACTTAACTACTGCAGTGATTTGCTTAACAATTGTGGCCCAAAGTCATAAAATTGGATGTGACTCACTTAACAACCACTTAGAACTTCTCATCCCAGTTGTGGTCATAAGCTGAGGACTACCTGTATGTCTACTACATTGTCCATATTTGTAGTATCAAAGTTCTGTTAACTATAAAGTGCACCTATTTTTAAATGCATTACCATTATATGGTCTGCACTAGGGGTGTCAAACTCAAAGCCTGTGGGCCAGATTTGGCCCTCAGGGTGCTTAGATCTGGCCTGCGGGGCCACCCTGGAACTAACAAAGGACCAGCCTGCAGTGCTTCTGCCAGAGAAAACTGAGCTCGGGAGGCCGCACAGGACTCCATTTTCACTGGCAGAGGTGAGATCTCCTCAGCTCCACCCAGGCCACCACAGGTGTCCTCTGACCTGCGTGATATCAAGCTGGCCACGCCCACTCTGGTGATGCCCACCTGTCCCCCGAAGGTCAAACACAACCCTGATGTGGCCCTCAACGAAATTGAGTTTGACATCCCTGGTCTACACCGCAAGGTAAACTACATTCAGCTTGGTGAAAGACCAGGAAACTTACATTTTTGGGATACTTGGTGCTTTCTGAGTTTGGCTAATGAAACATCTGCAAGAAAACTACCAAATAGTACTGATGATGTTATCCTAGTTTGGGAAATGAAATGTCTATAAGAAAAACACCAAGATCAGAAAGCACTATGGATTTCACAGTTCAACCCTGAGCTACGAATATTCTCTAAATATTGCTAAATATATGCTGTCATTTGTTTAGCAGATAAAGAAATGAAACTGAAAATTTTGTACTTTAACCTTTGTACTTAATTACAAGCTTCCAACTCACTTGCTTATCAGTTGAGCTAGATGAAAAACCCCTAGTTTTATCAAATGCACTAGGATTTCCAAAAGTGGTTTCTGAACACACACTAGTTCTCAGCATCTGGCCATTTTTCTAAAGTAAAAATTAGCTGTCATAGGAAAGATTCTTCCCAGAAACTTGTGGAAGTTGAGTAAATCAGAAAATAAAAAAATTACTATACTTAAACCAGAATCAGATCTCCCAGAAAGAAGTGTTTCCTTACAGGAAGTGATCAAATGAAGAAATATTGCAAAATATTTTCTCGAGTAATAAACCACTTTCTTGGCTCCTTGCTGGCAGCTGTTATATGTACTGATATCCTCATTTTTTAGACATTTCAGGCAAGTATGTATTAAAAAGAGTATTTTTGGAGCGGGGAGAGGGAGAGAGAGAAAGAGAGAGACTTAGATTAAATTACCTTCCTCTTCTGAAGGCAAGACATAAGCATAATGTCAGCATGATGGAATCTGCAAATTTATCTGGTCTGAAAACATGCAACCTCATTAATACATAATGAAAAATAAGTGCAGAGATGAGGTTGCCTATAAATTGCTGTGACATTGCATTCTCTACCTATGATGATTTTCATTGCAGAATTGAAATCAAGTTTGTAAAAACCACTTTAAACGAACTTGCAAAGTAGTACAATATGAAAATAGATTATAGATTTTAGGGTAAGGCAGAGGATCAGCACACTTCAAATAAGCAAACTCCCCTAAACAGCTGCAAACTACAGTACTTCCAGTGTACTGTTTCCCTGAAAATACGACCTACCCTGAAAGTAAATCCTAGCTTGATTTTTACACGTGTGCCCAATATAAGCCCTATCCCCAAAATAAGCCCTAATTAAGATCCCGCCCACTCCAGAGTGCACAGGTTAAAATTAAGCTAGGGTGGGGATGGGGGTGGTGGAGCTGCCATACTACTTACCTTTGGACAGTTGTAGCGAGGCCTCGCACACCTGACACCTGCCTTGCTGGCCCATTTCTTCTGCAACTGGCAAGGCTTTCCTGTTGGCTTCTGTAGCTGATAACAAAGCTCTGATTGATCTGGAGCTGTTATCGACTGCAGAGGCCTTCAAGAAAGCCTTGCCGGCTGCAGAAAAAGTTCCTGAAGGTCTCTGACAGTGAAAAGGAGGCCAGGGGCAATGCGTACAAGTGAGGTTAGTCAGTGGATGCAATTTTGGGTGGCCAAAAAATATAAGACAGGGTCTTATTTGGGGGGAACACAGTAGTAATAATCCTTTAGGTGATTAACTATTCCCACCTTATCCTCAAAAAACAAATAGAATTAAAAAACACAGTAAAACACGGTAATTATAAAACTGGTGGCAATCAAAATACGATGCATTTTGCAAGTAGCAAAACAAAATTCAGACACATTCAGAAAAAAATGACCTCATGATTCAATTAGAGTGTTTGCTGGAATCCTGACAGAAATTACATTGATAGTAACAATCATAAATAAGGATCTGAGTCCCTTGGAAATATAACAAAACATAGGTTAAATTTCAGAAATTCCATCACCACAGGGACAAAAAATAAGTTCAAATGGGGTACTCCATAATTTCCCTTTGAGAACAGCTCTTGTGAGGGCATGGCACCTTGCAGGATTGTCGCTCATCTGAATTAAGGAGCCATTATTTGGCTTAGATATTAGGACACCTCGGGAGAAAAAAGTGAATGGCTGTCCAAGAATACATCTTTGGGTAGGGCAGTCAACATACACAACCAAAAAACCCCTAAACTAAATTATAAAATCCCTCACATATGGCATGGCATCAGCTATGTTACATCATTTATATCCTGTTCATTTCAAGGAGGGTAGTTCTCAGTCATTAAATACTATCCACTCCATATCTAAATATTCACTTTATTCCCTTTCCTGGATTATTTTATATTAAAACCCAATTATATACAGCAGTAAGGACCACACACATTTCTGTACTCCAGCTGTTCATTGTTTATATTGAGCATCTAATTGTATACCCCTGAAAAATAGCTGACTACAATTTAAAAACTATAAGCAAACTATGAACATTCCATAGGATTAACAAGAAACTTTTAAAAAAATATACAATTCTAAATCATTCAGCTGAAAAACCAAAGACCAAGGCCAAAGAATCAGACAAGACAAAACTGCCTGGAGGATGCATGTGACTTAATCAGGAGATCATTAAAACTACTTTTTGAGGGGGGAGAAGAGGGATGTTCTTTTTGTCTTAATAAAATACATTAATTTGGAAGAATTACTTTATTAATCCAGAAGGATTTGAGAACTTCCTCCTGTTCTGCAAACTTGTTCTGTTTAGGGAAGATTACATTAGTTATAGAACAGGGGTATCAAACTCGCATCATCATGGCGGCGTCACATGGCTTTTTCCCGCTTCACTAAACTGGGTGCAGGTGTGGCCAGCACATAATGCATCTGACTTGCACCCTGGGAGTTTGACAGCCCTGTTATAGAAAATAAATGGATTGACTTAATGGAAATAGCATTGACCATTGTAGTGACTTTTGTCATATTCAAGGGCAGTCTACCATTGATCATGCTATCTTTTAGAACTGCTTGAAAGAATTGGAGTATAAGTACCATTCTGCAGTGGTTCCATGCCTTTTTAAAATGTGGGTTACAGCTGTTAATCCTCAAGGCTGAGGAGTCAGTGATTGAGTTTTTGGTCCTTCTTGTTCCTCTGTTCCTGCCCCAGTGTTGTTAAACATATTTTGCTTTTCTTTGAGCAACTGGTTCTGGCAACAGGAACATTAACACTTCATCTTCAGAATGGTAGCCTGCTTCCTGATGAATGACACCTATTTCAAGATTGTTAACATCTTTTATATGAGTGGAGTATTGATTCCTTATACATATTCCCAAGTACCTGTTTTGTTCTATAAAGTCATACATAGCTGGGGTCATGTATAGTATAGGTGGTACCTGGTTCAATAGTAGTAACTGCAAGAGGAACCTTGGAGTCCTAGTGGACAATCACTTAAATCCAGCAATGTGCTGCAGCTGCCCCAAAAGCCAACACAGTTCTAGGCTGTATTAACAGAGGGATAGAATCAAGATCACGTGAAGCATTAATACCACTTTATAATGCTTTATAATTCTAAGTCTACACTTGGAATACTGCATCCAGTGTTGGTTACCACAATATAAAAAAGATGCTGAGACTAGAAAGAGTATAGAGAAGAACAAAGAAAGGTGATTAGGGGACTGGAGACATGAATTGTGTCTAGTTTAATGAAAAGTACTAGGGGGTGATGTGATGGCAATATCTAAGGGTCAGCCACAAAGAAGAGGGGACGAACCTATTCTCCAAGGCACCTGAATGCAGGTAAAGAAGCAATGGATGGAAATTAATCAAGGAGAGAACCAACCTACACATAAGGACAAATTTCCTGACAGAATAGTTAATCAGTACAATGACTTGCCTCCAGAAGTTGTGGGTGCTTCAACACAAGGTTTTTAAAGAAATTGACAACATTTGTTTGAAATAGTCTAGAGTTTCGTACCTGAGCAAGGGGATGGACTAGAAGACCTCCAAGCTCCCTTCCAACTCTGTTATTCTGTTACCTTCAGAGCCATCTTCTGGAGAAGAATAGCTACACCCACTATAATTAACCCACAAAGAGGTTATTTTACATTTTGCATTACTGGAAGGCCTTTCTAAAATGTCATTGTACATTTGTTTACTTATTTCAAAATCAGACAAGCCAGGATCTGGGGGCTCTGCTGCTTATTTTGGTGAATAGGACACAAGTTTTTAGCTGCTGCAGTCTTTAAAAATAATCTATATGAATTCTCTTTTAGTCAGCCTGTTTGAAATTCACTAAATTTCTGAAATAGATGAAAGCTCAAGGGACAGCATCATTCCCACAAATAAAAAAATCATCTTATTATGAGGAAATTGAATAAACAGGTTAGAGCTTGAGCAAGCTCCAAAGATCTTCTCATCTTATTCTCTTGCTAGTTATAAAATAATATTTTACATACTGGCCAGATTGAACACTGCATTGAGTTAGGGATAGAGAACTTTTCTCAGCCTTAAGGCTGTATTTTGGCTTTATGCCAGGGACTCATTCCAAAAGTAGATGACTTAGAATTAAAAATATAGATTGAATTTAAATGCAAGTGTAATTAAAATGAATGTAAATAAATAAACTGTAGTTGATCTAATTGTTCTCTCCTTTTTAAATTATTTTTTTCTGTTTTCCTCCAATTTGAAACATCTGATTTGATAGAAACTTTAAGAGGGCCCTATAGGCCTCATTTAAAACTTTCAAAGTCTACGTGGGATCATCTGAGTGGGCACTTCTGTACTAAGTCATGGTTTCTTCAACCATAGTCTGTTGAATAATCTGCAGTGATTTAGTTAACAGCTCATACTGCATCAAAAACCACACAGATACAGATCAAACATATGGTATAACATAAACCAGGGACTTTGGATCCCAATTCCCCCCCCCTTCCCAGTAAACCCCCACAAGCCAAATCTGCAACCTCAGAAAAGGACAGAAAACTGCAGAGTCTTATCCTTTTCAAAAAAAACTTGGAAGCCAGTAAGGAAAGAATGTCCACACACATAACCAACCATATTTCATAGTTATCTCAGAAGAGCAGACGAGGTCATTCTAACCTTAAACACATACCAGATGTTTTATTTTCACATTGCCTTCCCACCCGCTGGGGTATTCCTGCCACTTGTAAATTTCACATGCAATGTTTCCACTGAAACTTGCTGTGAGCATTCACAAGTTTTATTTATTTTTTACTTTTTAAATATCTATGTCTGTTTAGCTTAAAGCCCAGTGCTGAATGTATTTCCGATGGACAGAATATTCTCCTTGGTGATCCCCGCCATGCCCTTTACTTAAGTGTCATTTGTAATCTTGCTCCAATCATGAAACAGCCTCAACAAAGAGAGAAGGAAAAGGTAAAACTGATCAGAGTAGAATCAGTTCTGTGAAGGTGAAAGCAAGTCAGTTCTTTTGTGATCAAAGTCCTCACTGTGAATGAATAGTAATCCCACCTCAGAGAGCCATACTTAAAAATCTGTAGCAAAATCGGGCATTAAGATACAGTATTGCATAGTACTAGAATGGATTTGAAGATTGAATTTACCCAAGCTGTTTTCAACCAGGCAACATGAATGAAAAGACTGGCCTTTTTGGTTGTGGCCCCCTCATGAAACTCTTTACTCATAGAGGTGGCTTCTCTGCCTTCTAGCAAAATCAGTTAAACAGTTCTGCTTTGTGCACTTTCAACTTGAACTGTCCGAGTTGTGTTTGTGCATTTGTTTTAACTGTAGTTTTAATCTTTGGCTTCTTCCTTAAAATATTTTTATTATTACTCCATTGAATATTGTCCGGATACAATCTATAGATTGGGCAAGGTCACAAAATCAACAAAACAAAACTTGTAAAAATGAAAATTGCTCCAAACTGAGCCGAAGGCCAATCCCAAATTATTCAGGGATTTCTCTCTTTTGAAAAGACAATTTGAAGTTGGGTAACTGCTTGAAAGACAGAAACAGGAATCTTTTGCCTATGAAGAAAGCTTTTGGGCTTTCCTCATAATTGTCTGCGTGTCTCACTCTCAGAATGTCTAGGGGAGAAATCCTGACATATATTACTCTCCTATTCCCACTGCCCTTTTCACTGATCATAAACAGATGGCCCCAGAAAAGGCTAACACGAGCTTCAAGTACAGAAATGAAAAGCCAGTGGGAAATGAATGGGGACTAACTTCTTAGAATCTACTAAATCCTGGGAGTTGATTCCATTAATCCTCCTTGACTCATAACAAGAGAGAATCCAGCAAATAAACATAGCCGGAAAAAGGATGATCTTTTTTAAGGGGTTAATGCTGATGGCTTGTAATGTACTGGATGATAACTGTTCAGTTTCCTGGGGAAAATGTTCGCTTTAGTTTAGATCCTATAGCAATAATGCATCCTTTGATAATTTTTTTTTTACAGGAAATGCTCTAGAATACGATGAAACATAAGAGTGATTCGGTGGGGGGGGATGGGTGGGAATCTTTTAGCACTATTATCATAAACTATAAAACTTCTTTAAAATAGTTGTGGTGGTAGTTCAAAGTGGATGATGTGAATCTATGCTATTTGTTTATTTATTTATATTTCACGTTTCTAGACTGCCCATCTCCCTCAACCCTCATCCTGAGTTACAAATATCACAGTAATACTGTAAGACTTGTTTGCCTTTGTAGTAACATTAGGGAATTGTGGGAAGGGTCATTCTTTTTTTTAGGCAAAAGAAATCAAAAGTCAGAAACCATACCATAATAGTTTGCACTACAAAATGCCATAGCCCACTGGGGGTGCTATTTTATCTAGTGAGAAAGAGGTCAGAGTAAGAAGTGGCGTGAGGCTGGACAACTGTGCAGGCTGGGCTGTATGCCACAATCACGAGCTATCAGATTTCTCCTTTGGAATGTCACTGACTCTTTATACCTTGTCATAGACTGGACATCCATAAGAGATATATATTTTCCCAGTTATGAGTATAACTTGGGGACTTCAAGATGTGGTACTACGTGCCAAATTTCAATTCCATTGAAGTTATGGGGCCCAGATTTTGGATGCATTCTGCAAGTTAGCCCATTTGAGGCATGTTGATTTAAAAAAACTGTTGCTGTATGATGGGCCTTCAAGTTAGGTCACTCAACTGAACTAATAACTTAGTTCAATTTAGCAACCTTAGCTATTTCATTCCGAAAGCTCTTCAGAATGCCTCTTTTCCCTTGGGTTTAGATGCTAAACCAATTTGAATGAGGGACCACCAGAAATTTCCAGCTATATGCTGGGAGAAAAATCAAAACTATTCCAGAATAAAACAATAATAAAGTTGTTCTATACTGATGCTAACAAAACAAGGGAAATTCCCATTAAGTCGTCAGAATATCATTATATTATGGTGATGATGAGCCATAAAGTCATCAGAATATCACCATAATATGGACATCACCATATTATGGGCATCAAAGCTTAGTGAATGGAAAGTTACCAATAAATAAAAGGAAATTTTACCAACAAATAAACTATTTAAAAAAATCTTCCAAAAAACATGGAAATGCATGCTGACTCAGAATGAAAGCTTCTTTTTGCAATGTTCTGTTCCCACAGTAGGCAATCAAGAGCTTAAAGATTGCAAATGGAATGGCATGATGTTGGTCATGTTTCTCAGGAACTGGTATCCAAAGATATTCTGTCACTGAAGCAGCATTGGAAACAACCACAGAAAGCAACTTTTCTGTGAATTAATTGTTTAACTTAGTTTGAAACCTGTTCACTTTGCTGTTAGCCCTTATTCCAAATCATAGAAACTGGAATGAAAGAAAGGGTGATAGTATGGCTCCAGAAACAATTTTTCTTCTGTCAAATGCGGACAGTTGAAACGCATGATGAAACATATGTGGAAATACAGTGATAAAAATTGTTGAGAAATATCCATTCAGATATTATGGGAACCTTTATAAAAGGGCAAGCAATTACGCAAACATATGAGCCATGAAGTTTGCTGAATGTCTTTTTTCATTCCATTGCTCCAAGTATATTCCACGTTTCCTTTGGGATACTAGAATAATACCTTTGACTCAAAGCAGTCTTATGAGAGAGCTTTGTTCAAATGAAATTGTCCACACTCCTTAGCTAGCATGCAATGATAGGATCAAAATCTTTTGTTTTATGTTGGAAACTATGGAACAAACACAGGATGCAAAGCTACAGAAAACAAAAAATCCACAAAGCCTAGATGGAATTGTTTTTGTTTCTTCTCTGCCTGTCTTATCACAAAATTTATGAATTTGGGAGTATGGGGAGCAAAGGAGGAAGCAAGGAGTCGTTCCGGCAAATCTGTAGTCTCATGAATTTTACTAAAAAGTTCCCACTATAGCTAATTATATTTGTTTTTGTTACAGCTGGATTGCTAGATTGGCTATTGTAGCAATCTCCTTACCACCCTGGAGAAAAGCTTCTGTGTTTATTTGTTTTTCCTTTGTTTATTCAAACGTAGGCAACATAGTTGGATGAATTTTGACTTTCCTTACTCCAACAGAGTTCTGTAAAGCCAGAAAATGCACTGGGTTAAACAAAGCTTTAGTATTAATAGTTTATTAACTTCCTGATCATCTTTTATGCAATGTGCTATAAGAATATGTATAAAAAGGAAATTATGACAAAAATTGTCAGAATTAACAACATCACTATAATGGTGGGATTATGTACAGTAAAAGTAAAGTAAAGACAAATAAAACAATGTTGCATCAGATCTCAGGTTGTGAATACAATATCAACAATATTAATTTTTGAATTATTGTGCAGGAATGCATGATAGAGCAGTAGTCGGCAACTGATGGGCCACGGCCCACTGGTGGTCTGTGAGAAAATTTTGGTGGTCTGCAGAGAAATACCACCCCAAAGCACCCCACCAAGGCAATTAATCCAGGCTGCGGAGGAACACAAGGCTGTGCCACCCACATGGCCCGGGAACACAAGGCTTGCATCACTTGCATTAGAAACAACACGAGGTAGTGTGGGGAGGGGGGAAAGGGGGAGGGGGGAATTTGCTTGGCCACCGGATTGCTTCTTTCCGCTTCTTTCATCTTCTGCTTTTGGCTGCATGCAAGGAAAGCAGCAAAAGTCTTTCTTTCTATTCCCCAAACTCTGCCGGAAATGAATCTTTGGATTTTAAAAGGCATAGTGATCCTGCTCAAAGAGGCCGCAAAGACTCATTTCTGGTGGAGTTTGGAGGAGAGAAAGAAAGGCTTCTGCTGCTTTCCTTGCATGCAGCCTGAAAACGGAGCTCAAAGCAGGCTAGGAATGGGGCTGCCTTGCAGGGGGTGGGGGTGGGGGTGGGTGAGGGAGAGAGAGAAAGAAAATTAAATTCATGGGGGCGGGGGAATTTGCATGTCTCTTCTTTCCAGCCTCAAGGTGGGTGGGTGGGTGGGTGGGTGGTGTAAGGAAGTTCCATCACTGCTGGGGAATTAAATTCACGGGGGGATTTGTATGGCTTGACTGCTACAGAGTGACCTGTATCAGGAAAATGTTTGATAGTACTGTGCATTCAAATATTTGTCCTGTAATGACTGAAATGAAAATGGAATGGAAATGGGTATTTCGTGCTTGCTGACAAAATTTCATAAGTGTGAATGTATAGGGAAAAAATACTAGTTACACATTACTCTTAACAAAGACAAAACATCAGGACTTTGGATCCTCCCAAACCCAAAGGATGAGAAAAGCCCTTCCTTTCCCTTCGCTCTGCCCCACAGTTCCCGTTTATGTTTAATATAAAAAATAAATTTTATGTTTAATATAAAAAATAAAATTTTTATAAAATAATATAAAATTTTTATATTAAATGTATTATCTTTTTAAAAAAATCATATTAGTGGGCCTCAGGATTTAAAAGTATGAGTTTCATGGTCCCTGAGGTCCAAAAGGTTGGTGACCCCTGTGATAGAGAACTTTTAAAAAATCCCATTATTCAAGTGTACATCTATCATTAAAAAGAGAGACTGTGTGCAAAAGTTCTGAAAATATATTTTTGCAAAAACACCATTGTTTAACATTTAAAGAACAGTCAAGAATTATTTAGATCTTATTCTAGGGAAATTATGATTCTATCATTGAGGAATCTTCATCTGGTAAGAATCTAAAAGGTTTTCTCATATACTTTTCTTAGAAAGTGATTTAGCCACTATCTATATCATAAATCCAAAATATGGTTGATTCTCAACTATTTTCATAAATTGAATCTAGATTATTGCTCGTACTTTTGGGATGGTTTTTCTGATATGCAGTTTCAATCAATAGAAAACAGACAGGATTATGGCAAAGAGTGAATTCTTACATTTGCTGTATGAAAACACAGTGAACAAAAACAGCTGTCAAATTGCACCCAAATTTTATTAAATAGTGATAATTGCATCTCCAGCTAATTCATTCCTTTAAAGCAATTAACAGTACAAATAATGAAAACCATATAAAGCAAGCCAAGTGAAAAGAAAAGCAGAAAAGAATTTAACCCTTATCCAAATTCTTAAGCAAAAAAGAGAAATTTTTATTTTCATCGAGATAATTTAGTCTGGAAATGTCATCATTTGTATTTTAGAGTCCTAATACAGTGTCATTCTGTTTTTAAAACATTATTTGTGACAATTACAATAATACATACAAAAATGCAATTGCATAATTAATCAAAAAATATTTTGGAAGCTTTTCAGAACTTTTTTTCTCTTGTATTCAATCATATCCAATTCTTTGAAACTGGTTGCACAAGTCCCTGAAGTTTAAAGTCTAAAGAGAAAATGTCTTAAAATTACAGTAATATAATCTAATTTTTTTCTGAAGAAAATTCATTTCTTAGTATTTCAGTCTTACTTTCCATTTCCTGTTTCTTTTCATGGAAACTACATTTCACAATAATTGTACAAGTATAGAGAATTGCTTATTCTCTAATAGGTATTAATTTTTTTCTTCAAATATCATCATTTGCAGGAATTTGGGAGCTCCTTACTTTCCACTAGGATTATTGTACTCTGAGACATCAGAAGCCAGTGAATTGTCCACAATGTGACAATCAGTTCAGTCAAGATGGAACACAGATATCTCTATGCTCAGGAAAACTGGTGAGGACAAGTAATGATAGCAAGGAATCATAGCACCTTGACCTCTGTGAAGATTGGAAATCCTGGAAGCCAGGAAGAGATCAGAGATCCTACCAGTGGGAAATCACCTGTCCTTCAATTCCAGAAGTATTGCAAAACTATCTGTGCAATATTTCTTCTGAAATGATTGTTGACTGGCTCAGTTTCCTGAGTTCACATGCATTGCCAGAACATAGAGCTATTACAACTAAATTTAGATTAATGTAGTGCTTGCATGGGAAAGGATATTTGAGAAGTCTTGTATGTGATATCACTTTTTCTTGCTGATTAAATCTTTATTTATGATCTTCATTCTAATATTTATTTTTGACATTTAGACTATTTAACCAATTTTCCATGCCTAAAATTTCTAATCTCTTCTTCTTCCTTCTTTCTTTTTGTAACATACAGTATGTTTAACTTATTCAAATCCTTGACTTAAGAAAGTCTTTTTCAATTGTACTAGTTTTTATTTGGTCTCCTCATTCTTTTGAAATGATTCATGATTTAGTTTCCTTTGGAGGCTGGTTTTTGGTATATTTTTGTTTAAAATGGGGTGTGTCTCTTTTTTTCTTACATTTTTATCCTACTAAGCAGTATTCTTCCCCCAATTCTTAAAAATTCACTGTTATTATATTATAGATAATTGAAGATAGTGCAGGATATTCTGAAGAGTGGGTATTAATAATAAGTTGCTATAATCGATATGTCATGGAAGTTGAAAAATTTGGTGAATTTTCATTTCCCCCTAAAGAGTGAACTTTTCTACAAATACTATTCTATAAGTAGAATAGGCCTTTTCAACTCTTGAGGGAGTTTTCTGCTTGCTCCATTGGCTTCCTTCCCAGATTATTTCAACTGCTTCATCAGTTCTTCTTCCTCCTCTTTCTTTTGAGGAAGAACAAAGTGCTGCTTGCTGATCTTATTTGGACTTTTAAAAAATAGGGATGAATACAATGATTTATTTTAGAATACTGACATTTCAAAGTGGGCTTCCAACTAGTTGACAAATGTGTCCGTATCACAAGTCTGCATGTTCAGTTCACATTCATTGGCAAACATGTTGAACAATCTACTAAACATCCCTACAGCTAATTGTGTTGCACAAATCCAGAAAGTGAGGTTAGTTTAGGATTCAGTGTGAGGGGTATATTCAGAAATTTGGATTAATTGAATAAAACCTTATTTAAGTATTTAAGACACATAAGAGAATATTATAAATACGGCTATTGTGTGGTAATCATCCCAGGGCAAGATAAATCAGATTACTGCCAAGAGCGGCAACCAAGAAGCTATAACCAAAAGTTTCATCACCCACATTGCCACAAGGGGTGAGGGTATGCCAGCTTTCAAATTTGTGCTTTCTTATATTCTACATTCTATCCAAATTGGATCCAAACATTTTACAGTTCGTATAAGCAATCTTCTGTCCAGGATTTTCTTTCCTATCTTATCCTTATCCTCCCTACCTATCCTCCTACTAGCCAAGAATTCAATTCTCAGTTATTCGGCAATACCAAATTCCATTTCATATTACTTTTCCTTTAGGGATATTATCTAAATTAGGCAACTATTTACCATCTGATTCAGATAGTAAATTGTGAAGTTAGGACTTTAAAAAATCAATGTTTTTTTTTAAATAATGGGGACTTTATGATGAAAAACAACCCCCATACATATTTCAACGAAGATAAAAGGCATAGTGAATCATATATATTTATTAACAAACCAATAAGTAAGAGAAATAAGTTAAATTTTCAGTGTCCCAAGACTGTGAAATTTAATGCAAAGACTGTGAAATTTAATACTTTTTCATCACTTTTTAGAAATTCCTGAATTTCTCTGAATAATATAGTTTAACTGACATAGAAATATTTAAGCAATGCAATTGCTTTGGAATGTAGGATTGACAGAAAAAAATTCTTCTATTTAACAATTCATTTTGAGGTGGATGGTATTCCAGGATGATAAAATTTTGAGCATGTGTTCCTGGTTGCTTTATTTAAAAACAAACAAAAAACTACCAAAGACTTGAGTTTTATATCCTTCTTGAGAATTGATATGGAAGTATGAGTGGTTTGAAAACTATTATTTCCTCATTTAACTCCCACCATTTAATATTGTCGATGTGCCACATAGTTAGATAATCAACTGCTGAAGAATGTAGAATATGCTGTGATGCCAGGGTTGCATTTTGGAAGAATAGATTTTATACTTGTGTGGAATGTATATGGTTTGAACCACTGTATGAAGCCAATGTATATTATAGAATGCCATTCAGTAAGTAAGTAAATAATAAAATTTGTGCATACTTCTTAAAAGCTTTATTAATTTTGGGGTATCAGCTGCACTTCTAATTACTGGCCTCAAGCTTAGAATTGTATTAAAGTAAAGTACTCAGAACCCTATTGAACTTAATAGTTATATTTATACATAAAAATTGTGGAGAGAGTTTTAGGAATAAACCAGCTTTGTGTACATCAAAAATAATAATCAGAAGTTAAAGTATTAATTAGGAACTTATGCTCTAATATTTTCTGTCTCTAAGCCAAAACGTGGCATTTTCCTCACTTTTCCTGAACAAGCTGGGTCTCTGCAACATTGCCTTGTCAGGGCTCCAGCTTTGCTTGGGAATGCAACGTCTGCTCTCTCTTAGGCAGGCTCTGGACTTTCTTTTCCTTATTTCCTGATAAGCCAGCTTCTCCAGGCAGAGGAGAAAGACTGTGAAGTTTTGGCTCAGCTTGAATGTGTAAGAAAATGTAAAAACTATGTCTCATCAGTAGACTAAAACAGCTAGATAACAGCACTCCCTCTCTCCCTTCAAATATTTTTCATTTCAGAAACAAAATGGAATTGTGGGAAGTACACTTGAAAAATATCAGTTTTTGATTCATCTTTTGCAAATAACTCAGAAATTTACAGACTATGATCTATTTTCTGCTGACCACTGCTTCATATGCTTGTGATATATTTTTTCAATACAAATGTGTGTTGGTTATTGAAAGCATCTGCTTATTATTTCATTCCCATGGCAACATCATTTGTATTTTGTGTAATAAAAGATGTTGATGGTTATTTTCATAAACACCTTAGGCAATTCCACTTTACAACCACAGTTGAGTGGAATGTAGTCCAGGTTGAAATTCTAAACCATTTTATGCTGTTTTATGATACCCATTCTAGCCACTTTATTATTAGACAAGCAAATCCCTTATAATCAAATGTTTTATGGTAGTATTGCAAATTGAAGCATCCTAACTTTAACTCTGCAAATCTCGGTGGGCCTTTTTGTCTGATCCAAGGGATGAATTAAATTTAAGATTTGATAGCTTTAATTTAAATGCAGTCAAACTTTTCTGTAAATTATAAAAGCCATTTGCAAGATTACTAGGAAGGAAGCAGTGCTTACACATCGCCATGAAAGGGGTTTTCTGCTGATGACAATCCACTGCTTTTGGCAGGACTTATCCTTGTGCATACAAAGAAATGTTTAGCTCAAGTCACATAATTCATCCATAAAGTGTCTGTGCTTGACCCAAGTTTTGTGTCCAAACTTTCTAGCACTGGCCTTTGTTTAGGAAAGAATGACTCAGCCATCCCACTGATCTTCATTTTACAGAGGTGTCAGGAATTTAACCAGTTAAAACTATGAGGCCATTTCAGTTTGTGGGCTGACTCTAGCATGAAACTATTATATACTTTGGGTCACATGGCATAACATTTCATCCAAGCACGTCTATTAATTCTGGCAGCAGCCAGAGAAAGTTTCAGAGCTTCTGGAATCCGCCAGACGTACTGTTTCCTTAGGGCTTTGGGAAGCACAGCATTATTTGCAGGCTCACGTAAGTTGTTGAACTTTATTATTATTATTATTCTAAGGCACTGAATATAACAACACTTTTCCATTTTTCCAGAGTGGTAAGCTTTGCAAAGCTTCACTACAATAATTGGTTTGGTTGTAAACTAACTCTCTCCTTCTTGAATTTCAGAAGTGGTTTTTCAGTCATTCATTGCTATGTACTCTCTTTGTAAGGAACTCTGATGTAAGGAAATCTTTGGAATATAACTAGAAATACTGCTTGAATGGAAATTTCAGTTTGCAAAATTCTGTAGTTTTTGAATGAAATGGTCCAAAAATCATAATAATACCTATTAGCACTTAGGCTGTGTAAACCACATCATCAACTTGTCTTAATACATTTTGTGTGGAAGACTGAGTAGAATGGCAAGAAGAAAAAGAAGAGTCAGTGTAGTATAGTTAAAGTTTTGGATTTGGACTGAAGAGAACTAAATTCAAGCCTATTACCTGCTCATTCAAGGGGTAGTGAAATTATTGTTTTGGGAACAAAATTAAGCAACATTTTTCCGATCTACTAGTAGGTCTGTCAGCTGCTGCACTGTACATGTTTTCATAAAGCTGATTATTTGCTTTATAATAAGTTATAGTGGGGTTCATTATCACTTAGATCTCATGTTTTACATGCAGATATTCCTGGGTTCCATTTTTGCTCTCTTTAGTTTTAGAAGATCAGGCAGCTGGTGGTAAAGACCTGAGATTGTCTTGTTCTTGAGATTAAGGTTAACATTAGGCTACATAAAGGAAGAGTAAGCTTCGATGATGTATGAGACAGTTTATTATGAATCTAATTCCCACAAACTCTTATGAAATGTTCTTAGATGATCAAACTTTTCTGTCCTGACTAAAGCATTGGTCTATTTCAATAACCAACAAATAACTATAAGTTCACATATGCATTAGGATTAATTTCCTATCATCATTGCTTGATATTCATGCCTTAACCTCTTTCTTTCTCTAGGATCCAGCCTTTTTCCAAAAGCTTTGATGTTTGTAATGGATCATCCTAACACAACACAGTCCCTGCCGGCTGTTGAAAACTCTGGCTCTGTTGCTTCCCTGTCTGAGAAGAATGAAGGTAGTGGCAATGAATACTTTTATATCCTGATTGTCATGACCTTCTATGGAATCTTTTTAATGGGAATCATGCTAGGCTATATGAACTCCAAGAGGAAAGAAAAGAAATCTAACTTGCTGCTGCTTTATAAAGATGAGCAGAGGAAATGGGGACAAGCTGTAAAGCCTCTGCCAACAATCTCAGGACTGAGGTCTGTCCAGTTTCCCATGATGATCAGTATGCTGCAAGACAGCATGGTACCAGCTTTTTCCTGTGCCTTGTGTTCCGTGGAGGGAAACAGTGAATCTTCCTTGCCAGATGTTCACCTCACTATTGAAGAAGAAATGCCTGTTGATGAATCAGGAGAATCGACTGAAACAGCCCTCCTCAAGGACAGTAGTGAAGGCTCTTCAGAAAGCATCCATCAACATTCATAGCATTTCCAGTCTCTGAAGACTCAACATCTTTTGAAAAATTATAATCAGTTTTGCTTCTGGCATTGATCCATCCATCATTATGATGGGTCATTATATTGTTGGAAGATAGAAAGAAAACTAATAAGCCCAAATATAATGTATAACAGAATGGTTTTATTACTAAAGGCAGAGAAAGATTTTTTTTTTTTATCTCTGAGGGAAATATTCTGGCCTTCCTTCAGCTTATTTCTGAATGTACAAATGTGAAAGTAGTGGTGATATATGCAACTGTTTTATGAATAACCAGTGATTTGATAACTAATGTCAATGATACATTCCTAGTCTCAAAATGATTAAACAGCAATAATATAGCAAAAATCAATTTTTGCTCACTCAGTGACTAAGCAGCTGCCCACTTGAATGAATTCCTAACTTTCAGATATGTATAATAGTTTAGAAGAAGTAAGCATACAGATATCTGGGCAGCAACTGGGAAGGGGGTATGATAATGAAATGGCATGAAGCAGCAGAAGTTGTGACTTCTTAGTATATAACAGCAAACAACAATTATCTCTATTTTAAAATTTTTGTTACTTGTTTATCCCAAATAGAATGGCTGTGGAAGTAAATCCTACATTAATGTAAATTTTTAGATCAGTAAGCATTGCACAAAACTGATAGTTTAGTTCTGTTAATCAGCTCAACATCCTGTTCATTCTGAATGAGTCATTAATCACAAAAAGACCAGGAGTTATAATGCCCAATTAAGATATAACTGCACCAAAAGCAGGCCTGGTGTGGCCACTTGGATGTTCTTGGTCTGTAGCTGTCATAATTGCAGCTCTTCATTAATTCATAATAAGTATAAAATATTAATAAGTATATTAATAAGTATAAAAGTATAAAATATAAAAATAATAACATGGTGAGTTTCTGGTTCTGGAATAATATATTCATTTTAGAAAGTATTCAAACCATAGCTCAGGAATTTTTTACGATCATTTGTTACAGTACTTTACAAACACATTAGTTAAAACATTACATTGGTTTTAAAAAGTTATACATGTAACAGTGACCCCAAAATTTATTACTTCCATCATGCATTGCACTGAACATCAACATTGGACTTATAAGTATGAGAACAGAAACACTGCCAAAACTCTGAGTTTTCCAAGTTAAATAATGCAGAAAGATATGTATTGCCATGGGATACATGGCAATACAGTCTGTGAAAACAGAAAGAGAATAGGCACAAATGATGTAAAAGTCCTACTTTTCACTTCTACTTTAAGGCATTAGTTCTAATTCTAATTTCAATTTCAACAGAGCAAAACAATTTCATTGATCAAAGAATATTGTCATTTTGTCTGTCTCATGTCAACAAGATCATTATGTTATAGAAACCTTGTTTGTTTGTTCATTGATGAGTGGCTACATATCTCATTAAATGCAATAGATGTATTGCTATTATCTTTGCTGATCATCTTACAACAACAATCTAAGGGTTTCTATATTACAAGAAGGACTGTTTTCAATATTCTTAGATGCCAAACTATTTTTGGCATTTTGCCTGGAATCACTTGAATTCTGAAATTGTACAATTAAAAATAATAAATGAGTTGATATATTTTTCCATTGCTTTTTCTTCATTTATTATGAAACAAATGTATTGATGACTCTCTAGTCTTTTCAGCTTGTCTCAAAAGTCAATTGTGTATATACTTTGATACCACACTGTATATATTTGAACTGTATTTAAATATTTTTTTCATTAACCATCATTTTATTTAAATAAAAATAGAATGATAACATTTTGTGATTTTTATGGAATGATTATTCAATGACTAAGTTTTTTTGTACCAAAACTACTACTTTCTTCTTCTTTTACCTTCAGCAAATCATTTCCTGGTAGTTTCCCATACTCCTTATTGGAGTTATAGGATCAGGTTCATTTTAAGTGGCAATATCAGCTGTGACTCTTTTAATAAAGGTCATTCATCCAGGAATATTTCAGACAACTTTGTTCTTTAAGTATATGACAAGCACGCTGTTCAAAACAGAGTTTGTGTGTCTAAACCATTTGTTGCTTACTTGTTTGCTTTGGCTGTTGTGATCAACCTACCATATTAAGTTGCAAAAAGCCAAATAAACACTAAGTGACAACAGAGGATACATATGACTTTAATTCTTTGCTGCCATCTCAAGGTCATTTAGATTTTTGCCGTCCAAATATGCTATAAACGTGAATGGTTCAATGTATTTTGTTAGTTTTCATGAGCATTGCCATAATTCCCAATGGCCTTTTCTGCAATTCTCTAATGAAATAGATTTGGATTGTTTTAAATTAAGAATCAGTTCTATGGGGATAACCATATCTCCTAATAATCTGAATCTAAACTGCAATTGCCTTTCCCTGCTATTTCTTGCAATATAATAGGATGATTTGGGGCCTTGTGATCAACTGGTAAATCCTTAAAATAAACAAGGATTACTGCATATGAAGGAGGAGAAACAAGTGGTTATTCTTCTCAACTCGGAGTGGGCATGATACAGTATGTAAATCAGATTTCCCTACCTGGAGCTCTCTATATGTTTTGGATTATAACTCTGTGTTTAAATCTATGTAGGATGGATGTAGTGCAACACATCTGAAGGGCTAAACTGGGATAAGATGCTTTATGCAGAAAAGAAAGACTTAAATAGACTTTACCAAATAGACCTTGGTAAAGACAGAGACAGTGCACTTGCTAAAATACCTTTGATTCAGTTTTTCACTGTGGCAAAGATTTGACAAAAAAAGCCTGCAGTTAGAAGCAATAGTGCAATTTGGATAGAAAGTTATCCCATGCCTCTACCTAGAGGGCAGGACCTTAGAAGACTTCCACGGAAAGACTCTACCAGTTTGAAAGCAGCTTTGAACGTCTGTGATCCCTTAGAGCCAGCAGCATTCAAAAACCAAGCCAGCTGGCAGCCATACATTTGAAACTGCACTAAAGTCCTCTCTCTGTCTCTGAAATACTGTCTCTGGGGAAATCATGGGGAATGTGTCTCACTTGCAACCCTCCCTCCCTCCATCTTCTGGTTTTCAGGCCTCGGGGGGGGGGGGAGGAGTTAGTTTGACCCGTTTGCAGTTTGCTCTCATAGTAATCCCTGGGATCTTTTCCCGCAAATGGCCAGACCATGCACATTGTATGAAGTAAGTAAATGAATATGGGTAAGACAAAAGGCATTTACTTCAGCCACTTTTTTTATAGGGAGTGGTCAGTGAGAAGATTACTGTCTTGCAGCCGTTAAGGTCTTGACAGTGATTTTTGCTCTTTGTTCTCAGTGATGTGAGACTAGCAGAAGAGAAAAGGCTCAGGAAAAACTGCTTTCAAGGCCTGGATGCAATAATGGTGGGGAAGGGCTCTTACTTTTGAAATGGAGGAAGAACGGCTCAGATAACTTTGAAAGGCCAAGCTGATGTGAGACGGCAGCCTGACAAGGCCAGCTCTTTCTTAAAGCAAACTATAACAGCCAGTGAGTCTGGTGTGCTTATTAAATGTATTTTGCTCTAAGATGAAAAGCAGGCAGCCAGCGGCCAGGCATCTGCAGAGTTTCAGGATGAGAGAGAAGACATGACTAGTTAACCCCCAATTTGGAAATCTTCCAGCAGTGGGGGAAAGTGGTTATGATGCTGACACTGAAAACCTGGACAAGGAGAGGTAGAAAGTGGGATGAGGGAAATCAGCAGGAAAAATGTAACTGCACAAGATTGCCTAAAGACCAGTGATTTCTGACAGTTTCTGTCCTTCATAAATAGGAATGGACAGTCCATAGAATGAATAATTTTAACATAATTAAGGAATAGAAAAATAGTTATGAGACTTCAGCATTCTTGCACTCATATTAGGTTCTTAGAATAATTGAATTTAATACAAAGCACACATTGCTATATCCAATTATGAGTAGCTCATGAAGAAAAATATGATTATTCCAACAAAGATCCTTATTAGGCTCCTCTGATTACCCCAGTGTTTGGTCATTTGCTTGCTACATTTTAAATTTTTGTTTACTAATAAACTTATAATTTAGATGAAATGATAATCTAAAATATTTTATTTTTTAATTGTAGGTATATTTTATGCATACAAAATCACATAGAGAATACATGAACATAAAAACTAATGGGGAAAACATCTATTACCAAAGAATCATAATAAGATGAGCCACCACTGTAGGTTAAAACCCTCTGTTTGGTAGCAAGAGATGGCTAAAACCGTCCTTCATTCCTTTTCCCAAGAAGCCAATTTGCATATTTAACTTTGTTTTAAATAATGCTCCATGGTTGCTATAGGAAACGTAGGCAGCCGTGTTCATGGTCTCAGACCTCTGTTCCTGCAAGACACGTCAACAGCATTTTTCAAACTATTCATGAATGCCTGTTGTTGCAGATGCACTAGAAATAAATAAAATGCCATAGGTGATACTTCAAGAGAAAGGGGAAGAGGATAGTGTTAATTATGTAATAGTTTAATAGCAAGGTTCTCAGAGTTCTCTGTCATGCTTCACTAATGGATAAATTACAGAACAGAAAACAATGCAAAAGACTCCAATTTTAGATAAACTAATATGAGTCAATGGTGTAAGGTTTACCTTACATTTAATCAAAATTATATGAAAATTCTGCTTTTGCTCTTTAGATAGGTATGAAAAAATGCCATGTGCTATGGGGCTGATAATTGCTTAAATTACCCTAGAAGAAGCCCCCAATGCAAGAAAGTCTTATGCTGGTCACCTAGATGCTTCAACTGTGATATTTTAAAGTAAGAAGTAGCATTTTCTTTGAGTGCAGAACCATCCTAAGGCAGAAATAGGCAACATATCACATGTGGGCTGTGTATATCTCCAGGCTTGTTGCCAATATTCAACCACGAAATAAACAAATTTTATTGATAAAAGGTCAGCCTGTTTATGGTTTTTATGAGTGGAAAACAACATCTAGGGTATTTTCAGTTAGGGAATATCTTAATCTCTACCTTAAAACATACTAAAAATATACAAGTGTTCTTATTGTGATGCCACAAGACCTCAGCATAGCCTCCTGAGATCCTCCATAAATTCAAGAGGCTGAGCTGTGGCCTTGCTGCTCATATATTGCCTGCTTCCTGCTCTAAAGCAAAAGTGGGCAACGCTTATTTGCATACAATTTGCGATTTCCATCACCAGCACAACTGTCTTTGTTCTAGCTTGCCAATATTCTTCTTATTCACATCAGAATTAATGTCTTTTCCCCACCTTTCAAAATCATTAGCCAGTGAAGTTCTACTATCCACAGAACTTATGTAACTTTGGGATTATTTTCATAGAGCAGGGGTGTCAAACTTGATTTCATTTTTGGTCACATCAGGGTGGTGTTTGACCTTGGGGGAGGGGGTGTGACCAGGGTGGGTGTGGCCAGCTTGATGTCACTCATGTCAGGGGCGCCTGTGATCTGAACCCTCTGCCAGAAAAAATGGAGTTTGTGGTGTGTGTACAGCCCTCCCAAGCTCCATTTTTGGTGGGATGGTCTCCTGCAGCCCTCTGCCAGAGAAAATGGAGCCCTCCCAAGCTCTGTTTTCACGGGCAAAGGCACTGTGGGCTGAACTTTCGCTGTTTCCAGCGTGGTCCCACAGGCCAGATCTAAGCACCCCACAGGCCAGATTCGGCCCCTGGGCTTTGAGTTTGACACCCTTGTCATAGAGAATCAAACCTGAAGGTTTAGCTATTTGTAACAACTTGCCTTTCACTTTCACCTGCTATATCTCCAATCCTGAGGGAGAAAGTAGTGATAGTGGGATAGTGGATTATTTAATTAATCTCCTCACTAGATCTCTGATCCATTGCCTGGTCCAAAGCCCCAAATCAGCCCAAACAGCTGACAGATATTATATAAACCATTTCTCTCTCTTTTTCTTCCCCATCTCATGTCAGTGTTCATTATGCTTTAGTGCTCCTATTATGCCTATCTAGTGTTGTTGGGTTGTTAAAGTACACAGATGTAATGTTATTCATGAAGCCTACTAAACTTGTGTATTTGAAATAAACAGACTATCCTTAAAATAAAATAAAAAGCCCGGGAGAGAAGGACATGCTCACTCAAAGCTACAGCACCTCATTCTTACCCAAAAGCAACATAAAAAAATGACATTAAAATATATTGGAATGCAGACCTAGTAAAACTGGTTGCTTAAGGGGGACTATAGCACTATAACACCCAGAATAGCTAAATATATCGTTAAGCTGTCTCAGGTATTCTGGAGAGAAAGAAGTTCCCTGAGGATGGACTCCAGCATGAGTCCAAAAGCTTGGAAGACTAAGATCCTGGTCCCGATGACTGACTCAGATTGGATCCTGTCTCAAGTATAGGTTGAGGACAAGACGAAGACAACCCAGAAGAAAAGAAGTTGGCAAAGCATGTTTGTGTAGTGGTTAGGTGCAAATGAAAAAAAAAAGTTGGTAATCACCTTGTACAGTACTTACATGTGAGAATTTGATAGATTTTACAAGAATTGCAATGGTATTTTTCCTCAAGCAACAAAACATGTAAAAGCCATTACTGTTTCATCTGTTTGAATGACAATGGTAAAAAGAATTTAAAAGTAGTATTAAACAGACCATTTTTTTCTGTTGAAGAAGATTTCTCTTAACTTTGATGTTTGGGGATTAGAAAATTAACCACATACTGCAACAATAAAAATAATAAGAAACAGTAACTAATGGTGCAGTTTGGTTAATGTCATCCAGCAATTCATGAAAAGAAGTTTTATATATTATATAAACAATATATTTATAACTATATTTGTTTTCTTAAGTTTTCGCGGGTACTTACATGTATGCTATTCAGCTTTGTTCGGGTATTTTCCCACATCATTATAGTTGTGCTTTTAAAGTTGTAGCAACGTTTCGGCAGAATCTTATCTGCCATCATCAGGCAGAAACCTAGCTTCCTAATAAATGATAGCTGTCCATTTACTTGGAGCCAAGCTGCACTAAAAGCCTCTAATACAGGAACACAATGTTGCCAGCCAATCAAGACAAAAAAAGCCACAAAACAGACAGAATATATTAGAAACACCAATCAAGCAGAACACAGCAAATTCCAAGACCAATAAACACAGACCAAGACTCCCAACCAATCAGGATGAAGAAAAAACCATTTTGGCACAGCAGTAGGCTAGCCCCAAATTTAAAACTGAAATGGCTGTGAAAGTCTGACTCACAGATGAACACAATACAGAAGCCTGATGATGGCAGATGAGATTCTGCCGAAACGTTGCTACAACTTTAAAAGCACAACTATAATGACCTGGGAAAATACCCGAACAAAGCTGAATACCATACTTATAACTATTATTTATATATATACACGCACGCACACGCACGCACACACACACACACACACACACACACACACATATATATATATATATTTCTTTAGTTTTTGCGGGTACTTACATGTATGGTATTCAGCTTTGTTCGGGTATCTTCCCACGTCATTATAGTTGTGCTTTTAAAATTGTAGCAACGTTTCGGCAGAATCTCATCTGCCATCATCAGGCTTGCCCCTAACATCCCTCAGGGTCTGTTCTGTTAAGATACAGCCTGTTGTGCCTTGAAATTGCTTCTACTGTAATTGCTATAAAATGGTTTCTTCTGTACAGTGCAGTGGAGTTGCCATAATAATGGCTGCACAGTACTCCACAGGGGGGCTTTCTCTAGTAAGGGGGAAAATCCAACATTAGATATTATGTTTGGTCTGGACATTTTCAACAAAGTTTTAACTATTCTTGAGGACAAATGTATGGCCATGATCAATAAAACGTTACTGCATCTTGGCCTGCCTGCACCACTACGAGACCCACATGACGAACTTCACACAGATTACATACAAGAAAATAACTGCAACGTTAACAGCTTAGTGCTTATATTGCAAACAAGAAGCCACTTCTAAGTCAAGATCAGAAAAAAGCATACCAAATGATCATGGATCAGCTAGTGAAACAACAGGGTGGTAACATTTTTCTTGGTGCTTCTGGGGGCACAGGGAAAACATTTTTAACTAATGTAATTGTTGCTGAAATCAGAGCTCAGGGAGAAGTTGCTCTTGCCGTCTCCTTTTCAAGGATTGCAGTGACGTTAATGGAAGGAGGGAGGACAGCCCATTCTGCACTTACACTGCCAATTGCCAATCCTACCTGCAACGTAAGCAAGGCAAGAGGTAGGGCGCAGGAGGTGAAGACATGTATATTTATCATATGGGATTAATGCACTATGGCTCACAAGAAAGGTCTTGAGGCTCTTGATGTCACTATGAGAGGACAACTTTATGTTGCTTGCTCAAGGGTGGGTTCACCCATGAACTTATTTATTCTTGCTCCTGGAGGTGAAATTAAATTGAGATAAATAAATACCTGGGCAAGGGCAGGTTATCTGCTAGTAAAGGGTATTAGCCAAAATGTATATACTATACTTTAACTTACTGATAAATCCACAGTATTTTTCAAGACAAAAAAGAGAAAAGAATGAAAATGCACTTCTATAACATATATCTTATTTGACTGGAAATAGGAAGAGGAGGAGGAAATGGCAGAATAGATTGGCGTAAATGTTTGCATCTGTCCAGAATAAAAATAAAAACAAAACACACCACCTTTCTTAGTTGAATGTTTCATTGGCAATGACGAGAAGCAAAGCTATTTCCTGGATGCGAAAGTAATTTCTTCAAATATAATAAGAATTGTGAGAGTAATAACAAACTTAGACTGAGCCTTCATCTGTTCTCAATAGTGAGGTAAATTTAAGTTTTGGAGTGCTGCCACATCAGACTGTATATAATTATATGGAAAAGATGTTTGGATCTGATGAAATACTTGCATTCAAATCCAGAATTCTTTTTCCATAGTAGCCAACCGAAATGTCTCTTTCAAGTCCGCAAACTTCTGATAAACAGAATGTATATACTAAAGCGCTTCTCTATTTGGAAAAAAAAAGAAAAAGAAAGCTATGTACTGAAAATTAAATAAGGAAGAAAATCAGGCTGGAATACTACCGCCAAGAGCCTCAAATCATGAAAAAAACCCCACACCCATCCACAGTTTGAAGTGATACTAACTAAAGTGGTTCAGAGACAATTATGTTGAGTTGATTTCCACAGCAATGATATGATATTATTGCTAGGGGCCTATTAGTACACTAGATTTTGGCTCCTCTTATAGTTCTGATGTTTCCATCAAACTGGGAATTATTTTGATAAGCAAGAAATATTGGTGCGGAAATAGCAACATTTTACTGATTGTGTTGAGTTTTCCATGTAACCATGAGGTAGGAAGACTTTGGTTCAGTTTACTTCTAAGTTCTTGGCTTTCCCAAATGGTTAGACATAAAGATTGGCCTAAATATAACAAGGTAAGCAGCTTTGAGCCTGCCACTATAATCTCTATGTCAGTTCTGATTAGCTGTGGATTCTTGGTCAATACTACAGTACAGATCTGCAAACAAATAAACCAGTCAATTTAATCAGTCATTGTAACTATGAAAACAGAAAACTTGGACAACAGATATTGTAACTATTGGAAATACCCAAAACACATGGATCATTGTAAATATATTGCTACTACTTCTACATTTTAACATTAAAATAATTTAAATGCACAATATACTGTATAATTCTATCTCTTTTAAAGCTTATAAGTAATTGTGGTTTTCCACCCCAAATGAAGTCAGACAGAAGGAACATTTACTCTTGTCCCTATAATATTTTCTTGGTCATTGGGGGAAAATACATACATATTTTGAAAAGGGATTTCACTTGTGCCTTTAAGTCAGAGTTAACTCCTGGAGACAAATGGGACAACTCTTTTCAGTTTTCTTGACAATGTTTTAGTAGTGATTTGTCATTGCCTGCTTCCTAGGGCTGAGGAAGAGTGACTGGGCCAAGGTCACCCAGTTGGCTTCATGCTTAATGCAGAACTGGAGCTCATGGTTTCCCAGTTTCTATCCTGATGTTTATTTATTACACCAAGATGGCTCTCTTTTGAATAGGAATGGACCTGACGAAAAGGAAATTAGTCTGCCCTTATTTTGCATTGGTTGTAATAGGTACAGTGCACAAGTTGCACCTTTTTATTCCCAGAACACATTGGAAAAGTTATAAACAAGCTCCTCCTTTAAATCCTGTGCTATGCACTCTTTCTTCTCCAATCTGTTACCCTTCATATTGTATGTACTGGAACTTCAAGTGAGAATTGCTGCCCCCACACATCTGGAAGATACTCAGTTGGAAAAAAAACACCACTGTATTTTAATGGAATTTGTGGAAATCCCTGCTGCTGCACACATTTGAATTTTCACCAATTGTACACCCATCAGATGCTATACTATTCAGACAGAATAGTTTCTTAGACATAAATTAATTATAGAATGATTTACAAAAGTATGTAGAAACCCACAAGGAACTCACATTTGTCTTAGTTTTGAAATGCAATAAAACAGTAATGTTCTATTAATTGAGCTTAATATAGTGATGAGTCACTTGTCCCACTGATTTCCCTCAATATAACATTTTGGTCTAATTCAAAATGTCTGTTCCAAAGCCTCCTAAATGCACTTGTTGATAAAGAAAGATAATGAAGTGGCTCTGATAGTTGGAAATAGTTTTTATAAATCATTATTTCAGACAATATTTTAGAACTTTAGCTGAATTATGCTATATTTGTGGTTACAACATAAACTGTGTGGCAACTCGGAAACAGGCATAGGAATTATTTTTATCCCTTATTACCACATGGCAAATGCATAGTAATTCAAAACTGCACAGCAAGAAACCATTACAATGTCTGCCAATAAATGGCTAGTGGTGTGTACCAACAGATGATTCAACATGAATAGTCTATGAATTTGAGTCTTCAGCATAAATAAGGATGCTCAGAAATAGGTATATTCAATTCCATGATAAAATAGACCCAAATAGGTTGGTATATTATTGTTAGAAACTATGTTAAAGGAAGAAAAAAGTATATCTGCTTAGAGAACCATCTTCCTTTTAATCTATATATATAAAAGCAAAATACCACTCACGCATCATCACAAAATTTCCAGAACCATAAAGCCTACAAACTTGAAATTTGGCATGTATGTTCCTCTTGGCTTCTAGGTACTCACTAAGAAAGGATTTTTTGAAATGACCATCAGAGCATTAGTATTTTGTATATTGTTATTAACACACTCTGATGCTAAGGAGTTCTACTCCCCTCCCCACCTGAAAAGAAATCTGTTTCAAATGCAAAACACAAGCAGAGGAGAAGAGTTTCAGTTTCAATTTTAGTTTCACAGCACCAAGCAGCTTTAGTACAGAACAGTTGAGCTAAGCCACGCCCAGGCTCCTTGCTATCTCCTTCTTGTTCACACTGCAAATACTGCTCCAGTTTCCAAACAGGCCTCAACTTTCTCACACACTGACAGGACACTAGCCAGATGAATACCAATGGATGCTGGTAGGCAAAGGCAGAATTCCCCCCCCCCTTATTTTGCTCCCCCAAAATTAAGCCCGACCACATAGTTTCGTAGCAAAGCATGGGTTTCGAGCTAGTTCTGTATAAGCAGGATTGATAAATCTGTTAGTTTCTCTTATCAACTGTAGCAGCAAAAACTCTAAAGCTTTAGTTATTCTTAATATGGAGAAAGTAGATTGAAAGTAGCCTTTTTCATTTCTCAATACTTGTCACTGCTATCCAATATGAAAAAGATTACTTGGTAACTGAAATAACTGACTTCATCTTCCTAATGCCAGTTTCTCACAATGAGTTCCCCTCAGGATTTCTCTCATGCCTGAACCCCACGCCTACTCAAGCCTCAAGAACTATAAACTAATTAAATTAGAATTTTACAGGCTGGGAAAAAAGAAACACAACATATTGTGTGTGTGTGTGTGTGTGTGTGTGTGTGTGTGTGATACACACACACACACACACACACACACACAATATATATATATATATACACATACATATATATATATACATATATATATCATTTATGATACCATAATTCCCATATTAAGCCATATATGTATGAGTTAATATGGGAATCATGGCAAATAGATAACCAAATTTGGTGTATTTGGTAAGGGAAGGCAGGATTCTAACTGTGTTGGATCTCTGGGTTACATACACTCAGGATTCATAGGGAAAATGTTCAAATCTCAAATCTCCAGAATCTCAATCTCAGATCTGCAGATTCATAGTGGAAATGTTTTGTCACCAAAGACATATGTAACTATTATGTTTTTAAAACTCAGGCATTGCTTCTACCAAAGTACTTAGAACCCTGCAATATACTGTACATTGTTTCTTTTCTCTTGATAACAGTGGCTATTATCTTTTTTTAATTTGGTATAGTTTTAAACACAATAACCTCATTCTATGGCCCAATATTTATTTGTAGCTGAATGTACTTTTGTGCTGACAAGGTTGGACAAGATATCATACCTGTGTGTATCATAATTAATGACTATTGAAAGGCTAAATACATTGAAAACTTATTGTCTTCTTTGCTTTGTCTGGAAAATTTATACATTATTTCTATGAACTTTATCGAGAAGATTAATTGTTTGTGAAAGATCATTTAGAACTGAGATTGTCATCGAGACTCATTAAACAAATATGTAAAAGTATTCTGGAAACAAAGCATGGCCTTTCTGCATTTTAGAAAAGAATGTCAAGTTGCATCTTGAATAAACAGGCCTGCTTTATTCCTATTACAAAGGCACAGTTGCGTCTACAGGATAATGTCAGGAATCACTGAAGAAAACTGGAAATACATTAGACTGATTTTCATCTGATGTAAATTCCTTCTGCTTGCTTACTCTTGGCCTTCTATTTCACGTGAGCTCCTGCATGTGTTTCGTACGTCACTAAAGAGATACTGGCAGCAGCTGGGAACATTTTTTAAAAAAGAAGCTCTTAAGATCAAATGTGAAATGCAGTTTATGGAATGATTAATTAACACAAATACATAACATGGGTCACGATTACAAAAATCTACTCCATCTGTGGATCCTTGCATGTGTACATACTTCTTTCTGGAAATAAACCAGCTTGGCTTCTTTCCAGGAGGAAAATGTTTTTCGAATCCTACACACTTTCTTTCTAAGAAACAGCATAGAGGAGTTAGCTTTGAAAGAACAGATAATGTTAAAACTATGAAGGGTTGTTCTATTTTGTTTCTAGAAGTTTACTAACTATGAGAAGAAAAAATTAGAGCCTCGTAACCTGACTGGAATCAATTTCTTCTCATTCATTAAAAAGCAAAGAATGTAGCCATTTTGTTTGCATATTTCATTTATATGTACATTGTAAGCTCACATCACCACCAAATACCTGGGCAATGCTGGTAAATTATTATGGGGAAAAGCATTAATTGGGATGAGATGTTTTATTCATTGTTTGACCTCCTTTCTTCTTTCTTCTAGAGACTTTTCTCCAGCCCAAAGGCTTTTCATCCAGCTAGGCTTAGTTCAGTTCTTGGCAGCTGGTGATAAGCAAAGCATTTGAGAATGTATACTATATGTAAATAGTAATTGATAGAGGAATAATAGTTTATGCCTTGCTTTGATTAATGTTCAGGTCTTCCCCACAAATGTTTTAATGTGCCTACTAATAAGTACCCTCAAACCAGAGGTGGGATTCAAATATTGTTGCTACCAGTTCGGTGGGCGTGGCTTGGGCGCACTTTATGCGCGTGCACACACTTTGCATGGACACCTGCACCAAACGTTCACTTTGCACAGGCGCAGAGGCATTTGCACAGGAGAAGAAGCATTTTAACTCATCTCCTGCAAGCTTGCACGATCCCGGTCGCTTCAGCAGCTGCCATGTGGCACTATTCTGTGTGGTGCAGAGCAGCTGCGCTTCGAATCCAGCAGTTAAAAGTGAGTATGGGAGCCCAGGTGGGCGGGTGGGCCCAACAGCAGAGCAGTGGAGAGAACCGGTTTGGTCTCTGCTGCTCATCACTCTTACTGGCTCACCAGAACCGGGCTGAACCGGTTAAATACTACCACTGCCTCAAACCTTTTAGTACCATGTAGTATATTTAATATGATTTTAAAGTAAATTGTAAATAAATATGCAAAAATTATGATTATACCTTAACTAAATTCAATTGATGATAATTGAAATATAAAATTAGCAACATAAGAAATTAATCACTTTTATTTTACAGGAGGCACCATATCAAAATACTAGGGAACTGAAATACAACTTTCTTCAGAATCCTGGTATTCAAAATGTGGGAAATTGTACTGCTAAATAAACCAAGAGGAAATATGTAGATGATTCATTTTATACTTGGATAAATCCACCGGCTTCTGACTTCTGATTTATCTCTGTCTCAGGCGAGACAGGGGATGGAAAATACAGATGAAACAAAGGCATATACTGTATGAGAAACAATAACTGAAATGAAGAATCCAAAGAGGTAAGGATAATCTGTATAGGAATTAAAATCCATTGAATTTGGTTTCCTATCTGTGTATTGAAACACATTCTTCACAGAAATCGATTGGTGAAGTGGATTGGTATTGGGATGGAGGGCATTTTTCTTTTGGATGGATAGAACAAATCTTTAGTCTATCAAATACTGGCAATACAGCATTCAAAATTTTTGTTTGATACAGTAAGGAACCCATCACAGGTTCCTCCAATATTATTAAACTACAAAATTCTAACAGTCTTTAAACTAATGAATGCTGTAGTTGGCAAAAATAGACTGCTCATTCGATAGTAGCTAAAGGAAAGATGTCAGCTTTGAATTTTTGATTGGATAAAGAGATGCTTTTTCTTACTTTCCTAAGATATGATACTGCACATTATTTTGTTATGAAAATATATAGTCATAACTCTGCTAGCTTACAACTGTTGCATGATTCTGGAAATATTTCAACCATTTGAGTTATTTCCACAAGATGGTGCAGTAGGGCTAATGATCTTTTCAGCATACAATCTGCACTTGGGGAGGAATATAATTTGAAAAATAAAAACTGAACAAAAACATCCTTCTAGAATATTTTGCTCTGAAAACAAAACAGCAAAATATCGTATTGTTTGGATTCCTTTTCCCATGCCACTACTATAGGGCATTCCAGCTGTGTATAATTAATGCATAGCCCATTCAAAAGGATTAGTAGACCCCAAATTCTGTTATGTATTGACTTTATTTATTTTAACATATTTCTATTTCTATTTATACAAAGTACACTTACACATGATAACAAATGTTAGGATATGTTGTGATTCTCATTGGAAATTACAATTCAATTCCTTCATCAACAGAGTAGCAGATCAATCTGACAAAGCACTGATATCAAAAATATCATTTAAAAATAAATTTAAACTATATTTAATTTGGGAGCCATTGATGGATTATACTTTTGCACACAGACATCTATCATATCTGAAGTTTGGGTTTCTGTTACTATAAATATTAAAACATCAAATTCTGTCTGACTGGCATAAATTCTGATCAGTTCTTATTATTTATACTGATGATTCCTATTAATTTAATTCTTTTTATTCATATTTTTACTTGAATTTAATAATATTTTTAAACTAACATGTGGTTATCATTATATTCTATCTTAATTCAATGTTACTATTAGAAAAACAGGATTTTAAAAACGTATTAACATCTTAATTTTAAAGCTTCCTAAATTTCTGTTTCTAGTTTTTTTCATGGCTTGTTCATTGACTCAACTAATTTACTTTGATGACCCATATTTTTTAAAATATTTTTTTTGCCTAAGCTGAGTATGCACATAACACATAGACAAATACAAATGCAAGATCAAATTCAAATCTTATATATTTCATTTTTACCTCATCTTTTTCTTGGGAAAGTCAGACTAGCATTTATTCTGTTCCCATAACAACAACCTATGATAGATGGTTTGCGCTGGACACAAAATCGGGAACACAATGGTATAGGAAAAATATTTCTTTATGTCCTGATTACAAGTACCACAGAAGCATTTGGTTAAATCCTATGAGAAATAAAAAGTGATATAAAAATGGGCCTTTGCCCCATCCAGCAAAGTTATTCTTCGGTACTCATAGTTGCATGACAAAAAGTTCTAAACATAATCTTCTAAAAAAGATCAGCATCTCAAAGGCCAACTTCCCAGAAGCCTTCAGAGATTTAGTTTGGTAGCATATGGATGTCACAGCTAGGTAGTAACTAGTCAATGCTTGTGTGTCATGCTTTCTTTAAAAAATATTTAGAATATATATATATTACAGCAAGTCCAAAAGCAATTAATTGAAAATTATTTAAAACAATTATAAATGTGCAAACTGCAGATAAGCAAAACAAAATCTGAGCAACTTAATTAGCCAATACATCTAGTCTTTACAACAATATTTCAAAAGAATGCAAATGATAAGAAACAACAATAAATCAGGAAAATAAAAAAAAATATTAAGCCTTAAACACAAAATTAATTATAATGAGAGAGGCATTTATAGGGAAATAGCTATTCCTCCAAGTCCAAAGTTTCACAATGCTGGTTCTCTTCTCAGTTCTTTCTCATATAGGTTAGTTGTAGTATTTACAGTACAGTTGACACTTTCTCAACTATTTAGCAAAGTTTGGTTCTTTTGCCTTTTCTCATCAGGTGGTGGTACCTATCTGACCTTGTCTCATCTTAGAAGATAAGCAAGCCTGGTTCTGGGTCTCTAGGCTAGATAGGATATTATGAACATACTGTGGAGAAAAACAATAGTGAATCACTATCATATTTTTTCCAGGAAAAATGCATGGCTGTATTTCCTGGATACTGAGTTCATCTTGGTGGAGATTTTATTTTTTTACTATGATCTATTTTTTTTCTGTAATTTCCTGTAATTAGCATGAGTGGAAATGAGAATGAAGATTTCACAACAGTATCCACTTTGGAGATTAAATGGAGTGTAGTACTGGAGTACAGGAGTGTTTTGAAGTACTCTTCTATTAGTACCATTTTCATGTAGAGTATAACAGATTTTGCTCTGCAGAACCTTAGCAGAACCCTTTTCCATTGTGCAAATAACACTGCCTCGAAAAGTTAATTGTTCAACTATTGTATCAATGATTATTTTAAAAGATAACTATAAAATATATATACTAAAAAAAAAAAAATCCCACGAAGTTCAGTGGCAGTTTTGACCAAATGAATATATGCTGGGTTGCTATTGTATAGATAATGATGCCGAATTTCCAGAATCTACCCATGATGATTATCAGAAAAACTATCTGTGTAGAAGAAGGGAGAAAAAGGAAAATGCCATGCAAAGGTCAACTTGTTCTGGCTCATTTTCCAGAAGACTTCTACAAGTTTACATTGCTCAACAGCTTGTAACGTAACTGGTTGAGCTAAAACCAGTAGGCACATAAACAGAAACATGCTTCAAAATGAATTAAACAGCTTCAATCTTCTAAAGGCATTTAGACTAAACATTTTGTACCAAAGAATGGTATTGTGAAGGAATTACTGTAATTCTCTTGGGGAGTTTAAGGTGACTAAACCCAATCTAATCATTTCTGCAACAGTTCCAGAAAGTCTGGCTGTGATAGTTGTCAGGACCTATCGTTTAGCCATGTTTTGAAGTGCCTTAGTTTTCCCTCTCATAATGAACAGCATTCTTAGCTCAATCTAAAACACCATAGAAGTAAACACTTTGAACAACACATACATATGTATGTGTGTCTATTTGAATATCTGCATTTAATATACATTTTTAATATTTATAAAGGTTAGGGTTCCATTCTGCTTGAGAATGTTTTCTTTCCTGGCTCTATTCTCTATCATGCTTCAGCTGGGAAAAGTATAAATTTCAATGGAGGAAGAGATTAAACAATTCATATAATTTTTCAGTGTCAAAATATTGAAATCTTTATCTTAAGATATTAAATGCTTTTTACTGTGCAGAAATTGCAAGTAATTGGCAGAAGAAACACAGATGATTTACTCATAAATCTTTCCCACTCAGGCCAAAACCTTCTACTAATTACAAGCATAACATTTTGTGAAAATACCATTTGTAGGATATTATATCAGTGGGAGATGCTTGGATATATTGCAAGTTAGCCATTGCTCCTTACAGAAATATTTCCATATGGGCAAGGATTTATGAAGAAGCAGCTTCAGGGGCCCATTTTTTATCTGATTCCTCCTGAACACTTGCCTTGATTGCTTCCCTTGCTTTAAAGACCAAGACTGAACCAAACTGAATCTTAAATCCTAAATTAAATCAGGCTGCTTTAAACCAAAGAGTAATAAACTAAGGGGTATTTGTTGAACTACAACTCCTAGAATCCCTCACTATATCCTGATTAAGGCAAGAGTGTCAATGTTGCATCATCACTTTTTTCCCCTTTAATAAACTGGCCATGGGCGTGGCCTGCACATGATTCATCCAGCCAATGGCTGTGAATTTGACAGCCCTGGATTAAGGCTATTGGGACTATATAGCCTTGACTATTGTCTCAGTCTGATTCTGAGGATGCACAAGTCACTTTTTTCCCATTCAAAGTGATCTTGACCAAATAGTTGTTGTGTGAGAAAAAAAAAAAACCAGAACACTTGCCTGTGCTCTATTGATCACCTGGGCTTTTTGTAGTCCAGATTCATAAACCTAAGAAAAGGAGAAGAACAGATTAGAAATAAATGATTGAGAAGGCTGCTCCTGGTCACAGAAGGGCTAACCTTGAGGATATGGAATGAATGAATGATCCATTAAGGAGTTCTTGGTATGCCTCATTATTGACCTGGTCTTACTTGAAAGACTGACACTCAGCAATTGCAATGCTTTGTGAAGTAACTATTTTGTGAACCAATAGCATTTAATTCTGTTCAACCACAAAGTTGTAGGCATATAGTCTTAAGTCTCTTTGTCTTTGCCACATAATTTAAGAGAGTATGGAACAAAAGCCTATGTATCCTGCGCAAAAGATCACCTTCTTCTATAATATTGGCAGTTGAAGTAGAATTAACCCACCAAAACTGAAAAATTGGGAACCTTTTGGACCTGTGTTTCAAAAACTTGTGTTAATATAGTCCTCTTGAACAGTCTCACCCAGATTGTATCAGTCTAATATTAGTGGGTTTGATGCCAACTGAATAGAGTTGCCCTCCACTGTTTTTTAAAATTTTTGTTTAGAGAAGCCTAGTTAGCTTCCAATGTCCTGTATCAATTACTCTAGTTGGCTGTTATGCCGTTTCCTTTAAATTTATTTAGCCTGCATATCCATATTCATTTGATTAAAAAATAAAAGGAGAAGTTAAACAGTTAATGGTTTCATGTTAACCAGCAGGATCCAAAAAGGTGCAGTTTTATGAGTCTTACTTATTACTTGGTTCAAGTCAACAATTTTTGACCTGAAGAGGTTTTTTTAAAAAAAGTTTTAATTTGTTATAACATTGAGTTACTCTTTTTAACGTGCTAAATCAAATTTTATATTTGGTATATCTGGCAGTTTCATCAATTTTCTTAAAAAAATAATTGTTAGGACATCTGTAAAAACTAGCACTTTTGTAATGGGATAAACTTTCAGACAGACAAAGTGGGTTGTAGTCTGCAAAAGCTTCCAGAGTGAATATAATAATATTTCTAGTACCGCCTTCCATTATATAGATGTAAAATAGTAAGATTTTCTAGAGTTTGAGTTTCTGCCAATGTTGCCTAAAATACGAAGGTTGGTTTTGCTGAAATGTCACTTTCTTAACTATATTTGGATTAAAATAAAAGCTGCTGCCAAGTCTTCTATACAGTTTTCTCAGAAGAGGCATCACTGAATCTTCTGTTTGAAAGGCTTTGCTCCTCTGTCTAGTTTCCAATATAATTACTGTTCTGTATAGTCCTATATAACAATTTCAAGATTTTATATCATTTTTGGCACTCATCAATAGTTTGAACAAGCACAGAGCCACATGCAATTCTTGTCCAAAACCAATTCCTCCCTTCTCAAGGTCCATAAACAATACCAACAAATTGCAGAGTTTCTAAACAAAAGAATGGGAAATTTATTACACGGAGAATGATTGCATTATTATTCATTCATGTAACTGCATGTAAGATATCGAATATGTTTAAATTAATTAAATGAACTTAGCTTTGATTTATCTTTCTCTACCTCTTTATCTTATTTGTTCCTATATTTTGGAAGTATATTTTGGATCCCCCCCAAGTATAGATATAGGCCTCCAAACATTGTGTATCCATGCTACTCTCTAGGAAAAATTTCTCAGACCACAGACCATCACAGAATTACACTGAAGCATAAATTGGTTTATTGGAAGCACTAAGGTCTAAGACAGAAGTAAAGAGAGGGATTTACCCCACTCCTTTTTAGCATTGATGGTGTTACCGAATTGGCTAAAGAAACATTTGCAAGAAAACAATCAAGGTCAGAGAGCACCAAGCACCACACAGCTCAACCCAAAGCCAAAAATATTCTGTTCTTTGGATATACAATATATGCACATGTAGCTACAACAGCAAGGTAATTATATGGTTATAGGTAACAGGAAATATTTGATTAGATACAGCACATTGTGTACCTAATGAGATAACTGAGGCCATTAGGGTGCAACTATGAAACAATGAGTCGGGACTGCTAAGGTTTTGAAAGAACAGAGGTACAATATTTAATGAATATAATTTCTTTCAAGGGTGTAATTTTCTTTTGCTTTCCCAGAACTCTACTGCCTCCCAGGATCTTTTCTTAGCTTATAAGCTTCCTTTGGTGTTCCAATGTTTTATGACTGAGTTGACAGTTTAGTGTGCCTGGGAAAATGTATTTGTGAAGGGGAGATAGTTGCCTCCAATAACTTGACCTCATTTAGCTGAGTTAGTACTTTGCTTTCCCTTGGAAGATGTATTTGGGTTAGTGTCCTTTAGTTTGACCCTTCAACGTATAGCACTGTAAGGTTAAGTTAAGTGGGAAATCTACAGATCAAATGAGCAGTGATCACTAGGCTGATATCCTCATGCTTATAATTATTGCAATTACTGCATTTATTTGCAATAATTTATTTGAATTTATTTGCAACTGCATATAGGAAAATACCCTCCAAAACAGAAAAGACAGGAAAGATAATCTCCAACAGCTTTCCCCTTCCCCATTGCTTGAATTTTGAATTATGCCATTATAATACTTTATGGTATTTGGGATAGCTTCACTTAGTAAAAGTTTTCCTTCTTGGTCTTTTTTGAAATATTCAAATATAGCACCTTTAGTTAAATTACTGTTTGCGTTCAACATGTAATCAGATAGATATGTAACCTGTACTATCACATGAATTTTAAAATCATAAATTGCTGATATGGGATAATCCAGATCTTACTATCTGATTAGAAAACACCTTATATGGAAGGTTTCAACAATATTAAGATTTTTACTTTAGATTAACTGTTAGATGACAATGGAGAGTTTTTAATCATATTTTATGTTAAATGCCATTTGTCCATTGCCACCCACTGGCAGTATTTAAAACAACAACTTTTACTGCCATTTGGACTGGTGCACTTTTAGCTTCCAAGCACACATGCTAGAAGTCACCAATAAAATTTGTGAAGTAAAAAGCCCACAATTAATCTTTATTTAGAAAATATTTATCAACACATAAATTTTAAAGACTGAATTGAAAACAAAGTAGATACCCCCTCTTTGTCTAAATGTCAATATCAAAAATTTCAACAAATATTAGATTATAGCTTACTGAAGAAAAAAGTATTTTGGAGATACTGGACATCATTATATGAAACAGGAATGAGTCAATCAGAATGAGTCAAATGCAAAGAGAACAATACTGCATTAAAACTTTTTTTTTCAATGTCCTTTTTTCTAGGAAGAAGTAATTACGTATACTGATTTTAAAACCAAGATTTTATATTTTCAGATGTCCATGTTATTTTGAACTGTATACCTATTATATGGAAAGGGATGGCTAGATAACAAAAGAGATTCTCTGCCTTCCTTTATTGCTAAAAGACTAGTTTTTCAATATTGGAAAGATAAATTTATGGCTGCAGTTACTCAGTGGATTGAAGATCTGATGTTAGTTGCAAATTACAAAGGAGATGCTTACTAATATAGACTATATATAAAGTACAGTGAAATGTAACTCTTCTGAAACATTTTTGTAAAATTTCATATAAACATAACCAGTTAAAATGATTAAAATTAAAAGATGCAAAGAAATAAATTGTTTTCCAATTACAAGGGGAACAAGGATGGAGCTAACTGAGAAATATACATTAATTTCTGAACAAAAATATGCAATTCTGTCCCTGAGTTCCATTTTTGCTGGCACAGGGTTGCAGAAGGCTGTTGTGGCTGAAAATAGAGCTTTGATGAGTGATGTCACTAGCCACACCCACTTTGATTAGTGATGTCGAGCTGGCCACTCCCACTACATCCATGCCCACTCCCTGGCCCCCTGAGGTCAAGCACAACCCTGATGCAGCCCTCAATGAAACTGAGTTTGACACCCCTGCACTAGACCAATAATTTTAAAAAAATACACAAAGCTGCTCCCGAAATACAAATTTACAGACACTACTTTAAGTACCAGGTAGTAAATAAGTTAAATATATGTTTGTATAAGCTCATTACTAGCAAAGTTCTATTTTTTAAAATAGATTTTAGTTTCTGAAATAAAATAACACCATTGAATGATGCCATCATTCCTAATGTCCAGTTTTTCTCCATGACAATCTTATCTCTAACCACAGTCATCTTCTTCTCTTGATAAATGTTTTGCACATAGGTTGAAACAATAAAGGGAGAGTACACTGCCTTGTCATGGTCCTTTGCCAATCTGGAGCTGGTCAGTTTCATCAGTTTCTATCTGTAGTTGGCTTCCTGACCTGTATGTAAATTTCTCATGATAATGAGCTGTTCTGGGATTCTCATTTCTGTGAGCATTCACCACAGCTTGACCTGGTTGACACAATCAAAGACCTTTCTATAATTGATGATTCATGTAGAGCTTCTTTTAGGTATACTTTTGCCTTTTTAACTACCCAGCATGCATTAACAATAATGTTTAATGTTCCTTGCCTTTTTCTAAAGCCATCTCAAAATCTGGCATTTATTTTCCCATGCAGGGTAAAACTTTAATCCACATTGGATAACCCTAAGCATGATTTTGCTAGCATATGAACTTAAGGAATGTATACAATAGTCTCCATTTGGAAGGTAGATTGACGTCTTCCAATTAGTTGGCCACTATGCCATTCTCCAGATTTGCAGGCATAGCTCAGATAGAACCTTGATGAATTCATCTTCTGTTGCTTGCCATTTATCAGTGAGTATTCCATCAGTTCCTGTAGTCTTTCTTTTCCTGTATGGCAGCATCATAAACTAGACAGCCTGTCAGAGTGCGCACAGTGTGACTATGTGAGACAACTCAGTAGCAAATACAGTAAACAGAGGTTTGTATTTAAATAATGGTTTAATCTACCAAGAATATATACATACATGTTCTTTAGTCAGACCTCAAAACCAACAGCACTCAGCAATTACAGCACAGAAGCACACACGAAGAGAGAGATATGCCCCAGCAGGGCCTCTTATTATTACAGGCTCTTAAAGTGATATCAGCCCCAAAACCTTACTGACTCATTCCCTGCATTATATAATTGTAGCAGTTGGTCAACTCTTAAATCATTACCTTGACAAAGCCCAAAGGTTTTTAATTTAGTCAAATATTAATAATATGAATATCAAATTATATAGTATTCAAAAAGATTTTCAGCAATTTCTCAGGAGCACATTATGTGCCACCCAACCTGAGAGTGACACGTCATCTGGCACTATATCATCAATCATTTCATATTTTCTTTCAATGAGGTTTTCTTGGTAAAAAAAAATTACAGGACTGATTTACCATTGTCTTCTTCCAGATAGTATGAATTGATACCTTTGCTATTGTCATTAAACTGATCATTTGCTTCAAGCATCTTCCTTTGTCACATATTATACCTGTATGCATGTAGTGAAGTTCTGATGAAATAAACAATAGAAATAGAAATGTTACATTTCAATCACATGAAATTTGTTTCAGGCAGCTTTTCAGTTGTTTTGAAAATGTTTTAAACTGTAGCCAAGAATTTCACCAATATTCATGGCAATTTTGCTGCAAGGTGCAAAAAAAAAACCATCAGGGAAGCAATGTATTCCTACTTTCAGCATGTGAATTTAAATATGTTTAATTTAGAAATGAAGTAAGAGTTTTTCTTGATATCCTGAGATAACCCTTCTCACGATAACTGATGAAATTGAAAGATGCAAATGTGATTGTAAATAAGGCTAGTATAGATTCCTCAATGTTAACAGAATATGCCAGTCCTAAAGATATTACAGGAAGCGGTGGCTCAGTGGCTAAGACGCTGAGCTTCTCAGTCAGAAAGGTTGACAGTTTGGTGGTTCGAATCCCTAGCGACGCATAACAGAGTGAGCTCCCATTACTTGTCCCAGCTTCTGCCAGCCTAGCAGTTCGAAAGCATGTAAAAATGCAAATAGAAAAATAGGGACCACTTTGGTGGGAAGGTAACGGCGTTCTGTGCGCCTTCGGCATTTAGTCATGCTGGACACATGGACACAGCAATATCTTCGGACAGCGCTGGCTCTTTGACTTTGTAATGGAGATGAGCACTGCCCCCTAGAGCAAGAAACGACTAGCACATATCTGCGAGGGGAACCTTGACCTTTAAATATATTATATGTGCTTGTATAAGATTAAATAATATGAGAGGAAGAAGAAAAAAAGAGTAGTAATCTACAAGATCTACAAAATTATTTCATATTGGATCTAGCTGTCACTCTCTGCTGCTGATACTAAATCATAACAGGTTTTACTGTCATTTATGATAACTAATATTTACTGTATAGAAAAACATTATGACAATCTAAAAGCACTGTTACACTAGAAAACGTGCTCCTATTTGCTAAGAAATGTTGATCTGTCTCTCCCCGTTTTTAGAATTACCCTGAAGAAAGACAAGATTAATAAGAGATGGTAAGGTAAGGTAAAGTAAGGGATAAAGCTGAATGTTTCCTATTGCTAAGCTTCTTTTGCATTTCACCATGCCAGTTCAAACCAGTTCTGTCGGTTGAAGACTCTTGCTGCTGCTTTCATCACTATGGCAACCTACACCAGAAACAGGGGTGACACTTGTAGATGTTTTTGGGCATTCTTCTCCTGGGCATTGAGGTTTTAGCCTGAATCACATCTAAGAAGATACACGCTGTGTTCATTTGGCTGTGGTTTGCTAGCAGGATTAAGCAGTACTATCTTAAATCACTTTTCCTTTGTGTGAGCTGTTTTCCTTTTCTAAAGGTGGAATTCAAATGTCATATTACTTTTCTTTTGGCAAACATTCAGAAAGACTGAGAAAACATCAATTAAAAATGGCAGTGTATTTCTAAAATGATCAAGAACTGGGGACCAGGCAAATTTGTCTTATTCTAGCATCCAAGCCACACCCTGGGAGATACAGATTACATGGGTTAGCAATGCTATTCTGGGATAACATTATGGATAGTCCTATGTCTATTTTTAGGAAACACCAGGGGAAAAAGCTTGTATTCTTCAAAGACTGCTGGAAACGTTAAAAGCTTTTAAAAGAGAGGAAATGAATTACTTAGCTATCTCATAAATGTTAGTGACCTATCACTATCCCATAACCGATCTGGCAGACAAATGGTGCAGACTTACTTCGACAGCTCATCCCTATTGCTCTGCTGCAATATTAACCATATACATGCTTTTGGATTTTACCCAATCATATTTGCTTTATAGCAGATATAATATAAATAGAATAGAATATGAAATTTTGAAAGACAAAGTTATAGTTCAAAATACTTGATTTTTTTTCTATAAACTTGAATATTTATATTATCTTTTTACATTTGTGAATAATTACTTTTATGATCATGATATATCTAGCATGACTCATGATTTTTCCTCTAAATTTTGTAATATTGCTTAAAGCAGCTTCTTGCCAGAAATGAGAGAGTTATAGTTTAATTCTGCTTTTCCTAATTAGATAAGTATCTAGCAGTCAAAATTCAGGTTATACCACCTATAGAAGTAATTATCTTTTGATTCATGGACCTTAAGAATATTTATCTTTTCATTCTGCTATATGTAGAAGATATGATTAATGGAATAAAGTCCAGTGGGTCTGTAAATCAGGGTATAAGGCAGAGAGAGAAGGAGGAAGGCAGCATAGTTAAGAATAAAAGAAATGGAAACTCTCTTTTAGAGTTATCCAAATATAAGTGGTAATGTTAACATTTGATTGCAAAGATACTGCTTAGCTTAGGCTTCTTCTCTGCAGTAAGCAAAGAGGATGGACAGCTTTGAGAGTCTTAGCTGGCAAGATTTCAGCCAGCCGACAATGGAGGGAGAGATTGTTGTTCTCACCAGTGAAGGAAATGCCCCACTGATTGATCATAGGGGAGATCAAAGCTTGAAAAACCAAAGGGAAACATGGGCAGGATCAAATAAGGCTAGTTGGAGGAGATCAAGCAAAGTATTCAGAATCTGAGAATGAAAAAAACTGCTACAGATATTATCAGACCCAGTTGTGACTTTTGGAGCATCTTGCCAATCAAATGGGAAAACTTAATCTGTGTATTAAATTCTATGCCCTTCAAAAGCACTGTGTCTTTGAGATTGGTAAATCTTCTGTGACTTGAGAGATCCAAAGCAGTTTGGCAAGGTGTGTGTGTGTGTGTGTGTGTGTGTGTGTGTATACGTGTGAGCAACTCAGAGCATGAATATGTATGAGTTACAATTGGTTAGCAATCTCTGTTGAACACCCAGCTGGCTTTCATAAGGCAGGACTTGAACTCATAATATTCTGCTTTCTAGCTTTAACCTCTAGACCAAGCAGGAAGTCCTGGAAATTGTCAGAAGTTGCCTCAGCACTTATATGGGAAAGAGACAGATTTGTGATTCCTTAAATTAGGGCCGGGGTAATGTTCAGTTGAACTTGTGCCCGAGGGTAATGTTCGGCTCCCAGATTTTGGCTCTGGGTCCATGAGTCTTCCTGAATTTCTCACTGGAATGAAAATTTTAATGCAATATAAGTGAAAATTATTAAATGTATGACAAATAATGTCAATTGTAATTAAGGTTGAATAGAACAGCTTCACGATTCTCCTCTGAAATAGGTTTATTTTTTCCAGATCCTCTCAAAATATTTTAGGTTCAGAGGATTTACTTTTGGAAACCACAGGATTGCTCTTGGAATGGCAGTGTCTGGGAGGCTATTTCCCTGGTCCAGAAGGAAAAGAAATATTCTGGAGTATTCAGGAACATTTACATCCCAATCATCAAATGTTATACATCCCTAAATGAATGTATCTTTTGTGGGTCCCTGTTCACTTCTTTATCCTGACTCTACTTTGTTATTGACACTTGATTGCTTTATAGCTCAAGCATATTCCTTTGACAACAATTCTGTACTGTTTAGATACAGGCTATGGAAGACTGACTGCTTGCAAGGAGAACATTAGGGAAAACTTGAAGACATGCAAGTGTACTCTATAGACTCTGATTATTAGAAAATCAATCTCCCCATCTATCTGCAAATTTAAATACTTATCTTCCTACCTACCAATTGGGAAGGATATTCTAGAACAGCAGCCTCCAACCTCCCACCAGGAACTGGTTCCATGGAAAGACATTTTTCCATGGACCGGAGAGGGCATGGTTTTGTGTGCTGCTGTGGACCAGTGTCAATCCCCAGACTGGGGGTTGGGTACCCCTCTTCTAGAGGGCTAGTGTTCTTGGTTCTGAGGTAAAGTAAAAAAGAAACTGAATCATTATTTCATTGGATGGACACATAACAAAGTTATAGATCTGTCTAAAATATTTTGGATGAGTAGTTTTGATTTATTTTTTTCCTTGTAGTCAACAGCAATAGCAATAATAGACTGAGACCATCTTCATTAAGTACTCAATTTTTCAGGATCTTACAAATCTTCAAGTACTGTTTTTTTGCAAAGAATCTTGCAAGATTACATTAAGTCTGACACAAAACGATGTGTCAGCTAGATAGTTTAATCATGTTAAAATTAAAAACATTAAAACATTACCCATAGTATCTGCAAAACAAGATACATAAGTGCTCTTGGTGTTCTTTTGAAAAGGAGACTCTCTTGTCAAAATTGAACTGTCCAGAATATGTTACCCATAACTGAATTTTGCTGATTTGTGCAAACACCATAAAAAACCACCAATCTACTTGTCTTCAATAATGAGAAAACATATTTTGCACTTATCCAATTGATCACTTTTAGCTTCTTTAAGTAGGTGTGGTTAATCTAATCAGGAAATTACTAGGGCAATAAAATATATTGTTATATCTGCTGCTGAATTTTGAATTTTATGACTTGTAATAAGCTAGAGTTTGCAACTGCTTTTGGATCTGATTATTGTCAGGGATGGGATGCTACCGGTTCTGCCCAGCTCTATAGAACCGATAGCTCTGAAGAGCAGCAGACACAGAATCAGTTCTGTGTCTGCTGCTGTTTGGACCACCCACCGACGCGGGCAATTACCTGTCCTTTATTTTCTGTTTTTTCAACCTCAGCTGCTTTGTGCAGCACAGCTGAAGTTGAAAAAGCAGTAAAAAAGTGCTATTTTGAAATGCTGCACACCCACGTGCAGCGTTTATCAGCTGTCTGGGCAGGACAGTTTAAGGTGTATTACACGCTTGCGCAGTAATTACCAAACCGGTAGTAATGCTGGTTGAATCCCACCCCTGATTATTGGTAATAACTAAACACTATTTTAATTTAAGCAAAATGCCAAGATTTTGAAAATGTTAGCTTAATATTGTGTATTTATGTATTGTGAGTATTTTAATCATAACATTTAATATACTTCTATATAACATTGTTTCCACCCCACAGTAAGTCTTATATACAGTTATAGTGTCTGTTATTCCTTCCCATTTCCTTCCTTCTCTTGGAGCATAAGAGCATGATCTATTTTATTTTCAAATTGAGAAGACAATCAACTGGGCTATAAAATGGAATGGAGAAACTCTAATTATCCCTTGGTACTTTAATTTGGAAAACATAACATCTAGTTAAGACTGAATCTGTATGAAAACTTTCTAACAAGCAGAACATTCAACATAATCAAAATATTGTCAAAATGGCAGTGACAGAAGAGGAAAAGATTTATCATGGTAGGAGAAAAATCTTCATAAAGGTTCAGACATTGATATATCTATACAAGTCAATGAACAAGAAATAATGCCACCTCAAGGGCATTATCCAAGTGCTACCTCAAGGGCATATGACTTCTCAAGGTCATATTGACTGATGACATTACTTTCCATCAAGACAAAGATTTGCATTTTTAGAGTGACTCGGAAGGAAGGTCACCACTGATCCTCTAGGTTTTGGCATCCTAGGCTAGCCTTTAGCCTAAAGCTCACCTTCTTGTGTCTCCAGATAATAAAATTAGAGCATCAGCCTAGAGCCTAGAGCTTGGGTTGGTTGACAAGATGTGTGCATTAAAATGGGAGTCAATGCTCTTTTACTCATAGGATATCATTTGGCCTTCCTAGTTGCTACCATTGAAGTTAAAGCTACAGAGAATTGCATATTCATATGATTAAACTCATGGAAACTACTTTTTTGTCCTCTGAAATTCTTCATTTTGGCTCCAGTAAGTTTTATCTCTGAAAGCATATTACTATTTTAAAACTTTTTTAAAAAATTACAATGGGAGTCAGTGCTGGTAGCTAAGTAAAGTTTTGTAAATAGAATGCCACATATAAATGATTTTCAACATTAACATTTCATCATTGATATTTCATCCATTTACCTACTTTCTCCTGATAGCAGCATGAATTCTAACTCTGCCTTATGCATGAAGCCAGCTGGGTGACCTTGGGCCAGTCAATTTCACTTGTCTTATAAAGGAGGCAATAGCAAACTACTTCTGGAAAACCTTGCCAAGAAAACAGCAGGCTTTTGTCCAGACAGTCTCCTAGAATCGAACATGATGGAACACAAAATAACTGACTGACTGACTACTGACTGACTAAATGAGTGTGTATGTGTGCATGGTGCGCATTCTTTATATTAATAGCTTATACTTAAGGACAGTTGGTATTTCTCTCTAGGGCTTGCTGACGCATGAATTGTGAAGTGGATGTTTTGTAGGATATTTTCAAATTAGCAAATCATTCAGTCCCTCCAAATATTATTACTAAGCAGAAGGCAAACAATGTGACAGCCTCCACTAGCTTCTAATAATAGAGATGATACATCTTCTAACATCGGTAATGGTAGACAGTGCAGTATATTTTATGTTATAACAGAAAAATGACTGCCTGGATTCATTCATTCATTCATTCATTCATTCACTTTACAAGGCTAAATGGTCAAGTCTTCTCCTATTATTGACAGTATCCCAAAGTAATATTTAACAGATATTATTTATACAATGAATCTTACTATTTAAGGACCAGAACATTTCTTTTCTGAAAGGCTTCCATTGCAAGGAAATAAGATACAGAAATCCTTTTCCATTAGATTTATATCTTCTCACCTTCAGGAATTTGTTAAGATCTGATTTACCCACCAGGTATTTGGGGCCAGTGAAATGGGAGTCCCTTTTGGTTTGATTTATTATGTGCTTGGTTGCCACTTTATGTGTGGCGTTTATGTAATGTATAATTTCCTTCTTTGATTTATTGTTGTTTTTATGTTGTATGCCACCAAACTAATTGAATTGGATGATCTTATATATTTTATAATAATTAGATTTTTATCATATATTTTATTTGAGTTATATTACATTATAGACATTCATTCAATGGCCAGAAAAGAAGGTAAATCATACAGTTAGCAAACACACAAGAAAAGAATTATATAATGTCTTAATAGTGTATGGGGTCACAATTCACTCTATGAATTGAAAAGCTGATATTTTGGTAAGTATTTCCCCACCATTTAGAATAGAAGACTTCAGCGAAATAGAGTTCCCATGTATAGAATATCCCCCAGATCCACTCCTGTTTTTTCAGCCAATGCAATTCTCACTACCCCATATTTATAGGGAGATAATTTGATTTTATAGGTAGTGGTTTAAGAAATTGTTATGTTTTAATGAGAAAAAGTGATGTAAACTTTCCAATGTACGAAGATGATCCCACAGCCTTACTTTTAAAGGATAAACTCACTTCTATACTTGGGGATATACTTTTTGCTGTTCTGGATTAATATCATGGTCCAGTTGTTCCACACTGTCAAGAAGCATTGACTGTTGTACATTTGATTAAACCAAAAGGCTAGTGATATGAGTAGAGATAGCAAGGAGGGGACTCCCTTACTCTCCATGTTTCTACTGCTGTCTTCCTAACTGAAGGATTCTTAAAGTTACTTTATCCTTCTCCCCAATATGAGATGGAAAGCACATGCTTTCTATCATAAAATATTGCTCTCTCATATAAAGTTTATTTGTCCTTTTGGAGCTTAAGCATCTGTCTCGTGATATGATACTTTTAATAAGCTTGGTTCTGCTCATCCACATATATTACAATAACTTCAAATAAAGAGAATGATAATTTTATGGTTTTCCATCTTGTCAATTGTTCTGATTTTTCCAAATCACATACCTACAAACTGAATAGATGCTGAATTATACACTTTCCTATTAATTAGCAAAAGGCGGGAAATGCTCTTTTTATTTGGAAATCAGCGGTGATAGGAACAATTGTGGACCAATGAAAATGCTTCTGCTGATTTTGCGAATGAAAAGAGTGGGTTAATATAATCAATCCTACTTAAGTAAAAATGTTTCTGAATAAGCACTTTTAGTACGTAAGAGATGAATACATTTTGCTAAGGTATACATAGAAAAATATGTAAATCTCTGTATATCAGGACATAGTGTATACATTAAATGAAAGAAAAGTATCTCAAGAAAATGATAAATACACATTGTCCTTAGTTTACAAGGGCAGTTGGGACCAGGACTGCCATTGCTAAAAGTTGTGGTTGTAAAGCATGATGTAATGTGACTGCATTACTTAGTGATGGCCACCCTGGCCATTTCTGTTGCTGTTGTAACACAAGGATTTGCAAATTGTTAAGCAGCAAGAGGCCAAGTAAAGAGTGCAGGATTGCCTTGGGAAGGGGGAGGCTCTGGGAGGGCTAGCAGAGGCCACACACAGGTTGGGAGGTGCTGTAGGCAGGAGAAAAAGCATTGGCAACTTACAAGACAACCAACTTACTAGACAAGTTAAGCTGACCTTGCAATTGAACTGGCTTGTGGAAAGTCAGCAAAGAAGGTCGCAAATGATGACCTTGATCATGACCACACCTAGATCATGATCATGTGACTATGGAGTGCCACAACATGATCATGATCATGTGACTATGGAATGATCACACATACATTTTTCAGCACCATCATAACTGAACAAATGGATATAAATCAAGAACTACCAACGTATGAACTAGACCCAACATTTCAGCCACATACTGAAGGAATAAGCAAATACAAAATACAATATGGAATTCTTCTATTCAGGTTTGCAGTATCATTCCATTTCAGTCTCCTTTCCACTTTGCTTTTCATATTTTTTCCTAACTGCCAGCCAGCATTCAATCCTGGCTGCTGTTTCATACTTTTACCAAGTTTGAGGTATGCCAAACTTATTGAATTTTTTCCTACAGGACTTTTGGGCTATACAAGCAGTGTTTGCTTTTATTTGTGATATCGATGAACAAAAGTAACTTTCTCTCCTTAAAAATATTTACCAAATTCACCACCATGCCCTACTATTTTTAGAAGCCAAGAAGAAATGCTCTATGAATGCTCTATGCTCTATGAATGTTTACCTTCAGTTCTAAAGTTTGGGGCACAGGTTATAGGCTAAGAGACAGACTAATAGTGTTTTCCAGTACCACCACTGTGAATTAAGTTGAAAGCTTGCGTTTTAATACTTGGCAATTCTTTCATTAATATTTCTGGGTAGTGAGGTTATATAAAATTCATTTGCGATGAGATTCCCACCCCTTGCCCTTGCTTTTCTCTCATACCTACTTAAGCTATTGTCCTTAATGGAACATGAAAGAATGGTGAAAGAACGGTGAATTTAATTTTATGAATAGATACTGATTTTATAAAATAACTACTGCTATTTATTAAAAAACACTATGTAGTTATTCCCTTTTCCCCTTTTTCTTTTCTTCCTTTTATTGCCTCTGTGATAATTAAAGAGAAGATGCAATGGGATACATAGAAGGTTGCATATACAAGATGGTATCTTTTGGATGAATATAAATAAATTCTGTAATTGTGGCATAATGAAAAATCATTTTCATCACTTATTTTACTAATTATTTGATTGCATTTATTTACTTTTCTCATGGTTAATAGTAACATCAATAAAAACATGCATTTCTATTTCATTTATGTTGCAAAATATATAGTTTGAAAGAATATAAGAAATAAGCAGTACAGATAGGGAAACCAAAGGAAAAAAATGGATGGATAAATTACAAATCTGAAATATATAACTAATACATTCTAACACATCATTAGAAGCTTATAGTATTATAAGACAATTATTTTATCATAAAAAGCATATGTGTATGTGTGTGTGTGTATGAAAAAGCAGTCAACAGGTTGAACTAATTATTATACTAATCTTCAAATCCCCCTGTTACCATTATTATATTTAGTATATAGGAAGTCCACAAATGGTTTCCACTCTCTTATAAAGCTGTCTAGCCAATTATCTCTAATCAGGCAGTTAATTTTACCATCTCTGCTAATTCAGTCAATTTCAAAATCTATTCTTCAATTATTTCTTTCCAGTGTTTGGCACGTACAATCCTAGCAGCCATCACCAGGGGAAAGAATAGCAATATCAATTTTCTAATCAAAATCCATGCATATATTAAATAATGAATTAAATTAGTACTATAAATTATGTATCCAATTAATATACAAATTCTAAAACCCAAATTTTGGATACAGCATAATTTCATGTATAATATTATAATTCAAAAGTTGTTTTTAATCACAATTAAATTCTATGTCCTATTTATTTTTAAAGAAATATTCTAGATATTTAGGTCTATTCCCAAAATGTAGTTATACATACTTTCAAAGAGGGAATCAAAGATCTTTTCCAATAAAAACACCACATATGAAATTAGGATCCAACCTACTTGTTTCATTTCCAACATTTTTGGAAAAAGAAATATTAGTTTTAGCAGTCAAGACTGGAATAATGTACCAACGATAAAATATCTTATACCAATTCTAAGTATAATGTTTGAAGTAAACATGATATTCTTCCTTTGAATTCCCCGCCATTGCATCTCTGACTTATTCATATTCTAAATTAGTTTTCTGGGAGGTTTTTTTAAAAGAACTTCTCAACCCGATGTGGTAATATTAACTTCAGAGATGACGTTAGACTTATTGCAGAGGAAACATGATTGAAAATTCAGAACAACTACAGAAAGAGCACAACTACAAGACATCACAAAACTACATTCCTTCTTACTTTTTTCTGTCCTGACATTTTCTGTTGTTGTTTTTTTAAAAGAGAGCTTGGTAGAAGGAAATTTAGCAGGACACTATCATAGGAACTGTATTTACATTTTAGAAAAAGCAATAAGCTGTTGAGAAAACAATTAGATTTCCTCTCCTTACACGGACTGAGTATTTCATTATGTTTCTTAATTTGCAGTAGGAAGTGTGATAAGATAATAAAATCCATACCATTGATCAAAATGTCCCTGCCAAAAACATATGAAACAGAAAACAGATGGCAACAGATTAACAAAGTTTATCTCGAATAACATGTTCTTTCTATCTGTGGAAATTTGATATAATTGACTTAAAAATAATTGAGCAAGTGGACCATTTGTATTTTTTTCAATATAGATTTTTACATTTTATACCTGTTTGTTTTTTATATTGTAGTTTTTATCTCATTGTTAGACACCGACCAGAGTCACTTATGGTAAGGTGGATAGTTACAAAAATTTGATAAATAATCTAGATTCCTATGAAATAAGCAGTGCTTTCGGGGAACAGTGCTTTCCTGTTGTGGGCTTGAAGTGAATGAGGCTGCAGAATTAGACGGATATTAGCAATAGCACTTATATATCACTTCACAGTGTTTTTACAGCCCTCTCTAAGCGGTTTAGAGTCAGCATATTGCCCCCCCAATAATCTGTGTCCTCATTTTACTGACCTCAGTAGGATGAAAGGCTGAGTCAACCTTGAGCAGGTGGGACTTGAACTGCCAAACTACTGGCAATCAGCAGTCAGCAGAAGTAGCCTGCAGTACTGTACTCTAACCACTGCACCACCACGGCTTTTGAAACTAGTACTGGTATAATTGTTATATGTACCGTAAGGGTTTGTCTAAAGTTTGGGTTTTCTTATACAAGATGCTGAGTTTGAAATCACTCTGTTTTATAGAACGGACAAAATGTCAGCATCTGCTATTGCCAGAATATGAATTCTCAATGCTCCATCTGTTGTTGTTCCTGTTTTTTCCTTAGCAAACAGAAAATGTGGCTTTCTACAGCATAATTCTCCAGCAGTTGAACAAACTCTAGAGGCGGAAAGGATTTTAATGCTAATCATTTATAGTTTTTAAAGTGTGAGATTAATAGCAATAATACTAAGCACTTAGACTTACATATATACCACTTCACAATGCTTTACAGCCCTCTCTAAATGGTTTATGGAGTCAGCATATTGCCCCTAACAATCTGCGTCCTCACCTTCCCAACTTTGGAAGGATGGAAGGCTGAGTCAACCCTGAGCCAGCGAGACCTGAACTGCCAAACTGCTGGCAGCCGGTGATCAGCAGAAGTAGTCTGTAGCATTGCACTCTAACCACTGTGCCACTGCAGCTCTAATGTGGGCAGGGGTCTCATGAAGAAGGTGAATGCATCACAATTCAGCATAAATAAAATGCAGTTTTAATAAAATTATTGTTTTAATGGAATTGTTTAATCAGTGTTATAGTTTCTCCCCAAGCTGGGAGAAAAGAGGGGGAAAGATAAGTTGACCGAACTGAGCAAATCCTATTCTCCACGTTTGGAGCAAAAGGGCAGCTATTGTTGCTATAGCAGAGCTGCGATAAGGGAGGAAGGAGATTGATGGATGATATGCAACAAGCAGGCTGCCAATGGTTTCATTGCCTGGTCTGGCCAAGAGGATTCATTATCTTCTGTTGTTCTCTCAAGTTCTTCTCTTGTACAGCATAGGATAACAACACTCATCATATATACATTGTTATTGACTCATTATTTTCTATTAATTTCCTAATTTTTGTAATTATTTTAATTATTCATACAGTATGACTAAATCAGGCTAAAAGACATTTAAAAATTCATTAAATCTTATGACACCCAGTTTGGTGTGGTGGTTAAGGCATTAGGCTAGAAGCTGGCTGTGAGTTTTTCTTTAGTCCTAGGAAGTGGGCAATGGCAAAACACTTCTGAAAGACCTTGCCAAGAGAACTACAGGAACTTGTTCAGGCAGTCTCTGAGAATCAAACTCAATTGGACAGAAGAAAAATATTATATGTTATCACTATATATTATATAGCATCTTATACATTATGGCACTACAGTATATCACTAAAATATAGAAAATATTATTTATGACATGATCACTATTTTGTACTATATCTCACTTTAATTTTTAAAAATTAGATGAAAAATAATTAAAAAGCAAAATATGGAAGAATGAATGCTACTAGCCTTTTAATGCTTCCTACTATAGATGTTCTTTCCAGGGTCAGATTCAAATTTCTTAACAACTGGTTCTGTGGGTGTGGCCTAATTTGTGGGTGTGGCTTGGTGGTCATGTAACTGGGTGGGCATGGCTTGCTGACTGGGCGTGGCTTGTATGTAAACATTGTAAATATGTAAATATTGATTTTTTTTTATTAAAAAAAGAACAACTTTTACCCAAAATCAGCCAAAGCAGGCAGTCAGATTGAGTTGCTTGCAGAATCACAGATTCACTCACAAATCTGCTTTTCTGAAATCTGCTGCCTGAGTCTGTCACATAAAATTTGCTTGCACAACGCAGGCAAGTTGGATGGCTTGCATGCGAGATAAGGAGTGACTCGACAGGGAGGGGAGGGGAGGGGCGGGCGGGGAGGGGCAGGGCCAGCCAGTGGCATGATTTGCCAGTTCTCCAAACTGCAGAATGGTAACAACTGGTTCTATAGAACTGGTCCGAACTGGTAGAATCCCACCCCTGGTTCTATCCCACACATTTTGAGTATGGAATAGACTTGAATATAGATAGTATATCTATAGTATATCTTGAATATATATAGTATAAAGTTTGTGTATAATTTAGTAAAGAATGAGAAATGTTTATATAAAAAATGAGGTGGAAATATGAAAGAAGATTATAACTAAACAGCTTATGGCCAGGCGGGCAGCAACAGAACAAACCAGTAATTGGTTCCATAGAATTACAGTGGGAAGAGGAGGGGTTGAAAAGGATGAGAGAACATGGTTGCCTAGTTACAAAGTCCATTTCGGCGTTTATTCTCCTATCTTCAGTCCCTTCAGTCTCTGCACATGGAAACAAATCTACCATTAATTCAAGAAGGTTGCATAGTTACAACCTATATGACATTCCTAATAATATAAAAAAAACCTTATAATAAAAAGAAATTACAGCTGCTGTACCATCTAAATGCAGTCTTAGGTTGATATAATGATCATATCTTTATTGCAGATACACAACTGTAATTGCAAGAGGGTTTCAATAAAACATTCTCAATAACTTCAGCAAATTAAATTATTGATATTCATTTAATAAAATCATTTACATATTGCTTTCCCTAATCTATGTCAATGTGAGTTGTATTCAAATTGAAACTGATAATAAAACAAATAAAACAAATTAATATAAACAGTAAAATGGGAGGTGCTCCTTGAATTTCTGCGAACTAAAGCCCTCCAAGCAGCAGGCCTCACTACAAAAAAGGCCAAACAAGCTGATAATCTACCATTCATGAAAGTCACAACTGGATCTTCAGGTTTATAACCAGCAAAACCATCTATTGGTATCTTGGGGTCAAGTTATTTAGGGATTTATACTCAACACAGATGTAATTTGCACATAGTAGATGCCACTTAGCAATCATGTAGTCACATTCTACACCAATAGAATGTGCTATTGCTTGTTGAATGTGCTACAATTTCTGGTCAAATAGAAGACATGTAAAATATTTTGCACAAGGCAATGCTTCTTTTTAAAGTACAATAAATAACTTTTAATGGCACACAGATTTATATGCTTTTAACTATTATTAAAAAAACTCTTCATGCTTAAAACAAACAAAGCTAATTTCCAAAATAAATGAACAGCTAAAATACTAAAAGAATATACAAAATGAATTATAATAAAGAGAAATAGAGACAATTGTCTCTATTTCAATTGCATTACTCTGAATGGCTTGCCAGAAAAATTGGAAGCTGAAAGAGGTATTTTTTATTTTCACATGTTATTTTTAAGTTGTTACAGTGCATCTGTTAGTTGATGAAACTGTTATATCAGTGTAATATTATCTTTTTATTGAGTTAGCATATTGTTTAATAAAACATTAATATTACACCATTGAAATGTCCCATATGGGTCAATGAAATTATCGATATTTTAATTATGTATTTTATTAATTTTATTTATTTAAAATACTTTTTGCTTTCAAAATAATTACAGCTATGTTTAAAAAAATATAATACATGCAGCTAGTAGGAAAATGTGTATGCTAAAAAACTGATATACAATAATATTACAATTAAATAAGCAGGGGAAAGTAAAAAGAGGGGAAAACTGTGGAAAATAATTTCATTTATAAAAAAGTAAATGCTTTGCACTGATGGAAAATCCTTCCATGCTCTGTTGAAAAGGGTAATAAAATATTGACATATTACACATAACACCAATGTATTGACATGAAACTGGGTATAACCTTGCAGAGTTCTATAATAAGTCTTTATAATGACATGGCTGGAATTACTTCATGACATTTTCTAGATGTGGAGATTCTTCATAAGAATAAACCAGCGAAGGTCTCTTGTCATAATCACCTTCTATCTCATTTTCTCTTTGGAGATGAAACTTTTCAGTGAACTAGGATATTAATAAAACCAACACTTTGAGTAAAGGGGGATATACAACCCAACAATCTGTCCTTGTTGCTTTAAAAATATCAGGTTAAAAAAATGTAGTTTATATGGTTGACTATTGTCAAGATTGATCTGAACATCTGTCATTACTGGAAGTAAACAACAGCTCCATCTTAAAGTTCTACCTGGGTGGGAAGCCTTGGACCATGGTGGGGGGTTTTTTTTTTGGGAAGACCTAGGGACTCCCATCAACTTCCAGCACATTCCCATTTGATTTTCTTGGAACTATCTTATTAGAAAGTGCCATTGAATGTTCATGAGGGCTGTACTGTGCTTCTAATTTGAAAGGAGAAATGCATTACAAAGCATGTATGACTGTATACAAAGCACTTGTTAGAAACTCCTTAAACCAGGAGTGTCAAACTCAATTTCATTGAGGGCCGCATCAGGGTTGTGTTTGACCTTAGTGGGCCAGGGTGGGCATGACCAGCTCAATGTTACTTGTTTCTGGGAGGGGCGCATGTGGTGGCCCAAGCATTCTGCCAGTGAAAACAGGCTCCTGAGCTCCATTTCAGACTGTGACGGCCTCCTGCAACCCTCTACCAGCGGCCCTCCCAAACTCCATTTTCACTGACAGAGGCACCATGGGCTGGTCCTTTGTTGTTTCCAGGGTGGCCCTGGGGGTCAGATTTAAGCACCCTGCAGGCTGGGTCTGGCCCCTGGGCCTTGAATTTGACACCCCTGCCTTAAACCAATGAACTTTTTCAGATATCACATAGTATAGCTACAGAGTAAAACTGCACAATCCCAGGAAAAAAAGGAGATTACTCTAGAGTCCTTGATACATACCATGTGACTACTCACAAGTCTCTGAAGCACCTTGTCCCTTTGATTCTTAAGCACTACACAACTATAGTGTGTATATGCATGCCTGTACAAAGGAAATCTGTTATCAGGGACAAATACCCCATTTACTTTCCCATGTAATAAGGGAATAAACCTGTACTAATATTTCATAATGTAGTTTTTCCATACTCTTGGAATTTAATGGGGCACAGCCCAGAAATAGTTTTCATCATACAGTTTTGTAAACAATCAAACTCAGTAGAAATTAACATTTTAATGAAGACTGAACTGCGCTGCTATTCAGATTCCTCATCAACTGCATTTATAGTAACTTCTGATCTATGACTACAAATGAATTTAATTGCTTAGGATATGAGTAAGTATATAAATTGTGCAATCACTGTCAAAGCATGTAATCACTGAAGCAGATTTTATTTAGGGAGGGGGTTTGGCAGAAATATATATATCATTCATTTCCTCCAAAGCTCAAGGCAACATAATGTATGTGTAACAATGCTTTTTCTGTTGTTTTTTCTTCCACACCAACAATTTCATATAGAAAACTTCCCTGAGAGGTAGTATCTTATCCAAAAATAGTACATAAGTTTCTATGATTGAGTGTAGCTTTGAACTAGTATGTGATCCATTGTATGATCCCAATGTTATACAATCAAATCTCTGGAAACCTAGTACAATCAATAAAGTTTAATTAGTGATAACCCAATAAACCTAAGAATAGTTTACTTGAGCTACCTCATTCTGCCATTCACTTGTTAGCTCACAGAAAAGTCACAACATCTTTATTATTTACTTTCTCTGAGTGGACAAGAAGCTGCTATGAAATTCTAACATATAAAGTCCTCGGATTCCTTTTCTTTTCTGGGCTGAATAAGGCTGAAAATAATAGGAGCCTCCAAGAAAATTCTTCGAAATACAATTTCAATCCAATTTAACCTTAAAACGTGAAACAAATATTCTTTTCTTTTGGAGTGTAGCTGTTGTTTTAATAGATAGTATTATAGAAATTTATAATAATTGCTAATATATGTTTGTTCATATTCACAATATAATTTTGCCACTATTTTTCTTTTTTCCACAACATGTTTCAACTTCAGTGAATCAAATAAAAGGCTTGTTTTTTGTGACTTGCATGGCTTCTCTACTGTTTTTTAATGTATCTATGTAAAGCAGCTTGGATAACCAGTGTACAAAATCATTTTAAATTATATTTAAGCACAAATAAACAAAAGCAGCAGGCTAATTCTTCATACTGAATACAGATAAAAATCAAAGCATTGCTATACAGTTATTTTGCTTTGGACCATGGATAAATTTAAAAACGAAATATCTTTGCTGTTTAAAGGTTGGTGAATAACCGCTAATTTTTCCCCTTTTATTTATATTATTATTATTATTATTATTATTATTTACAAATAACTCAAGGCAGTGAACATAAGCAACATATACTTTCCTCCTATTTTCCCCACAGCAGCAGCCCTGTGAGGTGAGTTGAACTGAAAGACAGTAATTGGCCCAAGCTCACACAGCTGCCTTTCATGGCTCAAGTGGAACCTGAACCTATGGTCTCTTATTTCCTAGCTAGCCTGGTGCCTTAACCACTAGACCAGGGGTATTGGTCTTGCATAGTCACATATCATCACATGACATATTATGACTTTTCCCCCCTTTGCTAAACCAGGCATGGGTGTGGCCAGTGTGTGATGCATCTGACCCGTGGGCCGCAAGTTTGACAGCCCTGCACTAGCCAAAAGTGTCTGCCATATTCTTGATGAGTATGCCTCTTAAATTAAGGTTTGGGGGTTTTTTTAGCCTTAAAGTCAATCTTGACTCCTGCCATCTGCCTGGATAAGTCCCTACAGTTTTATTGGCAAAATTTCACAAGTTATTTGCCATTGCCTCTTTCTTGACCTGAGAGAGAGTGACTGGCCCAAGGACACCTTGCTTTGTGCCTATGGCAGGACTAGAACTCATAGCTTTAACCATTATCTCCAAGGAGGCTCTTTAAGTACTATAAATGACTTCTTCCAACTTCAGTCTGGTTCCCACATCACAAAGGGATATTCAGTTTGGATACAGAATTACTTACACGTGAATATAAAGAGTTCTTGGTAGAGGTTTACTGCTTTAAAGTAAAGCAGTGTACTTGGAGTCGACTAACAGTCAACATACGGTGACTGTTGAGCGGTGAGATCAGTGGTGGGATTCAATTTTTTTTACTACCATTCTGTGGGCGTGGCTTGAGAGTGTGGCAGGGCAAGGATACTGTTAAATCTCCATTTCCTCCCCACCTCACTGACCTGCTTTCCAGCTCTGTTCTCCTGTGCAGGGCAAAAAAGAAGACCCAGCCAATCAGGACTCAGGAGGCAGAGAATCGATGGGGGTGGGATCAGTCAGAGGAGGTATTTGCCAGTTCTCTGAACTACTCAAAATTTCCACTACCATTTCTCCAGAACTGGTCAGAACCGGTTGAATACCACCTCTGGGTGAGATTTAACAGGTACCAGCCTCACTAAACTATTTTTAATTAGCTATAGTTTCTCAGCAGTCTTCAAAGTATGAAAGACACTATAATATTCTAATTAGGAAATCACAGTAGTTATTAACTCTGTCCAGAAGTATTCCATCATTTCAGATTATTTCTAAGTATATTATATATATATATATATATATATATATTCTATGGGCATCCAAAGAGAAGAAGATTGATATAAGAACTTTTTACAAATCTCAGTCATGTTTTATTGATTAGATACTGATATGCAGCAAATGACTCTAGCATTGGACTTATTTACAAGAATGCTGATCTGCCTGGATAAGTCCCTACAGTTTTATTGGCAAAATTTCACAAGTTATTTGCCATTGCTCCTTCTTGACCTGAGAGAGAGTAAAATTTGCTTTTGACAGGCCTTGAGTTGCAATCATGACCACAGTCCGGTGCTTTGGAAAAATAATTTACAGTAAGAATATCCTGAGAGCTTGGAGGGAAAGATGAGAAACAATCTTTGTAGTTTGTGACTGGGCATTTTTTGACAGGCTATGCCCTTTACATCAGCCATTTTAAGGAAAGGACGGCACTTCCATCATAGTCATTTTTTGACAACTCACAGAACATGTTATTAAAATTTCAGGTGGACCTGCTAGATCAAAGGTTTGTCCATGCTTCCCTTGGGGTGGTCAATTGAAGTTGATGTCATTGAAGACAACTTTTTAAAACTAAATTTTATGCTATTAACCAACTTCAGCACATGCTACTACAACATATTATTAGTTTGTATCCTACCTTTATTGTTTTTATAAATAACTCAAGGTGGCAAACATATCCAACATACCTTCCTTCTCCTATTTTCCCTATAACAACCCTGTGATATAGATTACTTCTCTAGGCATCCCTGTTGCAGCTCAATTCACATTTATTACTGCAAATCTATCAATTGTTAGCAAACCATATTTATTTCCCTGTTTCAAGAATGAGTTATATTAAACAATATTAGATAGAAAGTATAACAGTACATGCCAGTGTACAGAGAAATGATAATTGTTCTTACCAGTTATAATACTCTAAAGATCTTTCCTCATCTGTACTGCTCTTGGAACCAAAATGCTTGGAGAAAACACTTCCCCCCATTTTGGTAGCTATCTGTGAGGATTCAAGATGAAGTGAGATGGCAGCTAACAAACTGAATAAATAAAATAAAATAAATTCAAGACAGAAGATGTATAAAAGAATGCAATGACCTGTGCAAGCTAGAGGTTTTCCTGACTGCTAGGCCATCTGCCTTGTACATCCAGTCAGAAAACTTCAGATGCCTTTTTCTTTAAATCTTGATATTCTTAAGATTATAATCCTAGGTGAGTCCACAAGACCTATGCAAGCAGTATTGATAGGTGCTTTGAAGTGGATAAAAAAAAAACTGATTCAATTTTGGGCTGTGCCTCAATTCAGTTAGATGAAGCACTGACTAAGTGCCCGTAGTTCTGGTGTCAATATAATTGCTGTAATATGGTTCAGATTTCAGTAAGTTTAAGGCACTGTTTTATTTTGCAGAACAGCCTTAAAGGGGTGCATTAATCATGGCATCAATGTAAGGTTCTTGTCTGAGGCCTTGCAGAGCTTTTTAAAGAAGTCTAGAACATCTAATAATGTCAACCAATCAGGATTGGCATCTAAATTGACTGGTAGCTAATTGTCCTCAGAGCCTGCCAATAAGTTCCAGCTCCCAGAGCTTCAATAATAAATTAACATAAATATTTTAATCTCTCCTCAATTAACATAACAGTAAAATAACTTATTAGATTTTCCTCCTGTTGATGTCTCACAATCCTTTTAGATGCTTAGTGGTTTGCCAAGAAATTCTTTATAATAGGCTGTTTTATAGAAAAGTGGAGGTGGTGCTAAAGGAACATTGATTTGGAAAAAGAGCTGTGTGGCTAGCATCCTCATAAACCAATGTTGCTCTCAAACATGTTTCCAAGTGCAAATATGTTTACTGATGGCATAGCATAGCTTTGTGAGCTGCATTGATTGCCAGTCTGTTCCCAGGTCACTGCTTGTTATTGCTGTCTCTTTTTAAGATATTAGCATACATGTGATTTCATACACACGCTCTGGATGGGATGGAGATAATGAAGAATTTAAGACAAAGAATAATGACAATAATCAGCTGACCTAGCAGCATCTAATTTTTTAGGCCAGCTTCCACTGACCTTCATCTTTAATAATATTGAACTGAAACTATATAAGGAACTAAATCTTTTATTTCCTTTCAATAAATAAAACATATGGAAAAAATCCCAACACTGACCCAGGCTGACTGTTGCATCTGATGATTCCATGTTCAAACAATCAATCCTTTAAAATGCTAACTGCTCATTTACTAATGTAATGGAGAACTAGAAACAATATCCTTGGAAATACTGTCAACTAACACCTGTCTGTTAGCCTTGTCATAATCCTTATATTTTACTATGTAGCATTTTATGTGAAAATGAGGCCATTTCTTTTTTTCTTTTTAAATAAAAAAGTTGACTTCTTTGATTCTTTATAGAGTAGCTTTCTCCAAAGTGGCCTAAATATCTGCAGGGAAGGAGCAAGAAAAAGCAAGCAATGTCACTACACTGTCTATGCCTGTGATGTGCCTTTGTTTGTGAAAGAGAAGAATTCCACAGATTGGCTCTGCTGGAAATCACAGTGTGATTTTTTTTTAAAAAAAAATAAAGGATAACTCTAGGTTGTTTTTACTTACTCTCTGTGAAATCAATATTTGGCTTCATCTCTCCATGAAATATATTAAATAAACAAATGAAATGACAACCTTCCCTCTGAAAATCTAGTAAAACTGGATTAAATTCATTTCAGTCTCAGTTTTTCTTGCTATTTATTTCCTGTTAATCTCGCTGAAAAAAATTACAGCCTTTCCTTGTCAAATCTGAAGAGATCTAGACCAGCAAATAAAACCTTCCAGTCTGAAGAGAGAATTCAGTTGGTCCATCTCATTAAATTGTACTTCTGAAGAAATTAGGTTATACCCATGAAATGGGAAAAACGTACGGAAATGAGTGCAAGCAACACTAGATTCATTAAAGCTGTTTTCCCATCCCCGTCCCCATTACCAGTGGCTGTATCCCTGTGATACTGAGAATACTGGTTAAGCTGGCACGAAATTAGAATGATCCTAGACTAGAGGCAATGCAGCAGAAATCACCTTTATTGCAACAAGGATTAGTTCTTTATATTCATGAACAATTAAATGTCTTTTTGCACATAGTGGATTTGCAGCTAGACAGAAGAGTAGAGGGGATTTAATTTGGGGACATCAACCAGTCTCCTGGCAACAGCTTTTCTGAGTCTCAACAATTAATTCCAGATTTATAAGGTTTAGCTAGCATAAAACTGCTGATGTTAACCCTTTGTATTCAGTTACTGGGTTCTGAAAACTTGCCGTTTTAAGTTCCTTGATCTTAAAAAAATAACTTTTCTTACATGGCTGTATATCAGTCAACCCCTCAATAGGGCAAAATAAAATTTCTCCTTGTGAATGAAAGCAAAACTGCAGGACTGCCTGTTTCAGATTTATTAACAGAAAGAGCTCATATTCTTTTAGACATTTGCTTGCAAAAGAAGCTTTTTATCATGCAGTTTCCCTGAATGACCTTTCTCTATTTTTACACTCATTTCCTCATTTTTTTCCCCCGCAAGAAATTCTGTTAAACAGACGGGTTGAAGAATAAAGAACTACCTGTACGCTGATTTTGGATGGATACCATAAGAAGACTTCTTTGTAGGATTTATATCCTAATTTGGATAAAGAAAATATATGTAGGTGATGAGATGGCTCCTAATATCAGCTGGATCTTCAGAATGATTAAAAAAAATGTTACACAATCTTCTCTCTTTTCTGTTAGCAATAAGTAATACATAGATTCTTGGGGTTCATCTAGGTTTTTTATGATTTGTCAGAATGTAAATATCTGAATGTAAACTAATTTTATCATTTACTCAACAGTGGTGAGATAACAGATATTGTCTGTCTCTTATATACTATTATCATTATAATACATGTATTTAGAACTACATCATTTCAGCATTTATTGGGCTTGATCGCAGGAGCCATTTATTTGTATGGTGCTTGCATAATTCACATGGTGAAACCATCAGTGCAGGTTGAAATGAGAAGCTTATTCTTCAGCCGGCTTTTTGCAGTACCTGATAGCATTTTCGAGAAAGAATAACTGACTAAAATCACCCAGCTGGTTTCTGTACTAAAGCAGAACAGAGTCTGGATTTCCCCAGTCTTAGCCTTCCCCAGTCTTAAATACAACACCATTCTCCATCTTCCCCTCCCAACAACTTCATTTTTCAAGCAAGTAAAAACATACAAGCTTAAGAGTTCAATACATACGTGTCATACAAGATTATAAAATAGGAAGAAATATACAGTTTCAAGTCCCAATTTCTTTGCTTTCCTATTTTCCCTTTACTCTGATAGATATTTTCCCCTTGACTGTACTGCTCAAGCAGAAACTTAATGTTAAACTTTACATTTCTATTTCATTGTATTCTCTAAGCCACCCAAGTTATCCCACTTTGAACCCTGTATTCATGCTTAAACATTACTGCTGAACATTTTTGGAAGAGTTAACTCTTCCAGAGAATTACAAGTCAGAAGGGGACATATAAGCTATCAACTTAAAGCATGCCTGCTTAGCCTTCCCTTGAACCTATCCAATGAAGGGAGCATATCATAATTTGGTGTAATTTCACTGTTGAACTCTGCTAATGTTGAAAAGTTGTTTCTAACATTCTGTCAGAATCCTTTCTGAAACTTAATTATATCCTGTACTCTGGAACAAGAGAGATCAAATCATAACCTTCTTCAGGCTGATATCCTTTCAAGTATTTGAAGTGTCCTATTATATTCTCCCTGGTTTTATTTCAAAGTTGACTCTACCAGATAAAATAATGTTCTTTGCCTTTTTCTCAACATGTTCCATTTTTAAAAATCTTTTTAAAAGTATAGTGTGGATAGTTGGACATAGTACTCAGTGTCAGTTTATTTTAATGTACAAGTTTTTGGCAGTATTTTCAAATCCATTCATTTGGACTTTTGAGAAGAATTGTGGAAAGGAAAACGAAGCCTTGCCCTTTAAGGAAAAGGCAAAGCTCTTTCCTTTGTGGATTCAAATTTTCCAGCTGGGAGATTTTACTGCAAAATGATTGGTCAGCTGCATTGGAAGTCAGAATCAGTTTATTAATAGGAAGGCAAGTAAGAAGAAGTCCTACAGCATTCCTGAGATTAATCCAATCTTGTGAGTAGAGAAACTCCTTTCGTATACCCTTCAGGTCCTTTGATTTTGAATCCTTGAAGTCTTTGATTTGTGTGTGTGTGTGATGAGTTCCTGTCTCTTGAGATTGGAATCTCTTCCTGGGATCTTGGTAGGAGTAATTGTTTTATAGTAGCTGCTTATTCACTTTGTAGCTACTTGTTGCATTGGGTTGCAATATCCTGAGTTTCCTGTTATGCCTTTTGGTTTGCTTTTCACAAGTTTTATAGTTTGCCATCTATTTGATTTCTATGGGAAAAGATCTTAGCTAATTTGTAGGCTTTTTCTGTATCCCATGCAAAGGTGGAGGCTAATGGAGCTGACCTTGCTTGTGTTTTCACCTATCCTTTCTTTTAGGGGAATTTTCCTTCCCCTTCTGATATTTTCAAATTTCTTTTTTTTTCCTAGGAGAGGGTGAATCGTAACTTCCAACAATATGGATTTTTAAAAAATAATATACACTGCAGCTTTTTCTTCATGTTTATTGTTTGTATTCTTTTGAAAGAATTACATCCTTTAATTGCTATATTCTAATCCCAGGAGTCTTTTCATCTTGTCTCCTTTATTTCTGTATTTGATAGCTAATTAGCCTGCTTTTATTCCTTGCTTTTTATGTCTACCACTCAGTAAAATGTAAATTGAAAAAGCTCTTTTTGCTTTTTATCCCTTATCTTTCTTTTTGCTGACATAAATACATGCCCAGCTTATGTCACAAAAAACTTTTGGTTCATTCTTCTGAAATAAAACAGCATTATTCACTGATGGAGATATACCAGCAAATTTGTAAAACATTCTTCGAAGGATATTCAAAAATATTTGGAAGAGGCCGTGTTTGGAGTAGTCTTCTGAGCTGGATATCAAGCAGATTTTATTTGAAAATACTATACTTAATGAGATAATAAAAATGTACTGCGGGAAACAGAGGCCAAGATAATAGCCACATGCTGACTTTCTTCGTTGTCCTTCTCATAATGTTTTAACATTTAGCTCAGATATTATTGCAACATTAACGTGATAGTTATTTGCTCACATTGGTGGCTTTTGCTGGAGCAGTGAACTTTTAAAAAAATCAATAAGAGGACAACAGGCTACTGATTATGCAGATGAGGGGAGTGAACATGAAACAAGATTGATATTTTTCAGGAATATTACCACATTTTGTTCATGGAGTTGGAAAGAACTCAGTAGAATGTCTAATGGATTTCAATGGGACCTGCATATGGTTAGGTATCTAAAAGCCCAGAGTGATGTTTAGAGATCCTGAATAGATTCATCAATATAGAAATCTGTGGGGATTCAGCTCAGCACTGATCTTTCTGAGTCTTGCAGCAAATATGTCAGACATAGAGAGTAGGTGGGCTGTTCAAATTCAATCAGAAAAACAGGCCATAGCTATGAGTCACTGGTTAGATCAGCCCTGACTCACACTAAGCCCTGCAGTGCGGGGCTTCTTCATATATAAAAAGTAGCAAGAGGAAAAGCAACTCAGGAAATGAAGAGCTTAACCTCCTTTGTTTCTCTGGCAATGTAAAAAGAAAAACAAGAAGGATGGAATGATGTTTCATGTATATCAAATTAATCTTTGGTGTTTACTTTGACTAGTGCTAGCCTATGTATTACTGGTTTAGCACTTACTGTTTAGCAAGTGATTTTATTTTATCTCTATGCTTACCTTTCAAGGACAACATAATCTTCTGTGTGAGCCCTGTTTTCTCTTCATATTGGAAATACTGTAATGTGAGGCTATAATTTTATGGGTCTTCAATTGGTTCCCATAATGAACTCTGATTGGGGAGGCTGTAGATAAAGTTTTTGTTCATTAAATGGCAGTAAATTTAGGATCTCTTTAACAGTTTTGGCCAGCCCTTTGAATAATATGCCTTCTAAGTTCTCCATGATATTCCAACCAGATTTTAGCCCACTTTTAAACACAAGAACAACACTTTTAAAATAATATAGTCACAAACTAGGCTTAATGTGTTTCATTTAAACTGGTGATTAAATTACCCAGTGTTTTGTATTCATACAATACACCATCTGCATTGCAAAATCTCAGCTTTAATTCTCTTGCAGATGAAACACTGTTGGGAAAGAGAAATTTGCTTTTGACTGGCCAAATCATTCCACAAAAAGGAAGAAATATTGGAAACAAAGTGTGTCTTCTATGCCAGTCTTCTCCAACTATTCAAGAGTCTCCACACATTTATATGTGACTAGCTGGAGAAGGTTGCATAGGAGGTCATGGAAGAGAAAGGGCAAATTGTCAGCATTCCAGAAAACCTCCACTCCAACAAATAACTCAGAGACAGACATCGTCTCCAAGGTAATTTTTATTTGAATAGTAAACTGGCGCATCTGGGAAATTCCAAATCTAAAAGTTCTGAGTTTCCTTACAATAAGTAAAAAAATTACAAATCTACCCCCTGCACCCATCATTGCATCACCCGCCCCAATCACCATCCATCCCAACTTGAGACGTCCTCTCCACCAGGTGCAGAAATAACATGACCTTGACTTAGAAGAAGAATGCTATTATGTCTAATCACATACACTCCAAGACATTCCCCTCTACCATTTTCCCAGACTCAAGAATATGGCAGTGTGGAAGCATCTGGTGCTAATATGGCTTCCAAAGTTGACACAAATGACAAATGTTTGCAATGATCTGACACAAACACTACTTCTTACAGATTTGTACATGATACACGAATGTACCAAAAGGCAGAGCTTGCACTGTGAATTTACAACACATGTTTTATCATTTCAGTATAATCATAGCTCAGGAAGGATTTCTATAGACAGCTGTATTAGATTGTTCCTTAGAATTTTAGTACCACTTATCTGCTGTGTGTGTGTGTCTGTGTGTGTGCACATGCGTGCATGCTCACACACATGTCCACGTGAAACAGAGGGACGGAAATATTGGTTCAGTTTCCATTTTTATTTGGTCTTGTCAGAAGCATATTTTTCTAATACTTTATGGAATACTTTTGCTACTCAGTAAAGAACTATGTAGCAAACTACAAAGGTGGTGGCATGATAATAAATCAAAGCAAAATTGTTTTGTAAAGCAACCAGATACAGGATTCATTGGCAGATTTTAAGAAGAGATTGGATATTCATTTGTCTGAAGGGTTTCTTGCTTGAGGAAGGGGTTGGACAAAAGACCTATAAGGTTGGTTCCAACTCTGTTATTCTGTTAATTGATGTCCTAATAGGGCTTTGGAAGAAAATATATTTGATTTAAAGATATGTGCACTGCACAGCTATGCTTAGTAATGATAACAGAAAACATTTCTACTGGAGTAAATTATGTGTTTTTGAACCAGAATAAGTAACATAGATGTGTCATTTTGTTCTATGCTTAAAAAGTGAATTTTTGGCAGTCTGATCCTGACACAGCTTAACAAATTATCCTCTCAAATCTTATCATAATATATGAATAGGCCAACTATGCATCTTATTTTCTCATGCATGTCATTTGACTGTTTGCCTCTGCACTTCAATTCAAAAATTTAGAGCTTCTTTGTTCAGTCCTCCAAGTACTGTATTGAGTATTAGAAATGCAAAAAGCAGCACGGCTCACGTAGATACCATATTTCTATAATGGACTCAGAAAGTAAATCTTTACTGTATCTGCAGGCAGGAAGATGACAATACTTTATTTTCTGCTTCCTTTTTCTCAAATAAATATAATGATAAAAAATGGTTTGTGTATAAAGTGCACAATAACTACTGTGAGTCTGAGTTCCAATTGGTCTTTCAATGTCTACTATCATTTAGGTGCTTTTTAATCTTTCACATTACATTAAAGTAATATTAATTACAGTAATAAAACCTGTGAGCACTAGAGGTATGAAAACCATTCATTGACCAATCATATATATCTTTGATATTAGATTAATATGAATGTTTTCAGGCTAGAAAAACTTTTAGAAAAGTGCTTTTTGAAAGCACTTTTCTGAAAGTTGGGAGTATTATAAACAAAAATGTGTTGTTCTTTTTCTAGTGAATTTTACAATTAATTTATTTATTCATTTAATTTTTATAGTTTCCCATTTCAGTCAGTGACTCTGGGCATCTTACAATTCAAAAATATATTACAATTAAAACACTGACAACGTTTAAAACAATAAAAATAATGAAAATATCCAAAATAAATATGCATAATGACCAAGATCAGGTAACAATACTGTAGGGCCAGAAAATGGGGCACTTAACACATTCAGCACTTCAAGCTTGGGAATATACCTGTGTTTTGGGGGGGGGGCTTATGGAAGGCGAACAGGGTTTGGGCCATTCTAATTTCTGATGGGTGGGTGTTCCATAGAGTGGGGCCACTGCAGAAAAAGCCTGTCTTCTATTCCCTGCCAGCTGACACTCTTTATCTGACATGATCTGCAGCATGCTCATTCTGGAAAATTAATTTGGATGGGTAGAGGCTCTTGGAAAATGGTCCCAAGCTATGTAGGACTTTAAAGCTGATAACCAGCATCTTGAACTGCACCTGGAAACACACTAATAACCAATGCAGTTCATACAGAAATGATGTTATGTCTGCTATATCTGGTGCCATTTACTACCCAATATAGCCACAATTTGCACCAGTTGAAGTTTCCAAATACTCTCCAGGGGCAGCTTTATGTAGACCACATTGCAGTGATCTAAATGAGAGGTTACAAAGGCATGTGTTACTGTGAGCAGGGCCTCCTGGTCTAGGTATGGATGCAACTGGTGCCCAAACTGGTGTGTAAAAGGAGCTGCAAGTCCAGGAGGACCCCTAGATTATGCACTGGATCTGTCTTGGGTAGTGCAAACCCAGCCAGAACTAAAGATGGAAAAACCTCATCTCAAGAGGATCCAAATATCCACAGCTACTCTGTCTTGCTAGGGTTCAAGGTTGAATTGGACCATGTTTCACCCTGTTGAATTCCCAACAGCCTCCAGACACTGGAATACTGGGATAGGACATCCAGAGCATCACTCAAAGGGACTGAATTAGAGATATAAAGTTGGTTGTCATCTGCATATTGATTATATTTTACCCCAAACCAATGGATTATCTCACCCAATGTACATGTTAAATAGAAGGGAAAAAAGAACAGAATCCTGAGGCACCCCACAAAGTAGGGGCTGGATTTCTCTCATTCTATCAACAGTGACTTGGACCAGTGCCAATTGCTTGTTTTGTACTTAAATCATCCCCCCCAAAAAGTCATGAATATAATTTCACTAGCTGAAATTAATCTCTGCTCATTAATTAATGAACTTCAAAAATAGCACAATTGATATTTATTCAGATGTACTAAAACAATGTACATTCATTTAGAATTGTAGTCTAAATTAATCTTTGATTTTGGTACTTTCCCTCAGTTCAGCTGTCTTCTTAATACATATGTATAGGATGAATATGCTATAACTGTGCTGTAGCAGTTCAATGCATGTAATTTTGTTTCCTTGAATGTATTGCCATGACTGTATGTTGCAAAAAAGGTGCTGATGCTGGATCAGTCAAATTGCATCTAATTTGCTTACTAGTGGTGATCTGTGAAGTAGATGCCAAACAAAGGTTGGCAAAGTTAAATCATAGAACTATCTATGGGCATTGTTCAAAATATTGAAGATGAAGCAAAAAGCCAAACTCTCTGGGACAAATAAGCTATATTTTAGAGCCTCTCTGGATAGCTTGGTTTAAATGAATGAGCAGCAGCTGCTGCTGTGTACTGTAATAATGACTGCAGGATGCTTAATCTTCCGCTTCTGTTGCTTTACTAATACATATATATTCTACTGGCAGATCTCATGAGAAGCTGCAATTTCTGTGAGCTGCTAAATGAGTTGAAGAGCTACAAAAATATCAGCACCACATTTTGATGGATGGGAATAAACCATGGAATCCTTTTAAAACCACTTTAACAGTAAAATAATGGGCAGCATCAGCCAAAATCTCCAGACAAAGTATGATTTTCTTCTGTACTTTCTCTATTCCAGCCACTCTTCCATTTCCTTTTCTGTCTTTACAGAAACAAATCCCCATCTTCTTCAGCACACTCATCATGACTATGAAAAACATGATGGAACTCCATCTTGCTTAGGATTCTTATTTTCTTTTAAAAGTAACAAGATTAAATCTTTCATTTCTTATCAAAAGATTTAGTAAGGTGCTGCAAGTACACATTAATAAAACAGGCATAAAATCTTCAAAAATGTATGATTAATGGAGAACATGGTTAGGTTGTTGGACAGATCCAGACAAATCCAGTTTAAAATTCTTGCTTTATTGTATGGATATTTTGGAATTTTCTTTTTATTTAATGTAACTATGCCCCCTCCCCACTTTCCTAATGTAACAAACAGAGAGACAGAGATAGGTCAAGAGAAATAGTGCACTGAAATGTTTTCAGACAGTGAGGCTTGTGGAAGAATAATGAAATTCCCACAGTGGAGGAATTGATTGTAAAAATATCAGAACTGCAGAAATGGCAAAACTGACTAGTTTGTTCAGAGAACAAACACACACACAAAAACTTTTTTGAAAGACCAGAAGCTTTATATATTTATCTGTACTGAAATAATAAAAAAGGAATTGTTGATTTATGGATATGAAGACTAAAAATGAGGAGGACAAAATGAAGGGGTGAAGGGAGTTGTAAAATACTTTAAGGGGGAGAAGAGATAATAAGAGTGCAATTATCTGTTGAAAAGAAGGTTGGAAGTAATCTATATATTTCTTAACTTTCCTTTTCTCTTCTTGCATTTTTCTGTTTTGACAGGTGACTATATGAGCAATTTTACTAAATATAATTAAAAAACCCAGAACTTGAGGTATTGCTTTAGGAAAGAATAACATAAAAACAATGTGGGAAACATATGGCAGTCATGTGCCAGGCCAGTAGGGAAAAAGCTGTTTAAATGATTTCTAATAACATTTTAAAATATGTTATTGTTTGGGATATTGTTATTTCCTCCTCCTTGCAAAATCACTTTTCCTAAGAGCAAATACAGTAGCTCTGGGGAGATCATTGCTCTAAAAATCAGCACTTGAAAATAAGTATTTACTACTATAAAATCTCAGCAAAAATGTGATTTAAAAAAACCCTGAATACTGACATTTTTTCTTTGAAAAAAAACTGCTGTTGTTTATGAGAATAATTGATGAGTTTAGTAATTTATTATAAAACTATCCAATTGTTGGATTATATGTTAAAATGTATTTGAATATTATCTGAGGTAGTTATGAATGATTCCATTAACTAACCCATTAAATTAATTCAAGATTTAAAGCTCATCAATTCAAACTCAACTAGGCTTAAAGAGAAGAATTAAAGGTCTCATATTAATTTATCATCATCATCATCCCAAATTGATTCATTGTCTTTTCATTGAAGACTGTAGATCATAATCTACCATGCCACTCCATTTGAGCATTGAATCTTTTTCAATTTCTCAATCTATACTGAGACAGAGAGAGACAGAGAGAGGGAGGGAGGGAGAGAGAGAGTATTTAAATGCAATCCTATAATTGGTGAAAACTAATCAGTACCTCAATCATTCAACCACAAAGGTGGTAAGTTTAGCTATTAGATAATTTTCTGGTTGTTGGCTACCACCATGACATCAGAAATGGATAACATTTTTGTTGAGGTAGCCATTTTTGTAAACTGCCTTGTGTTGGAAGAAATGTCCATCTGGGTTCAGTTCCAAGTGGGGAGAAAGATACTGGAAACATGGAGCCTGCCTGGAAGGATGGTTTAATGGTGAAGCAGAACCACCAGGGACATGTGATTCTGGGTAGCTGAATGGAATGAGTGTTATTTATACCTTATTTTGGGCTTTGAACTTGAGCTTCCTGTTGCTGTGGCAAGGAATGTATTCCATTGGTTGCAGTTAGACTCCCATGTGGAGTCATGCTTGTCTGAATCATGTTTGGTAGAACCTTGATGGGTGATGTAATGAAGGGGCTTAGTTGTGCCATGTGGTGAGCTCTGCTGATAGATAATTCTAATGTCCTGGAGAGTGAAGGTCTTTTGTCTTATAGATAAGCTGGCACCAAAATATCTGCTGGGGGCAGGGAACTGAGTTTCTGTTTCCTTTAAGATTTTAATTTCTCTTTTAGGGCAAATATTCTACCTTTTAAATATTTCCTAGAATATTTCATTCTTCTAGGAGAGGGGTGGGTGCTAACTTTCTTCACTGGAAAAATAAAAATTATAAGAAATAAATAAATGTATTTCAAAATAAATATTGAAATAAATCCTATTTAATGGAACATTAATTGATCAAATAGCAAGTTGATGGACTTATAACAGTTAAAATTATACCCACACACAAACACATTTTTAAATAATAATATTGATTACAATACTAAAATATAATACAAACTAAAGTTAAAAACAACAGAAAGGAGTAAAAAGTATAAGAAAAATAAAAAGGAAAGAAGAAAAATTAAGAATATAATACAGAAAGAGAAAATAAATATATAAAGAAGTATTTCCCAACCTTTATAGGTTTAAACAAATTTATGATACTTCATTCCCTCCAAGGTTTCAAATAATTCTATCTTCTTCCTATACCCATCTCTTGTCTATAAATAAATTCATAAGACACAGTCTTTTCAATCCTGGTGTCAGCAGAAAAGTCCATATAGGGTTGTCAGAAGCAATAAGATATCTTGTTTAAATCTTGATCCAACAAACCAACTTTATATTCCTTTCTTTTACTTCTAACATTTGGTTCATTGCTCAGAGTTCTTCAAAGTTTTAACAGGCCTCTTTTATAAACCCAATTAGAAATAATTGTCTGAGTTTCACTCTATTTGTAATTTGTATTTTTCTTTTACATTTTAAAATATCAGCCAGTTTCTTTTGTAGATCCAGTGAAGCATCCATTTCTAAATCTAATGATTCACCTGTCAGTTATCAATCTACTTTTGATACTATCTCTTTTTGATATAAAATTTGTTCTACATCTGTCATTTCTTAAACAACTATTTAGATTAGGTTTACTGGCCCATATATGTATGCAGTTTCATGTGATGTTAAACATTATCTCTTTTTAAAGTATGTTAAACATTGTCTCTTTTTAAAAAGTTATTTGTCAGACCATACATTTCCATTTTTGGATGTTCTGTTTTTCAACAAACTTGGTACTTTACTAAAAATAAAATCAAATTTAAAATGAGGCTTTCTTTCATCTAAACAGAAAAATGAAAATGAGATTGTGCAGTATTGTCACATAGTCTGTAATTCACTGCAGACAGATAAAATTAATATGATAGGTGACTCATTTCTTGCACTTGCTAGTTCCCAATGATTCATATGATCTGAGCAAATTCCTAATTCCCAGTAAGGGCAGGCTACTTAAAATATTGTTTGGCATATAACTGAACATTGGCAAATGTCAGCTCTGATAAACTTATCTCTTGAAGATGGGCCCAAGAAATGCTAAGAAAATTGGTTCTGTTTTTTTTTTTAAGAGAAAAATAATATGCACAATATTCAGTGTGCCATTTTCTAAGAGAAGAAATGGATATATAACTATTAAAAAGCAATAAAATCAAATAGTTCTGTCTGTTCTTAAAACAGTCAGTTATAATCTCTGCCTCATAATTTCTCATGTATTTGTTTTGAAGAAAAGAAATGCTTAGGCTAAAAATAATGCAGCTTCATTATTTTTCCACTTCTAGATTGAATCTGAAGACGTAATTTCCCTTATGTTGTCCATATCTGCTGCTTATTGTAGAAATTACTACAGCCATGGCTACCTAGATGGTTTCTCCACAGATATTGGTTTATAACTGTTATCATGAACATTATCTGCAAATAAATGCAAAGGTAAAAATAAAGGAGTACCTGTGGATTTTATTCCACTAGCTGTTGCCCATTATAGGAACTGGTGCTGGTCTCCATTTCAAAGCCATTGAACCAGCACTGTCCAAAGACATTTCCATGGTCATATGGCCAGCATGACATCATGGAGCACTGTAACCTTCCCACCAAAATGTTATCTACTTGCATTGCAAACTTTTGAACTTCTAGGTTGGCAGGAGCTGGGACAAGGATGGGAGCTCACCCCATTGAGTGGCGTTCAGGTCTTAAATCTGGGCTGCTGACTTTCCAGCCAACAAGTCCAGTGTCTTAACTGCCAAGTTACAGCACCTCTTAGTTTCCCCTCCCCCATCTGCAAATAGAGGGGGAATATTTCAACAGCAGGATGGGAATTATGAGCAAGCACACCAGGTTAGGAAAGGCTGTAATGTGCCATATTTGTCAATTGAGAATTGTGGCACATTTTCAGTCATAGTTCTCCTATTGTAATATGGCAAGTAAGATAGAGCATAAGACATATGTCCAGAAGCTTCTGTGGTGGATAGCCAAATAAATAAATGGATAACATTTTAACTGTTCCTTAATAGTTACTAATTCAATAGTTTGGGTCTGACCAATTTTAGCTTTGTTTAGATAAGAGATGTTTTTCAGGGTAGCATTCCACAAACTTCCTTGGGATGCTGGGTATAGACTGCTAGTACTGCGAATATTGTATAATAGATTCATTGAAAGGATTATAGTTTGAATACTACTTATAGAGGAGATATTATCTTCAATGTCTGTACTTTCATATATGTTAATGCTTTTGATTTGCTTAGCTTCCCCCTCCCCCATTTTTACACCTAGAATTACATATTTGGAACAGCCATGAGTGGAATTGTGCCTTGCTAGACTTTGCATGTGATTTGTTTCAAACAGTTGAATAAGAAAGAAATTTCTTATCCTAAGCAAATTATCCATTCTTGCTAAGAACATCACAATACCATCTGCTCTTGTTCTGCTGTGCTCTTATTGTTTTACTTTTCCCTGACTTGACTTGTAAATAACCTACTCCCATTATTCCTTAGCCCTATTCCATTATGAAACTTTTAATGATATTTCGTTTGGTGATTAAAAATGAGTCATATTAAGCATTTCTATATGTTCCCAAGAAAACACTAGCCATATGCTTCCACTGGAGAATACTAAGGTTATCTAGGAGATCCCTCTATGCATGAAGCACATTAATGGGGCATCATTTGATGACAATAATGGCACTGCTGTCTTTGACCCAAGAAGCCTATTCATTTATTTAGATGAGAATTCCAATATCATTAAAGCCAAACAATGAACTATCATGTACAATTTACCTGTGCATAGCACACACTTTCTGGGAAAAGGACCAAAAGGACAATATTTCCATGATTAACATAATTACATCCAAATGTAGCTACCGTAGAAATGATTCTGTGGCATATGCATATTGAAACTTTTCCTGAAACAGAAATGGTTTTTTGACAGTCACAGACAACTGTTATACTGATGTATAATTATTGCAAATTATAACTTCCAATCATAATTAGTCATCACAAATGTCACTATAAACAACTTTATATAGACTTAAGGTTATTTACAAAGTTGATAGATCACCGAATCTTTTAACAACTTCCAAAATACTGAAATACAATTAAATCCTCTAAAGTATAATAAAGCATTAAAAACCAGATTAAACAACTATAATAATAGTTTCATAAAGCTATTAAATAACAGCAGAACAGGGCTTTCCCTGGCTGCTGAACCACATCTCCACTATCAAAGATTGGAACCACCACTATAGTAGACATGGAACTATGTTAAGTACCCCTAACCCTTCTAGGCACTCCCAAACATGCTATCAAAAGTATCATGTAGGACCAATATGGAGATCTCTTCAAATGTTATAAACTGGTGTGACCAAAGCCAGATTAATCAGGATGGGAAAAGGTCCAGATAATGTAAACCTTGGCAAATTGAATGGTCTTGTTGCAAAATCTTGTGCAAATTAATCACAGGCGCCAAGCAGGACGTTTTCTTGTTCATTTACTACTCTATTCAAGGACTTTAGCTAACAGTCCACTGATACTATAAGAAGAAAATACATTTCATCTCCTTTACCATCACAGTAGTAGCTTGAACAGGCTTGCACCTATGCTTAATAAGGTTCATTTTTGTATCTCAAAGTGGCATCTTTGGTATTGTTTCCCAGTTTCAGATGCCAAGGCATGAGAATTGAAAGTCCCCAAACATTATTACACATGGTAACACTAACACCAGATCAAGGAACATGGAGTAGAAATCAGCTAGCAAAAAGATGATTGGTATATCAGAAATATATGCCAATTCCCAAAAGTGTTTGTAGAGTTTAAGATTATGGAACAGTTTGGGCTGAAAGAATAAAAAGGTGTGAAAGAGCTTACAGTCTATGGCACATACTTTGCACTGGTTATCATTTCTTTATCATCTCCTTGAATCATATCTGTCTTTTCTCAAAATTGTGTGATAGTTGTAGAGGACAACCATAAGATCTTAGTCAAAGACAAAGTTGTTTTAAGGAGTTGCTGGTAGTTTCTGTGTGAACGTCCCTTACACATCATAAAAAGCTAGCAAGAACTTCTGATCTGATCCTTTGTATGAAATATTTAAATGAACTATCACATTTGCCAAGAAAAAAAATTGAAAATCCAGAAGCTTAGTTCAGAAGCAGGCAATCCATATATAATTTAGGAGAAGGTTGCTTTATGTTGCTAATACATATTAACTGCTGATGCCCTTGAAATAAGTTGTTATAGAAACAGGCTGAACTGTGATACAAGTTTAATTCTAGAGTCATATCACAATAGTTATAAAAAGGAGTGGGATTCTACCAGTTCGCACCTATTTGCTAGATCTGGTTGTTAACATTCTAAGCAGTTCGGAGAATCGGTTGTTAGGAGAAATTGCTGGCCTAATCCTGTAAGGAAGGCAGGAAGGAAATATTCTGGTGTTGCTTACAGAAACTGCCTTTCTGTTAACCATTATTACATTCTTGGCAGGGCTAGACTTCCTGTCTCTGGAACTTCTCTGGATTTTTTCCCCCTCCTTTGCTGGTACTTTGCTTGTGTGGAGTGACCATTCAAAGTTACAATGGCACTGAAAAAAAAGTGACTAATGACCACTTTTCACACTTACGACTGTTGCAACATCCCCACAGTCATGAGAGGGCAGGCAAGGAGATGCGTGCCTCAATGTGAGTGATATTGAGTTGGCCATGCCCAGCCAATAACATGACCACCAAGCCATGCCCACCACCTAAACCACACCCACAGAACTGATTGTTAAAAATTTTGAATCCCACCCTGGCTATAAATAATTAGCTACACAAAAGGTTTTAAAAGCCAATATAATATCTCAATATGTCAAACTGGGAAATAATAGACACAGAGACCATGTCCTCCAGCAATTGAATTTTCAAGAAGTTAGCTTAGAAGGAGATATCTTATATAGAGATACAAAAGTGGAAGAACTTTTTTATTTCCATAACCAAGGGACACTAATGGATGTGCAATTATACATTTAATTGTTCAAGAGTGTCACTACTGATTGACATAATGGCTTCCTTTCTCTCTGAAAAGTATAATTATAGACATCACTCCATCCCACTGATCAATCCTTTAATTTGTCTTTGGCCAAGGAGCTTGAAATCCAATTCCTCCCTCGGCTTCAAAACCAAAAAAATCAATAAAAGAGCCCTAAAACTAAGGACACATTTGTTATTTTTTGCAACCAAGTCACAGCCTTTTGAAATCAATGTATGCATTATGAACTCATTTAAAAATAAAAAGTAATAGTTCAAATTTTAGCATCTATTTGTGTATTTCTCCTTGCTACATATTGCGGTTTGAAAGAAGAACTGAGGGAAGTTGCAACTTTTCTTTTGGTGATAATCTGTGAGAAAACTTCAGCCTAATGAATCTCATTTGGAAATCTCAGTCTAATGAATCTCATTTGGGAAAGGAGCATTAAAGAAAAGAGATAAATAATTAACAAGTGATATTTCAAACCCCTTCAGAGTACCAGGAGTTCAATACAAAATTACTTCCAGAAGAAAATAGAAAAGAAAGGATAATGAAGAATGGTTAAATTAAGAATAGGCATTGGGCCATATTACAAAAATGCTTAAACAAAGAGCCAAAAATAGAAGCCATAAGCTATGGAACAGGTGGTTAATACTGCCTCATTCACCTGCATTAACTGAATATAACTTTTACTGGTTTGAAACAGATTACTTTTAATTGAAAGTGGAATTGAAGACTCCATAATTTCTTTGTTAAAATTAATAATATTTAAAATATATATTCAAATCCCATACCTGGGTAATTCCAAGCTCTGTTTTGTAATATCTCATTTGATGAAAGTTTACATCCTCTATTGTGTTTTGCTTGTTTGTTATAAAAAGGTTGCTAAGTTTACATTTTTGTATCTATTTTTTTTCTCCCATGAACCAAACAGCTCCATTTACAGTTTTAAAACAGAGGTCAGTTTTAAATCTGAGTTCCCCTGAGATTCTTATGTGGATTCTCCCTTATTCTTTTCCATTTAAAATGAAATTAAAACAGGAAATTAAATTTTAAATTAGATGTGATGTAATGGCATATCCTACCAGTCTCCATAGGGAGTATTAGTGGATTAATTTCTTTCCTGTATTCCTCAGAAACAAATTTTTTTTAAAATGAAGAACTTTAGTTAGAACCAGAAGTTGTACATATAATCCTATGTATGTATAAATGGAAACCCAACTAAAGCACTGTGCAGGAATTTCTCTGATTTGTCTCTAGAACTGAGACCAAAGAGGTCTTGTACACATTGAATAGAGTGAGAAAAATCCACTTTTATTCTAATTCATGCAGTTACTGCATAATTGCGTAATTGCCAAGCTTAAAAATAAGCTTGAGGTCCTTGGAGAGAGAAGTATGTATACAAGGGTAGCCACAGATTCAAAGTCATGGTTAGGATAAATTCCTAAGCAGGGTTGTTATCCGGGCTAATATGTTTTGTAGTCATTGCATAAAAGTACAACGCTTATTTAAAAAAAAATTCATACCATCAGTTTACCAGAAGATGTATTTAGATGTTACTTCATTTATAGATTTTGGTCTTTAAATACTATTTTTTATCAAGCTCATGTAATGGTGGATTTAAGTTTTTGAAGAAGCTGTATTGTTTTTGGGTTAGTTTTGGATCAGTTTTGTTCATGTCTATAAAAATATTCTAGGAATATAAGAATATTCCTAGAATATTAGCCCATCTCAGAATAAATATAGTCATGATCTGTTGTTATTTTTGGTGGTGCTGTGATTATTAACACTCACACTATCTTTGTTTTGGTTCTATTGCATAACTAAGGTAGCATTTGGCATTTGTAATCCTCTCCCTTTCTCCCTATAACCTAGTATAGTCTTTTATTTTCAAAACCTAGACTAAAACCTGTATACAGTAGAGCAATATGAGGCAAGGACCTATAAGCTCATTGCTTTCCTTAATCTTTCTGTCTTATCCACTGTTTTTCAAATTCCTGGCTTTATTTCCACCCTCATTGGAATGAAGTTACCGTGCAAGTAGATTAATTGTTGCATATATTCAAGCTCCTTTCAAAGATTGAGATATAAAGCATTGAACTAAGTGGCAAAGCTATGCATAATGCTATCCTCAGAGGAACCAATGAATTTGCTTTGAATTTAAAAAGTCCAGTGTTATGTTTATAGCAGGGGTGTCAAAGTTGCAATGACACATTGTCGTCACATGACATATCGCAACTTTCCTCCCTTCACTAAAAAGTGGGTGGGCGTGGCTAGCTGATGACACATCCAGCCCATGGGCCACAAGTTTGACACCCCTGGTCTATAGGAAAGAAATTTGGGAGCTCAGAGAATTAAGTAAGCATGTGATGGTTGTGGAAGCATATAGTCTCTTTTTCCTTGCTTGCCCAACCTTTTTCAAATGATGAACAATCTCAATAACACATTTTCACCTTGCTTAGCAGGCACACAGGGCATGATCAGAAGAAATGCAGGAATTCTATGGATTTGAAATTAAATCCAAACTGCAACAAGTAATATTACACTAACTGGTAATATTACACTAATAACGAGCATACAAAACATTTGCTAGACCAATACTTGAATACAGCTCATCGGTCTGGAACCCACATTATGTATCTGATATTAACACAGTTGAGAAAGTCCAGAAATATTTCACAAGAGTTCTCCACTCCTCTACTCGTTGCAGAATACCTTATGCCACCAGACTTGAAATTCTAGAACTAGAAAACCTAGAACTACACCGCCTTCAGTCCGATCTATGTATAGTATATAAAATCATACATTGCAATGTCCTACCTGTCAATGAATACTTCAGCTTCAACCATAACAACACAAGAGCACACAATAAATACAAACTCAAGGTTAATTGCACCAAACTTGATTGCAGGAAATACGACTTCAGCAAAAGAGTGATCAATGTCTGGAATACTCTACCTGACTCTGGTTTCTTCCCCAAACCCCAAAAACTTTAACCTTTGACTGTCTACTATTCACTTCACCCCTTTCCTAAGGGATCTGTAGGGGGCATGCATAAGTGCACCAACGTGCCTACCGTCCCTGTCCTATTGTTTCTTTTATTTTTTATTTTTCTTATATGTATCCATGTATTCATAACTATGTTTTTACTTATACCTATTATCTTGTAAGCAATTGACAAAAATAAATAAAATAAATAAATAAAAAAGTCAGATCTATATGTTAACAGAAAATAAGACAAACCCTTTCTAATGTCTGCTTTTTCAAGCAGTTGCAATCTTGTTTCCCATCACGAGGGCAGAACCTGAACATGGCCATTTGCTTCTCCAGAGAAAAAATAGGCTATAAATGGGATCTTTAAAAGAGACAAACAAACAAACGAGTTGGATGCTTGTCCCTTGTACTAATAAATGGAAGGAAACTGAATATTGATGAATTAACTCCCAGGGTAGATTGTAGCACAGCCAGGGTTTAGAACAGAATAAACATGTAGTAGTTGGACGTTAGTCTCACAAGATGTGCTATCAAGACTATGACTAATTGTCATTTTAGATATTATAGGATTTTCATAAATGTTTAAAAGCTTAAAATGAGACAAAGTTTCTCAACAATAAATTTCTCTCTAAATTGCAAACACAGCTGTATCCTTTGGGATAAATGAATAATTTCTCTAATAAATAATAACAGAGTCTGAGACAATAAGTTTTTAAATTATAGTTAGTGTCAAAATAATTGTTAATTGGTTGTGATGATGCATGGCTCTTTCTTCGTTACAGGATTTTCTCAGAGGAACTTAACAGAGAATACAGGAGGTTGCTGTACTGTTCTTACCAGAAAAAGCTAAAGTGTTTGGGATCTGTACTTTTGGGAAGAAGTGACTAAGGGAATATATAATCATGGCTCATAAAACAATGGATGTTATGGAGAAGGGAAGCGGGGAAAACTTTTTTGTTCTCCTTTCAAAACATTAGAACCAGAAATCATCAAATAAAGCTGACTGGAAGGTTGTTTAAAACATATACTTCCTAAAGATATAATTAAGCACAAGACCATTATAACCATTATTACAACAAGACAGTAATGGATGGTCAGTAATTTGAATGGCTATAAAATCAGATTAGAAAAATTCACCATCAAGCAAGTCCTAACATTTTATTGAGAATAGTGAATACTGTCTCAAGGACAGAAGAAAGGTGAGTCTCCATCTCCTGCTTTTGGATATCCCAAAGGCATCTGACTTGCTGAGGAACATCATGAGAAAGAGCCATAGCCCAGCATTTGTTCTTCACATTGTTAGTCAAATGTCTCTGGGGATCACCTCATCTCTCTGGAAGAGATTGCATGTGAAGAAGAGATAAATCTCTTTCATTACCAGATCCCTTGTCCCATGGATAAGCAGTTTCATAAGCTGGTTTTGAAGGAGCTCTCAAAATTTGCTCTGGCTTTGTTCTTCCTTTTTCCCATGCTCACTGTGGGCTTGCCTTGGTAAAGTAAGGGCAAAATGTTTTAAAAATTTGTGACCTCACCTAATTGTTTTACCATTTATTGGGGAAATTACTTTTCCCAGTTTGATAACTGTCAAATGCTCTGATTTCCAACCCCTGAGCTCTGGCCTGTTGAGAACCAGGGGGCAAGTGCAGGTATATTTGTGCAAATAGTGCACACATGCAAAACTATCTTCCCCCATCCCTCCCACCGTCATTGCCACCACTGGAAAGAATGGGGACACAGATCTAATGGAGCCAAAAAGATTCTGTAGCACAGGGCTGTCAAACTCGTGTTGTCACAGCAGCATCATGTGATGTATAAGGACTCTTTTCCCTTTGCTAACTGGGCATGGGTTTGGACAGAGTGTAACACATCCTTGACTACCCTGCTGTAGCAGAATTTACAAAGACATACAGATCACTATATATACCTGGAAATTGCAATGAGTAGTGTTAGGATAATGTAACACAATTGTTTTTACATGCAGGGAAGAACTGAGGAGATATCAAAGTACTATATAAATTTTCAGTATGACTTTTGTAACAAAAAGTCTGACATATAGATGGAACATAATGTTTGATGAATACTTTATTTATAGTTAATACTGAAAAATGCTATCCAGACATAACTTAGTAGTCTATCATCTATTTGTTATCTTTAGAAATAAATCCAAAGTTTTCTTAACACAGACTGACATTGATAATGCTGTTCCAAGTCATTCTTACACACCTTGCATGAAATTGTTAGAGAGGCTGACAGATTAGGCCTCATACTCAATTAAATAGTATTTGTATGACAGTAAATATGTTCATGAATGAGATTGTGGTGCTTAATTATTTCTAAGTATTAGTAGGGGTGTATAATTTTTTGAACATTTTTAATCCATAGAAAGGTCTAGATATTAATGGCTGTTAGAAAACCCTGAAGCATAAGCAATTTCAAACACCAGCTAAGCCTTTTCTGATATGGATAAGTTAAAGAAATAGCATTTCTGTTTAAAGTACTGGTGCTATTTTAAGCATTTTTTAAATTTCATTTTGAAACCTTAGGTAATAATAAGCTAAAGCCTTACACAATTTCATTGATTTTAAATTATACCATTGGTGGGTAGAACTGAAACATAACATAATCTTATTTCTTGATTTCTCAGGCTTTGTTTTCCTTAAAAACCAAAGTTAAATCAAACCAACCTTTTAAAATTGAGAGCATTAATAGAAAAACAAGCCATGGATGATAACAGAAGACAAATATCAAAGAGCAGAAGGTCAGCCGTATTTGAATGTTTAAATAAGATCATACCTGTCTACCTCATATTGGAAGAGAGAACTATTTAAACAGTTTTTGGACTTAAATGTTAAAAATGAAGTTACTTTTCACATTTAAACTGCCAAGAATTTAAAGTCAAAGAACATCAGGAGAAAGTACCTTTTTAATTCAATGAGAATGCATTAATCCAAAAGTATTCACCATATGTGTTAGAAATAGGGGGCGCTTGTGCTCTTTAAGCTTGGGTGTTTTTCTTGAAGATGTTTTATTATTCAATTAGGTAACATCTTCAGAGCTAGAAGGAAATCGGGTTTGCTATCTGCTTATAAACTGGGTTGGCCTTTTAATGGTGAAGTGTTGTTTTCTCCTTGGTAGTTCCTTGATTAGGCTGTTGTTTACTGTTTGTTTATCTGAATTAGTAATCCCTTGATTAGATACTGTTTACTGCTTGATTATTGGTCTGGTGTTTATCCTGGTGTTAATTCCTGCTTATCTGTATTGTTGGGGAAATGTTCTGGTCTTTTTGTTGGAAAACCATACAAAATCTCTGCTTTTAAATTAAAAAAAACATATTTGTTGATAATTTTGCTGTTTAATTTTGGCATTTAGATTCTGAACATTCCCAGAAAAGTATGAAAGCAGAAAAGAAAAATCACAAAAGAAATACACAATCAATTACTTAATCCACATCCATTGAATACAGAAGATTCCAGTTCAGTTCATTTGTCTTTTTTTTTAAAGGAAGAATAGCAAGATGAAATTTTTGAAAATTATTTCTGGCCAGGGATTGCTCCCATTTTATATTATAATGTCTTGTCCTGTGAGTGGTGGTAAGAGTGACCCAGCAAAGGACCACCAAGTCTACTCCCACCAGCATTGACAGGGCAAGCCATTAGAATATAAAACTAAAGCAAACCCCAATCCCCACTAGTGGAGTACTTGAGCAGGGGGTTGGACTAGAAAACCTCCAAGGTCCCTTCCAACTCTATTATTCTATGTTCTAGTGCTGATTATGTTACCTGGTTTGGTAACGAAACATCTAAAAGAAAGCAGCCAAGCTCAAAGAGCACCAAGCACTGTCCATCTTGAGCTACAAATATTTTCTTCTATCAGTATTGTCTCTATCTTATAAAAGTTACTGGTATTAGACATAGCATTTATCAGGACACCCATGGAATATCTTGAATTTTACTAAAACAAGAATTTTCTGACATTTCCAGGACATGAAAACTATTTGTTTGTTTGCTTTTTTAATTCCCAGAGTTCTCTCATTAAGAGGCAAACATTTAGTGATAAAAAATTGGCAGTGTTCTTCCCCCCCCCCCTTTAATTTATTACAAAGTCCTGTCAAGATCTCAGAGAACTGATACATAATACTTTGCACTACGTAGTTCCTATGATTTATATAAAATATAAGGTATATGAGGGCATAAAAGTCCATTCAGAATCCAGAGCAATGGGATTGGGATTGCAGGCTTTGAGAATGCATAATTTAAATTTTGTTCCCCAAAGTGTGTGGGTGTGGGTGTGGGTGTGGGTGTGTGGGTGTGTTACTATGTATATATTTAACTGAAGAGACTTACTCTCTGTGGGCCTGCTGGAGTAAAAAAACAAGATTATTGCATCATTTGCATCAACAGAAGTATTATCAATCTAATGGCCCATTTGTAATTGCACAGTTCCTATCAAACTGCAGCCCACAAGCTTCTCCCATTGCATTTTACACCAGTTTTTTTTTAAAAAAATACCAAAAATACCAAATTTTTGAAATAAGAAATCAAATCTTCAAAAGGCAAATCCAGGAAATAATCTCCAGTTACTAGAACTGTTTCATTTGAGGGAGCTTGAAATCAAGATGAAGTGTCAATGGGGAGATCACAAAAGTCAGAAGTGATTACTAGAGAGTATCTTTGTGAAAAGCTGCAAAGAAGAGGGATTGCTAGGCTGATGGCTGGTAGCAAACTCCAACTCCAGAAGATTGTCCATAATCATCTAAAGATCAGCAATTCTGATTAGGAATATAGACATCAGCATCCTCACAGATCATAAGACCTGGTTGTATTTTGTAGCTAGATTCAAGATTACCCTTAGATGGAATTTATAGATTTCTGCTGATTGTTATACAATTGGTAACAAATTTTGTCTGATACATTTGGAAAGGATTCAATGTGTGTGGGAAGGTATTTTCTTAAGAATAGGGGCAGGCAATTAATTTTCCCAAGGAGTCACATGAGAAACTGGACCAACATTTCTTAATTTGGTGTCCTCAATTTCCATCACCTCATAACTCCTCAGGCTGTTATAGGTGAGGGATGAGTGCTGCACAGGCACAGAAAAGGGCTTTCCTTGCATCTTGTGGCCACCAGTTGATTGAAGGAATGTACAGGGACTGTACAGTGACAGACCAAACTGTGTGCTTATTTACATTTTATTTCTAATTTCTGATTGACCTCATGAGGGCCACTGATGGACAGCAAAGGGCCGAAGGACCCAGGGACCATAAAATGCTCAGGTCTGGTCTAGTTAAGAGATTGAATTGTGATTTTTACAGAGATTAAAGAAGACTGTAGCTTGCTGAATCTTGTAGTGATACTCAGCTACTCTAATTATAAGAGTTTAAATACTTTTTCTTTCTAGTCTGGGGTGGTTTATCTCTGCTGGGTTTGTCACTTTTCTCTCTCTCTCTCTCTCTCTCTTTCTCTTTCTCTTTCTCTTTCTCTTTCTCTCTCTCCCTCCCTCCTCCTAAGGAAGGATCCCTCCTTCCTTCCTTATTGGTAATAATGAATTAGTTTTTATTAAGCATGTTGTGACTCCCACTATCATTACTATTTGTTCTCCAAGCTTTTTTATCTGAGGTGGCAACATGTTCCATCTTGTATTCATGGACAATAGCTTAAATCTTTTTTAAAATCGACTGCAATGATATGGAACTGCCAGAAAAATATTCTCTTTCTAAAGATGAATTATAGGATTGCAGTGGGTTTGAATGTCAAGAACTTGGAAGCCAAAGATGTTATTAAATAGTATGTTTGAAAAGGTAAGCCTACTCTCCACCTCTTCCATTTTATTATATTAAAAGCATTTTAATGATTATTTGCAACAAACTCTTTTAGGTTGGAGGAAGTAGTAAATTCTTTAGAGTCATCAGGAACTTTAAGAATATTTCGATCCTCTAGGCATAGGATAAGTTTATCAGGCAAATTTATTATACTAAGATTAATATTGGGATTCTATATTATAAAAAGGGCTCTTTGCTGATCGTTGTCTCTGTGATTATTGTTTGGTCATCCAAGATGTAACGGATCATTCCTAAACTGATTTTTGGGTTATGTATTCTCAATTTCTTCTATGTAAGCTTCAAAAATTAATGCTTACATTAGAAGAAGTCAGCTAGCTTTGGTAGCTGAAAGATTGAAATTGCTTTCTGAACTCTAAGAAAAAACCATCTGCCACTTAGTCAAGTTCAGAAGTAAGAGCAAATTTTTCCTGAGACTGAAAAGAAAGGGAGATGCCAGTCACTATATCATCTTCTTCTAATTTCCTCATAATCTCAACTTGACATTGCACCATATCTGTGTCCATTGATAGTCTTTGCAGCTTTGATCAAGGAAATTAAATGTGTTTAATGAATGGTAAGAAACAGGGGGGAGGGGAATCTTGCTTTCTATGTTGTTATTCAGCAATAGATCATCAATCTCCTGTTTTGGAGTTTTCTTCTGATAGCTGTGTTGTTTTTTTAGCTTTACCAGTGTTAGAAGATTTGTTAGATTAATTGTTAGAAGATTTGTTAGAATAATCACTAGAAGATTTGTTAGATTAATTGCCTGTCTTCAGCAGTCAAAAGAGCAGCTTCTGGAGTCAAGGTTCAAGAAACTGTCAAAAAGTACAGAAACAGCAGGAGAACAGAGAACTCAAGAAAGTTGAAGCTGACTGATCGCCATCTTGTTCCTTTCCTCTTTAGGTATGGTTGCATTCCTATCATGCATTTCTAGGCTGACATACATCTGCCTGCTTTGTGCAGGGATAGTTATTGCCAAATTAAATTAGAATGAGTCAAGGGGAGAGTTTTGTTTTATCAACTTGATAAAATATTTCTTCCAAAGAAAGACCATCCTTTATTGTTCATGAAACAAATTCAGAAAAGTTTTGCTGAAATTCTAACAACCAATAGCTAAAGCAAATAAGTGGAAAGCAGTGGGTAGAGGAGTCGGTTCCTACACAGTGTGATGCTTGTTTAAGTACCTGCTAATTCAAGTGGAGATGAAAGCCACGTCAGATATTTGCATTGCCATGCTGAGCTGCTCTTTGGTTAAACTGCTATCTGATTCCTTTCCAACCTTCTCTTTGCTCATAAAAAACCCTTTGTGCCTTATAGCTTTTAAAACACACTCCTTCCTATCGAGGTTCTTTTTAGATAAGCAAAACAGCACTCAACTTCTTTTTGCAGATCATATGTTTAATGTGAGATTTTCATAAATCCCAACTTAGACTGCAGCCAATAAATAAAACAACCTATTCCTAAATACTGATTATGGTAAAAACCCTAAAACTTTATTTGGTACATGGCCAGCATATAAAACAATGCAATAAATGGTGATATTTATTATGGTTGTGAGAAAAGAATAAGCCTGCTGTTCTCTCTGGTTTCTGGTTCCCTAGTCATATGCACCAGATCCAGGCCTCTAGCATTCATTGTTTCCAGGGAGGGCAGAACTGAAATTTTCAGATCAGGCTTTAAATGTATGTTATTTTTGCAAGATGGTGTAGATTTTAAGCCTTTAAGACTGCTTCTTCAGAAATTGGAAAAACTAATCCTGTTTGGGGAAAGTTAAAAGGGACGTAAGATGTGCATTTAGCCTTTGCAAAATTGCTCTACCAAACAGCCACGTACAGAAATAAATTTGTAAATTACAATTATATGTCTCCTAGTGAATTCATAATAGAGTAGCTAGCCTTGGCCTCACAGTTCTCAGGCAGGAAAGGAAATTATCTTGTAGCCCTTCAGACTGGAAAAAAAATGTTTTCTTCATATCATGACTGCAATGATCATCTTTCAAAATACTGTATTCAGTATGTGTGGATCCCAGATTGGAGAAGTTGGGTACACTTGGGAACAGCTTAAAATAGTAGGAATTTGAAAAATTAAGAATGGATATGTTATCATTAAGCTAATTTTTATTTATGTTTAAAATGTATTATTAGATTTTTATCCCACCTTTATTACTGGGCAACTCAAGGCTGCACACATAAGAATAGTTCCTCCCTGCCAAAAATAACCCTGTCAAATTGTTGAGCTGAGAAAGAGAGACTGGCCCAGAGTTAGCCAGCTGGCTTTCATCTCTAAGAGAGGACCAGAGCACCTAATTTCCTGTATCTATCTCACACCATACATGCTTTCTTTCTATGAATGCACTTACAGAGTTTCTCTCAGAAGAGAAAATCATTCATAATGGACTATATCAAGAAGTTTGTGAATTCACTATACATAAATAGCATTCCCAGCAGATCTTCTACACAAATAACATGGTGTCAATTAAAGTAAGAATTCACCAGCATGCTTCAAAATTAGGTATAACCACAGGTGCTTCGAGTGGGAGAGAATGAGAGGAAATAACAAAATTTGTGTTGCAATGTTCGCTCCATACATATGATGTCATTGACAGCTGTAGGAAAAGGTGGAAGTTTGATTGCAATGTCATGAGGCAGGTTTAATACTAAAAATATTCCTGGTATTACTTGTATAATTTGTGCCTCAGTGATATGACTCAACAGTCTTATCAACTATTTTAGTTTCACATATTTACCAATATAAAAAGTCCTTATGCTCATTATAGAAGCTTTTAGGTCAATCAGCTGTGGATAATTTTTAGACTGCTCCAGAGAAATAATGTCTGCCTCCTGTTAAAATAAATTACATATTCTCATTTGCTCATACATCTCTTCCAACACAGATACAACTTAATTATCTACATGATTCATTTTACATTTTCAAAAAGAATGGCATGGATCTTTTCAATCATGTGCTCACTGATTCTAATGTTTACTGCAGTATCTTTATTACAGTACGGAATCTATGAAGTTCTTTCTAAACAGATTGGCACAGCCAGTTTTGGGAGGGGCAACCTTTTCTTGATGCAATCTGGAATTTGATTGGGAATTCCCAGAATAGTCTAGTGGAAAAGATATCTCTCAATTTCTGTCTAACTCCAAAGTCTGGGAAGATTACATCACTCAGCAGGATTCAGCCAAACTTAGCCAGGGGTGGGATTCAAATTTCTTAATACCCAGTTCTGTGGGTGTGGCTTGGTGGTCATGTGACTGGGTTGGCATGGCTTGTATGTAAATATTATAAATATTGATGTAAATATTGATTTTTTTATTAAAAAAGACAACTTTTACCCCAAAGCAGGCAAAGCAGGCAGGCAGATTGAGTTGCTCACAGATTCACAGATTCACTTAGAAATCTATCTATCTGCAATCGGCTATCTGAGTCTGTCACATAAAATTTGCTAGCAAACAAACTCACACAATTAACTCACAACATACCATGTATGTAAATATTGATTTTTTATATATATAAAAAGAGCAACTTTTACCCCAAAGCAGGCAAAGCAGGCAGGCAGATTGAATTGGTCACAGAGTCACAGATTAACTTAGAGGTCTATCTATCTGCAATCGGCTACCTGAGTCTGCACTGAAAAGCTTCAGTCCTAAGGAAGGTTTGGCTCTGCTTTTAGATTAGCTAGAAAACAACAAATCCAAGGATTTCCTGCTTTCTAGCTAATCTAAATCTCCTGGCAGAACAGAACAGATGATGATTGGGGAGGGAGGAGGGAAGGAAAAATAGCAACTTACCAAACCAGGCAAGTTGGATGGCTCGCATGCCAGATAAGGAGTGAGTGGACAGGGAGGAGAGGGGCCAGCCAGTGGAGCGATTTGCCAGTTCTCTGAACTGGGGACAATCGTGTGTGCAGCATTTGTAAGAAATCATCAGTTGTGCCACCTGGACAGCTGACAAGCGCTGCACTTGGGTGATCAGCATTTGAAAATCCTCTTGTTTCTTGCCTTTTCAACCTCAGCTGTGCTGCGCAAAGCAGCTGAGGAGGGAAAAGTAGGGAATAAAGAACAGCCTAGAGCCCGGGCAGGCATGTGGGCCAAACACTGGACCAGTTCAGTATCCGCTGCTCTTTGCAGCTACAAGTTCTATAGAACTGGGCTGAACTGGTAGCATCCCACCCCTGAACTTAGCACACATACAACCTACAAAGCTAGCTATGACCCCTGACAGCATCCAGTCAGGATACTCTTCCTGTGCCCCAGGAAGTTCAAAGCTTAGAGAGGACATAAAACCAAGGGACTCTCAGCATCTCTTCCCTTTTCTCTCAGGAGCTCCAAGGCATGTGGTCCTGTCCACTATTAAACCATCTTTCCAAACAATCTCCATGTTTCCAGTGTCTTCTTCCCCACTTGGAACTGAACCCAGAAGGATATTTCTTCCAATAAAGTAAATAAATTTTTCTGACTGGACACCCATGAGAGAAGCATTTTTCAAAAAAGAATATGCAAATTATCATTTCTAATACTATATGTATCATAAACTGCTGAGTTATTGTTAGCATAATTAATATATTCTAAAGTAAAAGCAAATAAAAAATAAACTATTATATTGAGGCTCATCTGGAAGACTTAAAATTATTTTCCATAGTACTGCTCACTCAGCACTCCTAGTGGAACAAATCAAAGAAATAGCAGCTATTTTTAATGCCTTGGATAGCCATAATAATTCAGCATCCTAGAATCTGAAAATGTCACTAATGGGTATCTTTTAACCCCACCCCATCATCCAGCAATTAGAATGACTGCAGATGGTGCAAGTCAGCAGGAAATCATGCTTTTATTTCTGAAGTCTAGACAGGGGAATTGGAGTTATTAGTTTTAAAATACATGGTATAGCATGCTTCTAATAAGCATAATTGTTGTGCTAGGAAAAGCAGCCAAAGTTCTTTGGAATTATTCACCAGAGTAAATGGCACTGGAAGTGAGTTAAGAAAACAGAATGAAAAATAGAAATAGTTTTATTTGTTGCTATCTACAATGCAAAGGAAAATTAGATGCTTATTCCAGTGTCTAACTACAGAAGCAGAGAAAGGAATTAAAGTTTATATTTAAAATAAAGAATCAGTGAGATACAGGATGATTGTGTTAAGGTGGCCTATAATACCATGAAAAAAAATTGCAGGAGCTTATAAGTGCCATGGAAAGATTGTCAAAGAAAATTGTACCATGGATGCTTTTGGAAAACAATTCTTTTTATTTTAACTATTTATTTATTACATTTATTTGTTGCCCATCTCATATTGAAATGACTTTGGGCAGCTTTTCTTTCCATCATAAACATTATCAACTTCTTCCAGAAAGAGGAGGAAGAGGAAAGATATTGTTTTTGTGTTGATCAAAGTGAGTTATTTCTTGGTATTTTCATTAAGTGACATCAGTATGTATACAGAGGTGCCACAAAATATAGAAGATATCAGGACCTATGCTATGACTTCAAAAAGAGTCAGATGCAAAAGTCCAGAAGAGTTGCTTTTAATATATTGGGGGAATGTAGGAAGTTACCTATGTTAAATATTTCTTTCCTAATCACAATGTCTAAAAACAAACAAACAAAAGGGCAGCTACTATGCATTCTAAGGCAGAAGTTTATGGATAGACTATAGGGTTTTTTAATGCATTGGCCATCAATGCTGTGTTGATATTAATTCAGTTTTTCATTCCTGGGACAGAGGTAGGTAATTTAGGAGAGGATGAGCAGGATTACATTTTAGGTCTCTGACGATGCCAGGGAACAAAGGCTGAAAAGCTGTGGCCCATTTTTAGCAGAAACATTGAATGGCTGATTAATTTAACATCTGCTCTGCATGACATAACCTTGACAATTACAGCTTGGTCTGCCTTCACACCAGAGCAGTTACCCATTACAGTATAATCCATTCAGAACGGCTGAACCTCAATAAAAAACACTCTTAAAATCTTATATTAACAATATGAGTTGGTTATTTAAAGGTAGATGAAATGTAAACAATATTTTTCTTGTTGGTGTGTCCCCTAAGCTTTAACACCTTGGGCTAATGCTTACTCAGCTCTATCCTAAAGCTGCCCCTGGAGGATCTCCATGCCTGTGAGCTTACTTATAATTTGAGAGACAGTTAAGCCCTCCACACTAGACGCTGTCTTCCCTCACCTGGTAGTTATTTTTCCACATATTGAGAAAGAAAATAAAATTAGGAGATTCCATCATGCTTTGTTTAATTTTGTCCCATGTTACCTTGAAACTGAGGCAGAATAGACCTCACAGCAATGCAATTTGCAATGGCTTATTTCCTGTCACTTGAAAGACTGGAGGGTAGCAGTTACTGCAGGCAGGAGGAAGAACTCTTTAGAAAAGGGCAAAACCCTCTTTTTATTTTATTATCAGGCGACAGAGAGCCTCTAACATTTGTGGAATAATTTCAAAATATTGAAAATGTTAATTTACTTTTTGCACAGTTCTGACATAGTGATCTGTGTGTCTGGCTGCCTAAACTAGCAGAACATTCTGCATCAAAGAAAACTCAAGAAAGAAAGATGCCTGTGTTCTTGCAATTTAACTATAACTCAATACTATAAGAAACCTTTTCACAATGTTTCAAGAATAAAATAAACAGTCCTGTTATAGTGGGTTTCATTTATTGTCATTTACGGAATGGAAAGGATAATCTTAATGAATCTTTATATCCAGGTGACTTCTATATCTTATCTGTTGCTGTGATATGTTATGAAAATGTTTTGTAATTAAATTACTATATAATATAAATGGGTATAATTAGCTAACACTTTAGATGAAGAGTTACTTCCATTTGGTTGTTTGTTTGTTTTTGCTTCTTCAATTATTTCCTTTAAGAGGTATCTGGAATAAAAAGTTATTTCAATTTCTAATTGAAATTCAGCAAATTGAATTATTTTGGTGTTATTCCTACAGAAATAATAACAAAGTCATTGGTGCATTCAGCTATTAAGCAGTGGCACGGATTTAATTTTAGATGAACAGCTAAGAGAATTAAGGTGTAGGTAGGATACAACGATCTTTCCTGCAAAGGAAGGACCTTTTTCCAGCACAAAAGAAATAGCCATGAATGTATTAATCAAACTTTATCAGCAGTGAAAAAAAATAGATGTGTTGTATGTCACCACTTAAAGTCTAGATCAGCCTTTTTTACATTGGAGCCTTTCAGGTATATATGAGCAAAACTTTGTAGTGGAAATGGGTAGCATAGAAATTTAGTATACAAGTGATACAGAGGTACGGCAGTAGATACCCTTAAATCTTAAGCTTCTCAAGAAACGAAAACTATTCTCAATTAGTCATTACAGGCACGAAGCAATAGTAAATATTAAGTTCTTAAAATTTTTGTCTGAAAAATACAGCAAAGGACACATATGAACCTAAAGAGACATGTTCATAATATTACACTTACATAAGTAAATAACATGTTATAAAATTTGTTCAACATGAATTCTTATTCCAATTCACAAGAAGAAAATAGTAGGATAGTGTTACCTCAGCAAGCCAAATTTTATTAAAGGAATATTAGAATAGCTGGATATGATTGTTTCTTTTAAAAAGCAATAATTAGTTTTGTGATAAATGAAAGGTTGAAATAAATGGAACTCAATCAGCCAATTTCCATTCATTTTTAGACAAATGCACATAATAAAAAAATAATGTATTTTTTATAACTTGCATCTGTGCCTACTGTGAAAATGAAAAGCTTAAAATTCTCCCACTGTAGGAATACCAAGAGTCAATTTTGGAGACCATGTCTGACAGTTTCCATTTTTCCCCTTCTGACTCTGCTTTATCAAATCATTTTCTCATAAGAAAAAAATAACTCTCTTATTGGATTAGATGGCATCCATTTCTGAAACTCATAACCAAAGAAAATAACCAAATTCTGTCTCAAACAGTGCCCATTTCCATTAGTTCCCACTCTGAATTGTCCTTCCCTAAACAGTTTCAACGTCTACTACAAACCATTTGCCAGCCATATTTTTGTGAACTCATCTCCTCCAATTGAAATAATTTCTTTATTCTTTTCTTTTTATAGGCATGCATGAGAAATCTGCAATAACTTTAGTATGATGAGATTAACCATTGTCAATAATAACTCAGTCTGCATTAGCAGTTGAAAGGGGGAAAGGGGCAATGGAAAAACCCTGCTCCCAAAAAACAAGTTTCCAGATTTGCCTACATTTCTGAGCAAAATGCGAGGCAATACGAAAGTATTGCAATACGGCAGTATGAAAGATTGATAGATTGTGTGCTATCAAGTTGGTATTGACTCTTAGCAACCTCATGCATAGAATTTTTTTCTATGACAATCTGTCCCTACCCTGGTCTTTCAGATCTTCTAATGATGCAGCCATTACCACTATAACTGAATCCAACCACTTTGTTGTTTACTTATGTTTCCTTTTCCTTTCACTTTTCCAGCATTAGAGTCCTCTTCAGAAAGCTGGGTCTTTACTAAAACATATGATAGCTTTAATTAAATATTTACTAATAATCTCACTAACCTCTACTCATGCTGAGTAGAAGACAGCATAGCCACATAAAAGAAGTCTTTAGGTCATTCTTTAGCTTCCTTCCAGAATTGTTCTGGGTGAATTTTCCCATGTAGAATCAAGCACATAGATTTGGAAAAGAGAAACTAGTGTGAAAGCAGACCGAGAAATTTGATATGATCCCAAAAGGCAAAAGTATTTAAAGAAAAGTATGCCCCATCTTCTGAATAAATTTGAAAATAACTAACATCTCTCCCAGAACATAACATTTGTTTTGTTTCAGAGTTCATCAAGGTGTGTATCCTTTAGAGTCTGTGTTAATAACTAAATTATATTGTGTCAAAATCTAGCTAGCAATTTCTCTAAAAAAATTCTTCTTGTTTTTGTTTTCCTATCCAGTTTTCAGGTGGTAGTGTTTGGGGACTTAATCAAAGATAGGAAGTGGAGAAGATGCTACTGCTAATGCTGTTTTCTTTTTATTACTATGAAGTCTGCTTAACTGCACATTTTCCATTGCACTTTTTTCAGAATGTGAAGAATTCCTTAATGATGTCTTTATAGGAAGGGAGAAAAGTTGGAGTCTGCTGGAGAGTCGATTATACAATAAAGAGAAAACATTCACCCTACATCTTTTGATCATCTCATAACAAAACAAATGCAAGAGCACAAAATTTTCATGAGCATATTACCAGTTTTCTTTTCTCCTTTTAAAGAAGCTTTGTAATCCAAATGACTTTCATCAGTTTAAAAGGAATTAGTTGAAAAATATATGGAAGTATTACATGCATTAAAATCAATAGAAAGGTCTTCCTGAATAGTGTAATTGTATGACAAAGTTTAAGAAACATGACCCCCAAAGATAGTGGGCAAAATCATAGTGTTATAAAAAAGTTGTAGACAAATAGTTTCCTGATATAAAACTTTGTAGTCAAGTTAACTTAATAAGGTAAATAGACTAATGTTATACTTTTACCTTAATTATTTAATATGTAGCAAAATGCTTCATTCCTAAGTGTTGTTCACTATGTTTTTCTTGATTTATATTTTATTTTTACTCAACTGTTCTTCCAGAGCTCAGTGGTATACACATTTATTTATCTGTATTTATTTATTAATCAGATTTATATAGCTGTCTATATCACTGAAAGCAACTCTGAGCAGCACACAACAAATGGGTAAAACCACCTACAAAAACCATTGATATAGAAAAATACAAAAAAACATATTAACAATAAATATAAAAACAGAGATGCAAACTCTGGATGAAAAAGGAATAAAAATAAACAACTCAGCAACAGAGCTATCAGACAACAAACCTAGAACTAAGGAGAATTTTCCTGACAATTGGAATATCTTGCCTCCTGAAGTTAGTGAGTGCTCCAACACTGGACTTTTTAAAGAAGAGATTGGACAATGATTTGTCTAAAGGGTTTCCTGCCTGAGCAAGGAGTAGGGATAGAAGACCTCCAAGGTTTCTTCCAACTCTATTACTCTATTAATTATTGTTCTAATTGGGCTTTCGAACAAATTACATTTGATTTAATGGCATGTGCACTGCACAGCTCTGCTCAGTAATCATAGCTGAAAATATTTCTATTGGGGTAAAATATGTGTTTTTGAACCAGATTAAGTAGTAGAGATTTGTCATTTTATTCTCTGGAAATCCCAGACTTGACCATAAACCAGCTCTTGAGGGCCTTCCAAAATATCAGCACATAAATAAACTAACTTATGGACGGACGGGCAGACAGACGAACAGACAGACATAAGAACCTTTTATATATTATGGGCCAAACAAAAAGCAGCGAATAATGCAATCTTTGCCCTGAACAGAACAGGAACATATCATGAAACAACTTCAAATGGTTAAAATGTAGGCAGATCTAATTTAATTAAATTCATTTTACAGGGGAAAATTATACAGTAACTAGTTCCAGAGAGGAGCCAAAAGGTTGCTGTTTTCATTTTTGACATAAAAAAACAACAGCATTTTTCAGTGTGCTTTAAATTGTACAGGTTAAAGCTTCAGGGAGCTGTATGTGGTCTCTGAGTTAGATTAAGGGGAATGGGTCTTATAGTAAAATTTTGATAAGCAAATGTGCTTTGCAAACTCTGAAAAAAACTCTTTTCTAGCCCACATCAGAGAATTGTTGCCATTATTTTCTTGAAATAAGTGCAGCTGAATAAAACTATTGTGACATAATTGATATGTCCAAGAATTATGGAACTATAAATCTCATTTCAGCCTTGTGTGACAATGGTATAATATTTACATCTAGTGTTTCAAGTATTATGATAGTTCTGCACATTTTGCAATCCACTAAGCCAAATGTGGACTACCAGGACTTCAGAAAATGAGCGGGCAGGGACAAAGAAAAAGAGAAAGAAACCTTTTCTCTCTCTCCCCCTCCCTCCCTCTACCTTCTTCTTCTATGTATGTGTGTCCAAGAAGGTTAATGCTATCAATATTTTGTTGTCCATGTACATAAGTGAGTATGTAATTTTAATTTTAATTTGTATATTTGATAGACATATTGATCAAGAATCTCAGTAAGTGAGGGTTGTGCATTTCAATGTATGTTGTCTACATGTAGTTTAAATCACCAGATTTGTTTCTTACCAAAAATCAGTAAGAAATTCTGTTCAGTGATATATGGACAAATGTTGCCTGTGTGATGTTGGGGGAGATGGATAGGGGAATGTTGAAAAGGGCTCTGTGTTAGGAATGTAAGTCACCTAACAGGTGGGTTGGAAATATATAAACCAGGATAGACATTTTAATACTGTCTCTTTAAGGGAATGCTAAAATTGTAATTGGGTGTGGTTCCTCAAACGGCCATAAAATGGACGCAGAAACCTGGTTTCCCAGAGTGTTGCCGTTCCTGCATTTTTCCCTATTGACTGTTGCTGATCGTTAATGTGAGTCTATTTACTGAACTGTTTTTGATACTGGACTTTGTTGTTGGATTATCCATGGACTGAAAAACTGACTGCTATAACTGTGTATGACTTGGACTGTTTGTTGGACTTTGCTTAACTATTTACTGGAAGTAAAAATCTACATTTTACTATACAGTGTATCTGTGTGCTGGTTGTATGTTATTCTTCACCACTCTCACTACGTCTCCCTGTGTGTGCTCATTCTCCTAACGGGGAATTACCTCAACATTCTGGCCATAACTGAAGAAGCTTCTTGGATGAGAAGCAAAACATTTTCAAAGAAGAAGCCAAGAAAGTCCAGTTGGAAAAGCACCTTTGAGACAACCATGAGCTGGATGACTGAAAATCTCCATAGACATCTGATAGGAAAGCTTTTGAATATGGCCAATAATTATAAATATTTTTGGGGTCTGTTTGGCATTTGATTTTATGTGAAGGTAATAACTAGTCTTTGTGCAATTTTGTATACCAAAGCAACCACTGAATATTAAATGAGAAGATGTAGAATGCCATTGCTGACACAGAAAGTAGATTATTGCTCTATTATTGCTGGATTGATTGATTGCTGGTTAATATTAGTACTGCTTATTAAAAGAACAATCTGATTACTATGTAACCACTCCTAGCATATGTTTAGTATCACCTGAACTTTATTCAGGGTGTTGTATGCCTTTGGATTTACCTCATGTCTCTCTCATGTACCTCATTCTTTATATTGTGAGAATTACTAACAAGTTCTCCAGTATACTGATCAGATCCAAGTCTCTATCTTTTCACTTTCTCAGTCAACACCTCATCCAAACAAGACCTCACACAAAAAAGTTGGGGTTGATTCATCTTTGTTCCATATGTTGAACTCTGTTCCAATGCAGAGTAACAGATGTAAAAATAACAAAGCAATGCTGTTAGAATCTCCATTCAGTAGAAATTTATCTGGAGTTGTTTAGTCACTTTAAGGCTGTTTTATTTTGATAAAGCCTTTTGTCACTTCTTAGAACCCATTCTTACTTTTCTGGATATTATTTTTAAATAAAATAATAAACATAAAATAAACTCCCATGGCTGCTCAATAAACAGATATTCATATCTTCTATCAGAGGACTCAGAATATTGACTTCTGGTTTGATACCCTCTTCCTTAACCCTGATTTTATGGAGAAAATATCAAGGCTTCTTGCCTGTTGGAATTAGAATTATAACATGCAATGGTATTTCATCTTATAATGCTTATGTTTATATATCATAAAGAGATATGGGAATTGTAAAATGGAATATAAACAGTTCAATTGCTTGAAGACCTGTTCTACTATGTATCGTGGTGACTGATGAGACTGAGCATAATAGGAAGGGGGTCGGCATTCCTTGCAGAATATAGTATTGACTTTTAAGTTCCCCCTCTTGATGGTGTGATTCTCTGTTGCTAAGGTAGGTTTCTATGGCAAAGTCCTTCAGGTAAGTAAAGGTTGTGAAAGAATAAATGTTCCAAAAACAACCTTGGCAAATCAGTATCTTGCTCTTTCCATGAACAACAGATCATGAGGGAGATCAATTAACATAAAAATGCTTCATAGTTTAAGATAGGGCAATTGCTCTGTCAAATATATTTAAGTTTTGGGCTAGGTTAAAGCATCATTAAATGTTTTCTAGTATACGCTGCCCTTCATAAGCAGTCAGTCAGCACAGAACTGAATAGTTGGATTTTTAAAAACTGTTACAAGTCTCTTTTAATGATCTCAAAAGAAAAATTGAAATGTTGGCTTCTTAGTTCAAACTTCTCTTTAACACTGTTAATTGCTTTACAAAATGGATTGCCTGAATAAATTTGGACTTTCATTATAACTCTTTTAGGTTTCTGGGCAATGAAGCTCTGCTCTAATCAATAGAAGTTGGGATTTATAAATCAAACCCTGGATTTACCTCAATTCACTCTGGCATAATTCCAATAAAAATATATTTTCCAGCTTCCAGTAGTTATATATGGAATGAGAGCACAAATTTAGTCAGATCCACTTAAGAAAGGATTACTCCACAGACTAATCCATAGAAAGATAACAAGAATATGAAGTGGACTAACAGAAGGTAAAGTACAGTACAAACCACCTGAAGGACATTGTTGCTTACACTTGGATCAAATATTTAAGACTACTTTCTAGCTTGTAACTTTAATTTTGTGCATAAGAACCAGGATCAGGAGGGTTGCTGAAAGTCAGTTGGGGGGCGGGGGTGGGGACCATAGGGAGGAGAAGACATACAAGCATCCAAGTTTTATTTCAAATACTGGGATGTTGTCCAACAAGTTGCAAAGTTAGTTGATTATCTTGTACCTAGCAGGTCTTCTATTCTAACCTACGAACTGATGAAACAAATCAAATAGCACCAGATGTTTAAAGAATGGTGCCAGAAAACTGACATAACTGACATTGATAGCTCTGTACAGACTTTGTGCTTGAATGCTCTGGCATTCACTAGATGTTTGTCATTGTACATTAATTAACTGTATGATGTAAATAGTATCATGGATTGATATAATCTGCATCAAAGGAAACAGACTGAAGGAGAAGAAAAAGTTCATCTTTAATACTTTATGTGTTCAATCTGTGACTCAGTGGTTAAACAATGGAGCTGTTTCTTTAGCACAGCTAAAGTGTGCTAGTTCTCATGAATTCACTGCTAGTTCTCAGGATACCTATTGTACTGGTGAGTCTCCAACCAGCTGTCATGTTGCCTTCCTGCTAATGTCATCATGACTTGATAACCTTTGAATTAAACAGCTACAGTTTGTACTGTCCTTCTGTGCTAAATATTTTTGCAGTGGGATTATGGCAACTGCCCGTAATCAGGAACAGTTAAACCCCTTCTCTTTATTTTCTGTGCCTGTGCAGGACTAACTGTAGCAGCAAAGATGATTGAAAAACATATTTAAAAATAAAACAGCTTTTCGGAACAAGTAAAGCTTGCTTGTACTATGGTTTTCACAGTAAATGGGGGTTTTGTCATTGCAGATGCTGTACCTATATATTTCACTTTATCTATGGCATACTAGAACTTCCAAAAGTGTATACGTATACAGAGGAAGGGAGGGGAGGGGGGGAGTGGGAGGGAGGGAAAGGGAAAGAGAAAGAGAGAGAGAGAGAGAGAGAGAGAGAGAGAGGAATAATGTAAATTGATTTAAATGTAAATTCTGGATCTAAATGCTAAAAGAATTTCTAGGCTGATATTACCTTTTAATCACTACCAGCAGAATTCTTTCAGACAGAATACTGAGCAGAAACTATTTATGCAACAATTAAGAAAAATATATCACCTGGAAGATGATACACGTGGACTGAACCCAAGATCTTTAAATGCTGTAAAATGAAAAATAATGGGTTTAGGTAACACTGAAAGAGGCTTGATCCCCTGGATGTCTAGATATATGAATATCTAACTTTATATGGTTCATAAAAGATCGTCAAATTTAAGGCTTACAAAATCCCAAAGAATAAGGTGGTTGAACCCTGGGAGTTGAGCCACTGACTCTAAGTCTCCCAAGGATCTTCCAGGGCTGAAAGTAAACTAGGACCTGGGTCTTCTTGCTTCTAGTCCAGCACTTTAATAACACATTAGATGCACTAATTCAGAATCCATAGTATTTTATATTACCATACCTAAAAGACAAACCAGAATCATTTTACATGTTTATGTGACATTTGTGTATACATGTCATAGATATAATTTCAAAATCACAAACCAGATGGTCAGTATAAGATAAAGAAATAATCATAGATACATATTGTTCAGATTTAAATTTCACCTTTCTTACAAAAATTCAATGCATCAGTCAAAGTAGATGTTTATGAGCTGCCTAACACCACACAATAGAACTTAAGAGCCTAGATCTTTTAATAAAACAAATACATAAAGTCCTCCTTCCACCATATTTATTTCCATAGCAACAATCTTGTAAGGTAGATTGCATTTGAGATACAGTGACTGAGTATGAATTTAAACCTGGAACTCACTCATCTTAATTCAGCAACATAAGCACAATACCACACTGGTTTGTTTGTATGATGCAATTGGCTAAGGCACGAGTTCTTAGCATAAGCAATCTATGGTAGCAAAACTCTTTTCTGTGTCCCCACCTTTTTGATGTAGATGGAAGAAGTTTGGACAAAATACAGTTTCTGAACCAACATCACCAGTGACTTCTTTTTTAATTTGTTTTCCAGCAGAAAAATAGGTAAGACTAGACCTGGGACAGAAAACTTTTCATGTTCTATTTATGAATGGTGTATAAAACATAAGGGAAATGAAGAATCCCATGTAGGAAACATAAAAATAAGCATATACCATTCCAATCCAACCCATGATTCTTCAGAAATGAGTTTCAGTAACATAAATATGTATAGAATTGCAAGTAAGGACTTTCGCCCTTTCATCAAACTGCAGCATAACCATTACCTGGAAAATTATTTCTTCTCATGTCTTTGTGATGTGGCTTTCAGATGGTCTTCAGCCTTTATCTCAAGAAGATTTATATTCTTTGGCGTTATAGTTCTATTTCCCTTTTTATTTCAATACAGGGTTGTTGTTGTTTTTTGTTTGCTGTGGATGCAATCTGGATATATCTCAATCAGATAACTGTTAGGTGAACAGGTCCTGGTCAATTCTTACAACCATTTTAGGCTGGTCTTTTGAGTGCTGTTAAACATGTTCTTTCAGAAAGACTAACAACAGTTTGTTTAGTGACCATTCACTAAATTACAATGACACTGAAAAAAGTGGCTTATGACCATTTGTTACACTTACAACTGTTGCAGCATTTGCATGATCACTTGATCAAAATTCAGACACTTGGGAACTGACTCATATTTATGAAGGTTGCGTTGTCCCAGAGACATGTGATTACCTTTTGAGACCTTCTAACAAGCAAAGACGATGGGAACATTATTAGTGGCAGCAGTATACGTTATTTTTACTGTAGACATTTATTAGGAAAAAAGAAGCTGTTCCTCTTATTTGTTTTTCCTATGAAAACAGAATCTTCTGTAAAAACTGTAAATCTCACTTTGCATTCACACTTTGTGTGGGAGGGCAAATAATCACAATATGCTAGCACATCTGAGTCCTCTTTAGAACAATTCTTTTCCTAATTATGTGAAGTCTCATAATGTGAATTAATCAGAATGAAAAATCTGAAATTTAACAAGCTATGTATATTTAAAATATCTAGGGAACATATTTTGATTAAAAGAATTAATGGACATGACTCATTAGACTTTGTCATGAACGTTGTGGCTATTCAGATATTTCTCTGAATATGTAATTTAGGACTGTTTATGCTTATTGACCCGCAGAGAGGTTGGATTCAATGTTTCAGTTAATGATCCTAGTTTGAATAAAATCATGCTTTTAATATTAGGACAGATAGATTAGAGTGATAATTTGTCATGAGATTTTAACAGCAGATTCTGTTGATATGGTCTAGAGGACTGGTAGACACCATTCAGAACTTCTCCATATACTGCTATAAATTATATTTTGTAATATTTTAGAATTAATTAAATATATTTGAAACAAATCCTATTAATGATTTGTGATTTGATTAAAATGTTGAGTTTTTAACCCAGTTTCATCCCATTTGTCTCAATTTTTTTGACCACAATTTTTGCCATTTTTCTAAATCAATCCCATATCCAAAATTTTTCCCCCAAGCAATCATCGTTTCTTTGACTTGTTCCTCCTCCAATTTAAATTCTAATTGATGCCCATAAAGTTTTTTAATTACCTTTTATCAGTACCCATCAAAATTTTATCTAAGTCAGTCAACTTATCATAAATACCTTCTGCCTTAGAGTCTTTATCAAACCTAGATTGTACTTGCAAATATGAAAACCAATTCATTTTTACACCTTGTTCTTCCAACGCTTGCATAGATTTAAGTTCACCCTTTTCATTCAATATCTCCCCATATCTAACTGTTTGTTCCTTTTTATATATTATTGGATAAGAAAAAGCTTCAATAGTTGATATCCATGTTGGAATTTTTAAATAATATTGTCTTTTTATCTTCTCCCACTTCAAAAACAATGCCTCATAATATAATGTCTTCTAAAATACCCCTGTGTTTTAGTTCCCTTACACCAGAGAAAGGCATGCCATCCCAGCAGCAAGTCATGGCCAGGAGAAGCTGATTTATTATCCACTATCCTATCCTTGGATCAAGAATTTCAATACTAGGTTTTGACAGAATGCTAAATTAGTAGTTCTAGCCATCTATAAGAATCATCCATCAATAATAGTAGTGTTGTGTAGATCACCCTTCAGCAGAAGCCAAAATAGAAGCTAGATAAGTGGAAATGGCATTAGCAGTAGGGACAGCACATTTTGTGCCAGATTAATTTTCTGTACCTGAAGCATGGATGGAGAAGACCAATTAAATCAAGGGAAAAGATATAAAGCTCAGAGGCTACACCAGCAGTCATCTAGGAACCGCTGTGTATAGAATTAGTGTGAGCCTATGTAGTTCTATTGGGAAAAATTAGTATTGCCTTGGATTGTTTGGGTATTTGAGGGGTGACGCTAGTTTTTTTCTATTCAATATTATAAAGTATTTTTAAAGCAATACTTTTTATCAGTTTTATCATTTCCTGTCTAAAAATGGCAAAAAATGAAAAAGTTACACCACTATTTTTGGCATAAAAGGAATTAATGATTTATGATGTGAAGTCAGAAGTCATTCTAGAGCTAATTGATCTGAAATGTCTTCAAAATTCATTGTATTTTAAAACATTTTGTAAGTTTCATGCAGTAAAATTCTATATTTCTCTCTGCAAATGAGCAAGGATTGCAGTCTAATAAAATCAAGATAAGTAAATCTGGAATTTAATTGAGATATTTTTATTTATTAATTCTGGGGAAGTGCAGTCCTGGGTTTTGAGAATTGCAACTGTTTTTTCAATTACTCAAGTAAATTTCTCTTTCCCATTGTGATCCAGAAAGCCCAAAATGAATCAGATGTGCAAAAGGCCTTCCGACTAGTAATGTTGATGTAATAATATAGTAATTCATAGTAGTCTAGATTGGAAAGGGATTTTCCTGTGCTCTGTGCATAAAGGTGTTGGTTTGGAAGGTAGAAAGGGACCTAGGACAGTTCACCATGGCCAACTCAATGTAGAACAACTCGCTATGGACAACTTGCTGACGGACAATTTGTCACATACAATTCCACGCAGGATAACTCAAAGCAATTAATTTTATCTGCCATTGTTTCTTTGCCATTATTTCCATTGACAAAAATGGAAATAGTGTCAAAGAAACAGTGGCGGATAACATTTATTGCACTGAGTTATCCTGCATGGAATTGTCCAGGGTGAGTTGTCCTGCAGCAAGTTGGCCATAGCAGGTTGGCCACAGAAAATTGTCCTTTCTGGGCAGAAAGTGTCCTTCCTATAACTCTTTTACATCGCAAACATAGAATATTTATATTATTTAAAAGGTTCTTCTTTAAGGAACATTAAAGACACATTTATAGATCATCTATCATCTACATATGAATTATTTAACTCACTAAATTTTAAAGTCAAATCTAAAAACTATGAGCAGAACTGCATTTTGCAGCTTACTTCCAACTGAGAAAACAAAGTAGATTGTAAATTGTACTGTGTTATGCTTGTCATACTTACAGAATTGGTTTAGATCTCATGTTGATCCCCACACAATGGCTCTTTCGCTTATTTGTTTCAAAAACCATTCTCAAGCAATAATTTCTTTGAGTGAATGAGGCAACACAAACATTAAACCACAGAATTAGACTTTTCATACTACTTCATCTCATATACTTTCTTCAGTGACACCAACCTTTTTCAGACACTAGCAATCAAAAATCAAAAATTAGATTTTATCTATATAATACAAAAAATAACTGAAGTGTATGCAACAGAGAGTAAGATTATAGAATAATATTTAAACAAAATATACATTTATTTTGTCACCAATTCATAGTCAATAGGAAAAAGTTCCACGATATGTTTTGCATGAAAACAAGACATAGTTGAGATTCATTCATTGAAGCATGCTGTCTTCTTTAGTGGCTTTACAGTTGTGAACGTTTGTACTTTTAGAAACTATATAGACTAATACAGATAAGCAGAAACATGAAAAAGAGTGGGCAGTTGTGGTATTTTTCAGGTAAATATCTGGGACGAGATTGAAGAGTTGTATGAAATGGTAATTCACCCTCATTTGATTACTAAGAGACAGTGAAGCTACATATTGGAGAAATGAGGTCAGAACCAGTGAAGGTATTCCTAGAGCTCCACCCTCTGTCTGCTCATCATCTGGAATATAATAGAACTGAAGTAATTCTTATATTAACATAGCTCTTATATCATTACATCATAATTATTCCCTATCTCTTTAATGCAAAAGTAGTTTAAGTACATTTTTTTAAAGTTTGCTAATTCCTAGTCAGAATTAGACACAGAATAATATTATTGATATAGGGTAATGATATAAATTACTTTATATCTATATTACATCTAAAATTACTACATATCATTTTAGAGGTGACCAGAGATTTCAATTTATAGCCAATTGGGTACAACGGTAGTTTATCCTAAAGAGAACTGGTGATTCCTACTGTGGCATCAAACAGTTTTCATTGATGTTAATTAGAATGTGCTTCTAGAGTTGGTAATTCATTACATAAGGTAATAGACTTTTTGTGGATTCTTTCTGTTTAATCTGTATAAACTGCAAGATTTTATCTGTAGTTACTGTTGGTTCTGCCTTTTGAAGAGTTTCAGCTAATTCCAGAGCATGAAGGCTGAGAGCAGAAAAAGAAGGGATTGCAGAAAAAAATGAGAGGTTATGTCTTCTAAGAAGTTATCACAGAAATTCAGAATTATAAAAAAATAAAATCTCTATTTTACAATAAATCTTTTATAAACTATAAGGTAACAGCACAGTAAACATTTTTGCAACTGTCGTAGTCTGGAATTAAACATCAAAATCCACAAGTATATTTTATTAGGGGCTTCAGGAAGTTCCAGATTAATTAGTCTAGAAGATTTGTCTTAATCAGAGCAGATGTCATCCATCAGGTTCACAGTAATGAGACCTTCAGCTGATCTTCCTCTGAAGGCTACAAAAAGAGAAACACCATTGCACTGCATATTGAAGCAGCTTAGCTCATTACCCAAGCTAGAAATCACAGTGCATGAGATAAATGCTCATGAGGTTTAATTTAAATTTAATCACATTGTATGTTGTTTGGGTTTAGTTTTAAGTTTCTCAATATGTTTCAATTTTAGGTAAGATACTAGCCTGGCTGGGTAACTATATAAATGGTTGACTTTAATCAGGTATTATATACTGCATTTCCTTTGACCGTTGCTTACAACTTTCCATACTATGTTTAAAAATTGCAATGGGAAATATATATATATATATATTTGTTTTCTGAGGTTCTCAGGTATTATATGTAGATCTTTGGTTGTTCGGGTTTTCTCCCGCGTAAGATTTGAAGTATCTAGGCAACGCTTTCGATGAAGTCTCATTCATCATCTTCAGGCTTCTGTCTCCAGCTCTGTGCTTCTCAGAGTAATGGAGATTGCAGCTGCTTCCTCCTTTTAACTGCCAGTGGGGGTGGAACTTGATTGGGTGGGGGCTTGGCTGTGTTCTGATTGGGTGGGGGTGTGTTCTCATTGGTAGGGGGTTTGGCTGTGTTCTGATTGGAGATCCTCCAAAAACACAACATCAAAACAGCATTCTGCACAAACAAAAAAATATCCACCATCCTAAGAAACCCCAAAGACAAAATCGAATTAGAAAACCAAGGAGTATACGAAATCCCTGCACAGCCTGCCCTAACACATACATTGGACAAACTAACAGAAGAATAAGCGCACGCATTGAAGAACATAAGAACTCAATCAAAAAGAAGAAGAAACGACCTCTTCCTGGTCCAACACCTCAAAGCCACAGGACATGAAATTGATTTTAAAAATACCAGAACTATCGCCAAAACCGAACACTTCAACAGCAGAATAATCAGAGAAGCCATAGAGATAGAAAACGCCCACACAGCATGAACAAACGAGATGACACCTCCCGCCTTCCAGCCATTTGGAAACCCGCCTCATGAACAGACCAGTACCTAACATGAAGAAGGACACTGGACCCACACCCATGAGAGCCACACAAGATGCCACCACCACACTTCCATGTAGAAAACAGACTCCCACCCATTCAGAAAATGAGAAACGACCATGGACCAGAAGCTGCACTGCAGCTGCATCACTACCCACTTCAAACCCCTCTGAGCCATACATGAAGCAAACCAACACCCACTATGAAGATGCAGCAGGACCACGAACTAGAAGCCAAACAGCAAGATCACAACTCTCCAGCTCAAATCCCCAGCAACTAAAACTAACCTGAGCACAACCAAGCCCCCTCCTGAACAGAACACGCCTCCAACCAATCAGAACACGGCTAACCCCCAACCAATCAGAACACAGCCAAACCCCTACAATGAGAACACACCACCCAATCAGAACACAGCCAAGCCCCCACCCAATCAAGTTCCACCCCACTGGCAGTTAAAAGGAGGAAGCAGCTGCAATCTCCATTACTCTGAGAAGCACAGAGCTGGAGACAGAAGCCTGAAGATGATGAATGAGACTTCATCGAAAGCGTTGCCTAGATACTTCAAATCTTACGCGGGAGAAACCCAACAACCAAAGATCTACATATATATATATATATATATATATATATATATATATATATATATATATGTGTGTGTGTGTGTGTGTGTGTGTGTGTGTGTGTGTGTGTGTGTGTGTTATGTATATGTATATGTATATGTATAAATGGATCTTTGGTTGTTGGGTTTTCTCCACGTAAGATTCAAAGTGTCTGAGGCAGCGTTTCGATGAAGTCTCAGTCATCATCATCAGGCCTCTGTCTTTGGCTCTTGCTTTTCAGAGTCTCTGAAAAGCAAGAGCCAAAGACAGAGGCCTGATGATGATGAATGAGACTTCATCGAACGCTGCCTGACACTTTGAATCTTACGCTGGAGAAAACCCGAACAACCAAAGATCCACATACAAATACCATGAGAACCTCAGAAAACAAATATGTATATATGTATATATGTAAGTTTTCTTAAGTTTTCGCTATCTATATGTATGGTATTCAGCTTTGTTCGGGTATTTTCCCACGTCATTATAGTTGTGCTTTTAAAGTTGTAGCAACATTTGTCTCACAGACGAACACAATACACAAGCCTGATGATGGCAGATGAGATTCTGCCGAAATGTTGCTACAACTTTAAAAGCACAACTATAATGACGTGGGAAAATACCTGAACAAAGCTGAATACCATACATGTAAGCACCCGTGAAAACATATATATATATATATATATATATAATTTTAACCCTATTTAATTTTGTTCCTTAAGGAATCATTATTGTATGGAAGGATTGACTCAAATTGCCCATTACATGAATTGCTAAGTATATTTGGTTTTATTGAAATAGAGTTATGTGAGGGAGAGAAAAATAGTGATAGCAATAGCACTTAGACTTATATACTGCTTCATAGTGCTTTACAGCCCTCTCTAAACGATTTACAGAGTCGGTATGCTGCCTCAAATAATTGGCCCTCATTTTACTAATCTGGGAAGGATAGAAGGCTGAGTCACCCAGGATTGAGCTGTTCAGGATCAAACTGTTGGCAGTCAGCAGAATTAGTCTTACCACTATGGCACCATGATTTTTAATGCTAATGATAAACATTAAGGCAAATGATAGCATTCCTTTCCCACCCAGTTCCACTAGGCACAATATAAGGGCACATATTAGACCACAGGTAAAGTTGGAGAAAAATATACCGTGTTTCTCCAACAATACGGCCTCCACCAATAGGAAGGCCCAGCATGCTTTATCGGCATAAAATCAAATTAAGCCCCTCGCCCCAAATTAAGGCCTATATTAAACATGTGAAATGGGGGGAATGGGGGGGAGCTTGCTGTTAGGAAGTAGTTTTATTTCATACCTGGATATGGTGCTGCCTGCATTGACTTTGGCGTTGGTGGGGCACTTCGTATTGGGTGGCCTTCCACCACCATTGCTTTCCCTTCTCCCTTGCTGCCACGGTGTTTAGAGCAACGCCGCGACATTTGGTGCAGCGATGCGCAGCCAGTCAGGGCTCCTCCCTGCAACTGGAGCCCAGCAGAGACACTCGGCTTCAGGCGCTCCTGTTGCCACCTTCCCTTCGCCTTCAAAGGCAAAGCCAATTCTTTTAAAAATGACACCCTACTACCAGTATGAAAAAGCCTCCCCTGCCCGAGAGGGCAGCCCAACCCCATGTGGGGAGGCGAATCTCCCGGGGCCGCAGCACAGGATCGGCCCATCCCAGGAGAAGCCACCATCCCTGCCTGGCGCAAGAGTGCGAAGAGCTTCGCTTGGAGTACCCAGCGCAGCTGACAGGCAGGCCCTCCTGCCCAGTGGTGGAGCTCTCACCAAGGCAGCGAGCACCTCCCCGCTGGACTCTCCACTCGTCCTGCCAGGGCTGCGCTAGAGCTGTGCAGGCTGGGCAGAGCCGGGAAAGCAAGCCACGGGTGCACGCCTGTCTGCCAACCAAAAGAGCCAGGCTGACCTGAGCTTGGCTTCCTTCCCAAGTCCCTCCAGTGTGAACCCAAAGGGGCCACCGGGAGAGGCTGCCCGAGGCAGTGATAGCGCCCACCCATCCATGGACAGGGAGGCAAGGTGACGGCCTGTGCTGCATCCTCCTCCAAGCTGAGCCCCACCGAGTCAGTGCCTCTGCCTGATGCTCATTCCGCTGCAGTGTTTGGAGCTGCTGGCACATTTGGAGATGCACGGGGACGGGCTGGGCGAGGGGTGGAAAGGACAGGCAGCTTCGGGCTCTCTCTGCCGAAGCAGCGCTGCCATCACCTCACCTCCCTGTCTGTGGACGGGTGGGTGCTATCATTGCCTCGGGCTGGATTGGGCTGCCCTCTCAGGCAGGGGAGGCTTGTTGTAGTAGGGTGTCATTTTTAAAATAATTGGGTTTACCTTTGAAGGCAAAGGGAAGGTGGCGACAGGAGCACCTGAAGCCGAGTGTCTCCGCTGGGCTCCGGTTGCAGGGAGGAGTCCTGGCTGGCTGCGCATGGCTTTGCCAAATGCCATGGCGTTGCTCTAAACACCACGGCAGTAAGGGAGAAGGGAAAGTAACCGTGGCAGAAGGTCTCCCGATACGAAGTGCCCCAACGCTGAGGTCAACATCCAATCTGTCGCTGCCTGCCCACCCTAGGGGGAGGAATTAAGTCACCCCCAAAAAGATGGCCTAGCCAATTTTTCGGGGGTCAAAAAAAAATAAGGCCCGGCCTTATTTTGTGAGAAACACGGTAGGTGGAAAAGTTCAGCATCTATTGCAACACCCAAAAATGGCCAAATCTATTTTTGGCTTTTCAGAAATTGCTGAACTATAAGAATCTCTTTTATCATTAACCATTCTAGTTGGAGATTCTAACTAATAACTGGAACTCGAAAGCCTACATCTGGGTTAAAATATCTCTTTCCCAACTCCAGTTCTTTCTTCCTGAAATGACATTACAGTTTTTCGGGGTGGGGTGGGGGAACAGTCCAGCCACAGTATAGTAATTTAAATACAAACCTTCTATACCTTAGTTATACAAGGTATTTGAAATCTGGAGGCTGATGGTGGAAGGAATGGATCTAGTGCAATTATGGTCATCTCCATTCTGAGAGTAGACTGAGACATAAGTAGGGCTGATATACAGTTTATCAACTAGCCTCCCTCCCCAAAGTTCTCCTGATGTGTTGCACTGCCACACCCATAATGCTCAATAAAATACTGCCAGGACATTGTGGAAGCTGAAGCCAGCTAGAGGGAAACAAATGGAGAAAGGCTGGAAGAGAATATGGACTATATTTAAGCCACACAGAAGAATTGTTTTCTTACACATCTTCCTTGCATAAAATACCTTGTTCTCAATTCACTAGAGGAAACCAAGGGCAGTATAGTAATAATAGACATGAATGTTCTCAGCTTTATTTTATGAACTGCATCCATAAACTATGCAGAAATAGATGTATACACTTGGCATGTCATTTTGTCCTGAATTCCCTATCGAAAACTAAATAAGGTTTGTGGGTTGATTTGTTTTGCAGTGCCAACGAAGAATTGATGACAGTTGATTCCAATCATTGTATTCCAATCATTAAAAAATAAAAGTCATCTAAGATAGACTGAAATTCCATCAAATATATCATCCTAATTTTTATTTCTCTCTGGGTAGTCAATAAACAAAATCAAAGAAATATTCTTTGATCTGCCACTTAATGCTCATTGATATGTTCCTACCCAGTTTGCCTAATCACCCTTTTAAATAATCCAAGTTAATGACTATTGTGTGTTTTGTGTCTTTTGATGGTGAACAATGAAACTTAAATCAGAGGTCTGTAATTTGATTTTTCTAGAACAGAAGAATAATGGGAAAAAGTTTGGTTCTAACTCATTATTCATAATTAGTCAAGGAAGTCAATTTAATTTATAGTGTTCCAGTGTCTTCCCTTGATACAATATATGAACACTACAAATGAATTTTAGAGTTGATATTTTATTCTATACAACCAGAGGTGGTATTCAGCAGGCTCTGACCAGTTCTGGAGAACTGGTAGTGGGAATTTTGAGTAGTTTGGAGAACTAGCAAATACCACTTCTGGGAGATTTTACAGTATCCTTCCCCTGCCACACCCACCAAGCCATGCCCATAGAACCAGTAGTAAAAAAATTTGCATACCACTGTGTACAATATAATTATATTGTACACATTATTATTCACCTTTAAGCCTCTCTTTCTACTTCCAATACATTATAGTATTGGAAGTAGAAAGAGAGGCTTAAAGGTGAATTATAGATTTCTCTCCTTCTTCAGTTAGTTATTCTCAGATAAAAGTGTTTCTACTGACTACTGTGAATTTACAAAACATAGTGTTCTATTGGTAATGTGTTTGTGAGTGGATTTTGAACAAGTGCCTTCAGTGACATCATTGAATGGTGTAGTTCTTGCTATCACTGGAAAATTAAAATGATTATTCTTTAAAGCACAATTATTTTACCTAAGCTCACTTTGAAAATAAACAGCTATTCACTCAAAACAAAACACAGTCTATTGTCCAGAAATAATATTTATTCATTGACCTTAAAACACAGAATAGAAAAAGCTTTGTAAATAAAACTATATATATATATAATATATGTATATGAATGCTTTATTTTTTATTTTGTACTTCACAAAAAACACTACAGACAATAACAAAATATTTCAATTCATTTAAAAAAACCCTATTTTGGTGGCCAATCTGCTTTGATCAAGGTGTTTCAAGATTTACTGTTTGACAGTTTTTATTTCATAAACTTGTTTCTTAAAAAAATTGAAGCCATTTGTTATTTGATCAAGATTTCAAACATTTAGAGATACTCACAAACCACAGAACAGCTCATAGGAGTTTATACAGACTGTTCAGTGCCAAATCATCCATCACAGTGACCAATTGAGACACAAAACCGAACTACTTTTGCACCTGAAGGAGTCATCTGGACACAATCATTTTCACAAACAGTATAAAGCATTTGCTGGGAGCTCACAGATCTCACCTGTGGAAGTTTCTGCAATTGCTGATGTTCAAAACTACATGCAGACACTACAGGAGCAGCTATAGTTGAGGTCCATGAGCTCTTCTTTCATACAAGTAGTATTACTCATGAAAAAGGGGGTGCCAGAATTCTTGGGGCAAAAAGCAGCTAAGTATAATGCCTGAACATGCCTCAAATTCTTAAAGAAAAGTAAATCACAACTGAATTGGGGTAGAATTTAATCCAAGGAGAACAATAATTTTTAAACAACTACATGTTTTCCACTGCCCTTTTATTAATGTGTTCTCTTCCCTTTTCAGACTTTTCCTGGTTTAGATATTCCAGAACTTTTGTTAACATCTCTTCATCCATGTATGGTCTGTTCTGGGTGTTATCATTCTCTTTAACCATTGGCAGCCTTTTGCCTAATAAAGTGAATGTATCTGGTTCATGACTTCCTATTTGGTCTAGATGGTCGTGTTCAGATGAAACTGTGAGTGGAATTTCTTTCTTCAGACCTGTATTGATAACTTCAGGATACTTTGTCAACATCTTGGCTAAGTAGTCTGACAACTCTTCTTCTTTTCCCTTCAATGATTCTTGTTTCATTTGTCTCTCTAAACGGTTAAGCCAGGCCACTTTGGAAAGTATATTTTGATCAGAACTTGCAGGCAGGTACCATTTTGGCAATCCATTTTCTTGATTTATTTGATGTCCAGGATAAGGAGGTTTTTGATTACCAACATTTTCCATCCCTAAAAGATTAATAATGTCTTCAACATTCAGGTCTTCTGGGAGGTTATCTTGCAAAACATTAAATTTTTGCTTTTGATAACCACGTAAGGAATTAATCTTATTTTTGAATAAGTCTGACTTTTCTAAATTAATCTCAGGGATTTCATCAATATCTTCAGTCAGTTCAGGTTCTTCTTCCTTTTCATTCTGATGTGTATCTCCAGATTTCAACATTTCAATTAAATCCTCAGGTGGGATTTGTAAATTTCTTGAGATTTCTATCAACTGATAAACTGCTTGAGGATCAAGCTGTTTTTCAAAGTATTTGACTGCCCTTTTGTCTTCATTTTGGTTGATTCCCAATATATTATCTCCTGGTCTATTCATCATCTTTTTCAAATAATAATCCATCAACTGTGAAACATCTTCCAGGACTTGATTTTTATTCTCTTTTTTCAGGTCATCTTCCAAGGTACCCGCTCTCTTTATTTCATTGTTTATCTCTTCATTTTTCTCAATTTCTCCTTTACTATCTCTTATTTCTTCTTGAGTTTGACTTTCCACTTTTTCCTCTATTGGGTTCCAGTCCTCTCCTCCAACCACATCTTCATAAGCAATGTTATTTCCTTTAAAAGCGTCATCTTCCTCATCAGCGTATAGCTTTTGTTCCTCATTAAACCTTCCTTTGTTTAGAATATGAGGTGCCATCATTTTTCCCAGCTCCTGAAATACAGATTCTAAGGTGGCAAGACTTTGAGGTGTGTACTGTTCTTCTACTATTTCATTTGTTCTTTTATAAGGACTATCTCTTGAATTTTCTTCAAAATAGGTATGTGGAACCTCAAAATTTTTATGTGTTGGAGCAGGCCAAGTACGATCATCATAATCATCCATTATTCCATCCAGAAATATATTGTCTGAATTCAGGGGATTAAGTTTATTTTCTTTTGAGACAACTTTTGATTCTTTCTCTCTTTGTTTTATGGTTTCCAACATTGTCTTAACCCACTGGGAATCATCTTCTGGGAAAAACTCCCTTTGGTTGTTGGGTAAATAGTGTTGGCTTTTGCTTTCTTTTGACTGTAGAACAAATGGAGCATTTTGAAAGGAATTATAATCTGGACTTGTTTCTATATTGCTGGTTTGTTTTCTTAGATTTTCTATGTATTCCAGAGCTTTGATCATATCTGGGCTTGGAAGCCTTTGTAGGTTTTTCATTAGATAGTCTGGATCATTTTGAATGTTTTGAAAACTTTGAAATGAAGCAGCATTGGCATAAGAGATTAGCAGAAAAACTTGGCCAAGAGGCAAAAGTATTCCAAGCCAGGAGATTTTATCAGCCATATTTGAAATGTTTCCTTAAAATAAAGAAAAAATGGAAAATTAACACAAAGAGATACATTTTAAATATCTTATATTGTCAAGTATGGAGAGCAATAATAATTCTAAAGTAATTTATAAGTTACTTCAAGTTGAATTGTATTTGTTAAGTTATGTTAAGAGACCAGAAAAATGAAACTCAATTAACCATAGTCTATACAAATAGTTATAACTAATGGTTTGCATAGAAGTTATTCCTTTTAATTTAGTCTCACGCATGAAAGACCAAGTCACATGAAGGTCCAATTAAACTGATTTATTACTAAATAGCCTATGCACACAAATATTCTAAACTAATGGTTACCTTTTCTTGTCATTAGATAAGGATCCATAGAATTCAAAGAGGCTTGGATTTAGTATGTTTGTGACTATATAGGGATTCTAGGCTTATCCTGCTTTTAACTCCATCCCCAGGTTTAACTACTCCTTGTTCTGTTGTTCTGTTTCCCTAATCGTTTGAGGAAATAGTCTTAGATACTTTAATAAATAATCATGAAGTCTATCTCTAATTTTTAAGTTATATTTTATGTGGGACAACTCTTATTTATTAAACAATAATAGTGAGTTCCTAGACAGACACTTAAATTTCTTATATTATGTATTTTTATGAATGTAATACTTCTATTAATTTTGGACAAAGTGTTTTCAGAATTTAAAATGGTTCAGGGCCATCAAGGTGTCTATGAACATTTGCCTTAATGTTTGCCAGGCTTTTTGGGCCACCTTATCTTTTACTTTTTTTTAAGTTGAAAAAAGGAAGTTGACATTTTGCTAAATTCAGGATCAGCCACTATCATTATTTTTAGTTGCAAAAATTTTTGGGGCCTCAATGGGTGCCATAAATTTAATGAATGGTTACATTCCAGTGTTTGTTTAAAAGTGTACTTACTAGCCTAGAAAAGGGACAAACTAAATCAAAATCCCTTATGTTTGAGGGATCTGAAGGATATGGCAAGATTCTGATAAACTTGTTATTTCTAACTGATTATGTCCTTCCATAGCATTTGTTTTCCTTTAAATGAAGATGCCCAGCCCTTCTAGCAGCCATTTTGTGGGAGTATTCATAGCAAATTTTCAAAATTCCAAATGTGCCCACTAATCCAAAATGGTTGCCATCAAACAATAGTAGTGATCACTCTGCAAATAATAAAATAATAAGCTCTGACTTATTAATAAAGTAAAGTTGGAGCAGTTGATAAGTAGTGTTAGTAAATAAACACAATGAATATAACAAATGGGAATAAATATTTGATGGAAAATAAATCTCTATCTCTGTCACTAAATATGTATAGCATACTCCCAAGTGCAAAATTAAAGTAATCTTGATAGTCAATCCAGCTTTTTCCCTTGACAAAGAATATAGATTTTAATTGCTTGCCTAGATTGTGTTTTTATAATGCTTAGCTGTGCCAGATTTATCCAGTGCATAAACTAGAAAAACTAAGGTAAGCGCTTAATCAAAATATAAATATGTTCATAAAATATTATATCAAATATTAACAAATCTAGGTTTTCCTATCTACAGTTTCATAGAACATCTCAGTCTATTGATTTACTCATTCCAAAACATTGCACTCAGAAAATAGAACCTCAAAGTAAGAAATAACCAGACCTTAATAAAAATGAACTAGACTTCTAAGATAATTTATTTTGAAATTTAGCAATATATTTTATTGTTTTATCTTTAACAGAATAGCATTTCACAAAGAAAGATTAGCAAATATCACTCAGACTGAAAGGTTAAATGTGCTTTCTTAATATTTCATCATATGTATGCTGTTAAAAAAAAATATTTTTGTCTGAAATGCATTTAAGTAAGCCTACTGTTCTATTCAGACAAGGCAATTCTGAATAGAACACTAAAACCATCTGGCTTGAATAAATCATTTGCTAGACTGTGGCTATTTGAATTGGTAAATAAGTATTTCATATTTATGTTAATATGGTTATGTTAATAGTGGGAAATATTTTTTTTAAAAAAATCATGTTTACAAAAAGAATACAGACAATACAGTACACAGTCCTCGTGTGATTTAACCATTCTAAAATGATTGATCCAAGATATTTATTTATTCAGAGTTATAAATGTTACCTCTATAGCACTTGGCTGTATCATCTTTGGGAAAAACAAGTAAGCAGAATAGTGGATTGAATATTGTATAAAAACTGTTATTGTTTTTGTAGAAATGGAATCTTTCCTCCTATTTTATATACAGACAATATATATACATGATTGTCTTTTTTAAAAAAAATGTTTTTGGATTACTGGGCTAAAAGGACAAAATTCCTGTTTCTTTAAATCTTCCTGAAAGAAATTCTAAGATTTTAGAAAGGAATTGAAATAAGCAGACCAGATAAAAATTAAATCCAGAATGGATGTGAAATAGTATCTACCTGATTCAACTTTTTTTTCAGTCCATTCATTTTTCCTTGTCCCTTCTACACTTTAAATTATCCTGTTGATATAGTAGTGGTTCATGAGGTAGAGGAAAAAAAATTCAGTAATGCTAGTTTACCTTACTATGTTCTGAGTAAATACACACACACCACACAAGGCTTATTATGCCATTCAAGCAATTATAGACTTGGTTTGCAGCACAGCATGACATGATTTTACATATTAAGCTAATTAAAACACTGTAACAGAATTGCTTTATTTTTCTCAACAATGCTCCAAGTAAGAATTTAGATTAATAAAAATACTAGTTACTAATCTGTTAATTCTCAAGACTCTATACAATATCATTTCAAAATAGGAGGGAGTATTCTTTCTTTGCCAAGGTCCTTAAAAGAGGATAGTTTTTCTTACTTTACAATAAACATTGCAGCCTGAATGCTTGAATGGCTTTAGTCAAATACGTTTTATATTCTAATGACCAATGACAGCTTGTGGAATAAATGTAAATGAGATAGCAGATAAAGTAAAAGCAGATAAAGAAAGACAAAATGTGACTTTTAGTATGACATCCAATTTTAATTCTAGTTAAACATAGAGAAATCAGTAGGTCTTTAATTAAGTCCTAGTGATTTTAGTGAAGTTGTCTGGATTTCACTATAGTTGACTGGAATATTAGCAAGTTAATAGCACAATTTTAAAATTGTTGAACTGATTGTCAGTTGCTTTGGATTGTTTCTATATATTTTAAACAAAACTCTTGTTTTTATCCTGTATTCTGGCAGACACTCTGAACTACAATTTTGCTTTGTAATGAAGATGTATTGATAATGTTAAGTTGCAGACATAAACAATGAGCAAAATGAATCAAAATTTTACAGTATTTAAAATAGCTTTCTTTTATCTTATATGCTCCAGTTGGTATATTTTTATGCTAAAAGTGCCATCTTTTAATTAAATGGATAAATGGAAAAAGAAAATATTTGTATTTATTTGTAACAAGGACTTTCCATCCTCCCTGATAATAGGTGTATTATTTTCTACTTTACTGCATGTAAAAGCACAATGAATTTCAAATTCATTTCCAGGATCTCCAAATAATTGCTTATTAGAAAACCCTCTTGTTTCCTTTACTTCTGTTTAGAAATAAATAATATCTTTGAATAGAATGGTAAAATTCTTAATATAGTCAATGGGCTGATGCTTTAAGATTTTAATATATTCAATAGAATATACTCTTTTCTGAATATTCAATAGGAATTATGCAGAGATCCAGTATACCTAGTTTATAAATTTTACTTTTCTCCAAAATTAGAATATTAGAAAATTTATCTTACATGGAAGAACAAAATGTTAGCAGCATTATGTTTTAAAATATAGTGACTTATTTCTGAGATTTAATTGCACTATCACTGACTAAAAATGAAGCTTTATAAATACATGTTTCTGAACTAAACTATCAAAACAAATCAACTATTGTTTGCTGAATAAGGTTTTTTAATAACTCTAAGGTATAATTATCAACACTCTCATTGATCTTGTTTCTTATTATTTTTGATATATAGTTAAATCACAAGGTATCAAAATATATTTAACATCTACATAAAACCCTGTTTCTGTGCAGGTAAGTGAAGTGCATCAGGTTTCAATTTCATACGTTTTCTGACTAGGTAATTTGCTGCTTCTAGCTTATTCCCTGTTGGAAAGCTGCCTACAGAGAAAATATACATTGACTCTTTCATTTGATTTGTCAGTTAAAAGAGAAAGCATATATTCTTACCTGTGTCTGAGGCAACCTAAAGCATGATATTGACTATATCCATTCACTCCGAGTTTACAGACTGTTTTCAGCACTAGGAGAGCTCCCTCTGCTTATAGTGTACATCACCTGACTCTTACTGACAGACTGACGTCACCCCAACCGGGGGGGGGGGGGACAAAAAACGACTTTCCTTTTGAGAAAGAACATTACAGAAAAAGCGTCATTTGGCTTCACTATTGAAGGGAAAAGGGGAAAGATTTCTTTTGTATGTTTACGCCACCTGTCTTCCTCTAGGGAAAACTGCATTCTTCTTTGCAATTAAGCAGCCCCTGAAAACCTTTAAAAAATGACAAGTCTGGTCAGCAGTTTATATATTTCCCAATCACCTATTCCATGACAGGAACCTGTAGCATTGATCTGGACCTCCTGAAAGCAGAGAAGTATTTACAGGAAACTGGCAAGAATTCCAGATTCCGAAATATTTAGAAACTGTTGTAGTAGAAGGATCTCCACTTGCACTCTGTAGGTTCAAATGGTATCTCTGAAAGTATGAAAGCTTGATAATAATCAGGAAAAAAAATGTGACAGAGTGGTGATATGATCACATTTAGTACTGAATACAAATTATTAGGTTTTTCAAAATTATAAATCTACCCATAACAGCAGGTTCTATTTGGTGACCTTAGGAAAAGGAAAAGCAAGAGAAGGATTTGATTACTACTTCTGTTTTCTATTACATTCATTTGATTTGTTTTAGAAGGAGTTCTCTTAAAGTCTGTAATGAAATTATAATGAAACACACAGAGACATACACACATGATGAAAAAATAAACCTAATTATTTTTCACTATGTAATCATAATGATATGTCTGCTAATATCATTGCAACAAACTATACATTTTAAGCTTCCATCTGTAGCAGCTCTAATTTTATTGGGGGGAAAAGGCAAACATCAATATAATCCTGCACAAAGACCTTAGATTCAGGATTCTGTCTTTGTAATAATTACCCATCACTCAATACAAAGAGTCCAACATACATGTACCCAAACCTTTCAGAATGAAGTAATCATAACAATTTGTCTTTTTTTAAGTATGAAGTCTTTTTTTAAGTATGAAGAATAATAAAAACAATGAAAATTCAAAACACATACTGGTAGGAAATTATTGGAACTGAAATCTAACACATCCAGGGTATGCGCAGTTGGGGAAAATAGTCTACATTGACCTTTAGACATTGTCCAGAGTTACAAGTAATTTGTGTTATGCTTCTGAGGTATGGTCCCTCTTTCTTCTTTAAAAAATATTTTTAAAATAGTCAGTTGCACATTATCAGTTGCAACAATTGATGGCCTGAGTAAAAGGAGCAGTAGCATCCCAAATATTAGCATTCTTAGTATATAAAAACAGAGCTCTACTGGATAAGGTATTTGCTTCAATTTGAAAGCAACATAAACCACATTGGGGCTGTTCTTTTTTTTTAAATTGGTGTTTTTAAATATATCATTTTCCCAACCTTTAATTTTAATCTAGTTTGAAAAAAATATTTTTCAGTATGATAGCAAAATATGTTCCCAAATACAAAACTATTAATATAGACTTTGCAAATCTGTTTTGAGCAAATTTTATATATCTTCCGAAGAATTGCAGAAGCCTTCTTACTGGATCAAGGAACTGGGATTTCAGTGGCAGCTCTGAGTCAGATAGCTTTGTTTGAGTCTCCCCGTATGTGTGATATGTATGTGTGTGAAAAAAGATAATGAGACAGTCTGAGTCATTCTGTAGAGAGGATATAGGGAATAAAGTAAAAGAGTAAATGTGAATGAATGGAGGAATGATTTTGTACTGTCATTTCTTCATATCCAAATAACATTTATTTTTAGTACTTCAAAATGGAAAAGAAAATCCCTTATAATGTTAGATTGATATATGTAATTATGTAGCTATAGATAGGCGCATATATGTTCACATACTTAATTTTCCATTTAATTACTTTTAACATTTTAGGAGACATTTGAGAAGTACTTGTGAATAGCTACAAAGTACTATTTCAAAGAGTTATAGTTATTAAAGATTTGGGTTTTTCTGACAGTATGCAACCTCCACGAATCAACAAACAATCTACAATGATGACTTGACCAGCAAGAAAAGATAAAATGGCAACCACTCTTGATAATGGTAGAATATCTTAGTAAGGTATATAGCATAGCATTTTCTGTGGGACTCTATTGCAGAAAGTTATGGTTCCCTTTAAAATATTTAATTTTTCTAATTATAAATAAAGCAACATTATTGCATTCAAATGTAAGACAGAGCTGATCAGAAAAATGACTATATTTTAAAAAGATAAAGCTTTGGAAGACACTGTGAAGGAAGTCCTCACTGTTCTTCAATGGGGATTTTTGTTGCTTAGAATTATGTTAAATATTGGGGGAAATGACTCTATTGCTCCAGACTGATACACAGCCAATTTGCAGATACTGTACATCTAACCAGACAATACATTAAATGAATATATACCAGAAAAATAACAAAAAAATCTATGTGCATTGTTCTTTGGAGAATGAAATACAGGATCAACACTAACATGGATGATTGGAGCTGACAAGAGGTCTTGAGAAAATATAATATGGATTAAATCAAGCTCAATAGTCTTGGTTGACAGAGATAATATGCCAACTACAGCTGTCTTTTTAAATTTCTCATTCATCTATTTATTTGAGACAAGTTACAATACTTAATCTGAATATGAGTGATGATTCTGCACATGTGAATGCTTACAAATAACTTCAAAATCACTAATCCAAAACAAAATTCCAAGAATGCATATTATTTCTTTAATTACTTTTAGATGTATAAGATGATTCAGATTAATATAAGACATTTCTCTTGCTAGGACATTTTTGTGTATTTCTTGTTTCTTTAGAGAAAACTTCATTAATTCATAACCTTCAGTGCTATGATATTCATCAAACCCTGCAGTGTCAGAATGACAGGTAGTTGTGTTTCATGCCTGCCCACTGCACTTCTATCAGACACCACAAATCAGTCTGATTTATAGCCTTGCAAAGTAACCAATCAAGTCATGGAGAATTGGAATCAGTTTTGGTACAGTCCACCTCCTTACTTCTGCTTGATTTATACCCATTTGATCTTCACAGAAGCAAAAACATTCTTGCCATAGCACCAGATTGTATGGAGAAATCTGATAAACATACAGGAAGCAGTGAGGCTGTATGGGGATGGAAAACTATACATTTGATTCAAAAACTGGTTGACTGACTGAGGAAAAAGGTCTAAGGGGAAATCTATGTAGATGAGGTACATAGTGATAGTGAAAATAAGAAATATCACTTTCATACAGATAAACAGCATGAGAATTATTGCTAAAAACAATAACTGGATTGGTGAATATAACCCACTGCAGATCTGATGAAACCATCAGGAATTTTATCTATTGATTTGTTTTGTTTGATGTTCTATGAATAGTAATAAATAATTATCAACAAAAATATGTGATTTTTATGGATTTAATAATACAATAATTTCATAAATTTATATATCCAACCAAAATCTAATGAAGCTATTGTTTTAGCAAAAGCATTTTCCTAGATTCAAGAAGCCTTTAGATACGAAGTATGAGTCTTTCCAACTCTTTGTCAAAATTACTTTTAAAAAAAATGTGGCACTGGATTTCCAACTATCATGCAATTCACTGAACTCACCATGATTAACCTTCTTATGTTCTGTAAAGTTGGCTTATTGAAAAACTAGAAATCTACCTTCTTAAAATAGTGCAGTACTTTTCAAAGGTAAGCACCTACTTAAATAAACCACTTTTTTTCTCCCTTACAAAATGCCCAAACCATAGTTGAATCTCCAAAAGTCTCTTGTAATTTTAGATGTCCAACATTAAAAATGGTGGTGTGAAAATGCCAAAATGGGTGTCCTGATATCTTGAAATGCACCTGACCTTTCATACTTGTATTCCAACATCAGGTGCAAATGTATGCATCATGTGGTTTGTGTTCTGAATCATTATGCACATTGTTAGTCCCTTCTGTGAACGGCTAGGTTTATTGCAGTTTTCCGCCCTGGTCACTTTCTTCCACTTACCTCCTCCTGGATTCGATACTCTTTATTCAAACCATCTGATCCACTCCACATCTCCTTTTAGCTGTTCAGGCTTGATCCTACCCTGTTTCTCCAACAATACGGCCTCCCCCAATAGGAAGTCCCAGCATGTTTTATAGGCATGAAATGAAATTAAGCCCCTCCCCCAAATTAAGGCCTATATTAAAACATGCAAAATGGGGGGGAAATGGCGGGGGGGGGGTTGCTGTTAGGAAATACTTTTGTTGCACACCCGGATATGGTGTTGCCTGTGTTGACCCCAATACGAAGTGCCCCACCAACGCCAAGGTCAACATCCAAGCCATCTCTGCCTGCCTGCCTGAAGATGCAAGGGGGGGCAATTAAGTCACCCCGAAAAGACGTCCTAGCCATTTTTTCGGGGCTCAAAAAAAAATAAGACCCGCCCTTATTATATGAGAAACACTGTACTCCAGTCTGTTCACTGGCCAGTTTCTTCATTGATAAAACTGTCAGACTCCCTTTCCTCCATTGACTGAGTACAGTTAGTCCTTAATTTACAACATTATGTTTAGTGACCATTTGAAGTTACAAAGACGCTAAAAAAATTGGCTCATGACCATTTTTCACATTTATGACTGTTGTAGCCTCCCAATGGTCACATAATTAAAATTCAGATGCTTGGCAACTGACTCCTATGGCTGCAGTGTCCTAGGGTCATGTGATCCCATTTGTGACCTTCCAACAAGCAAAGTCAATGGGGAAACCATATTTACTTAACAACTGTGATGCTCATTTAGCAATTGCAGTAATTAACAACTTTGGCAAGAAAAGTGGTAAAATGGGGCAAAACTCACTTAACAAATGTCTCACTTAACAACAGAAATTTTGGGCTCAATTGTGGTCATAAATGAAGGATTACTTGTATTGCCACCAACACTTCTTATTCCCTTGTACACCCAAGCTGCATTTCTTCCAGTTAACAGGGACTGGATGGGTAGAGTTCTGAAGGGAGAGAAAAAATCCTCATGAGTAATTTTTCTACCATCTTTTGATCCTTGACCCCCTTATGTCTTAAACTGTCACTCCTTAAAATGATCTATTCTTTCTCTAAGAAGAGTATCTTTTTTTCCTGTTCATCTTTTTTCTTTCTCCTGTGCCCCTTTTGCACCTATTTCTACTGTTTTTTTGTTTTCCCAATTCCTCAGAGTTTCATTTCAGTTGCATAATAGAAGCCAAAGGGAATATGGGAATGCAAGAGGTTTTGTGGCATTACAGCACAAAATTCACTCCTTTTTTCCCCCAGTACCAAAATGCATCAAGAACCAGCAGATACTACTGCATGTTGTTTCATGTGATGACATGTCCCTTGCCTGGAGGTCACTATTATTAGTTTCCTTCGTTGACTTAAGAGCCTAACACAGGCTATTTTATTTCCTTCTTAAACTCCACCTGTTACAGGCAGGGGTGGGATTCTACCAGTTCGCACCTATTCACTAGAACCAGTTGTTAACATTCTAAGCAGTTCAGAGAACCGATTGTAAGAAGAAATTACTGGCCTATCCCTGTAAGGAAGGCAGGAAGGAAACATTCTTACAGATACTGTCTCTCTGTTAACCCTTATTACATTCTTGGCAGGACTAGACTGTCTCAGGAACTTCTCTGGAGTTTTCCCCCCTCCTTTGCTGGTACTTTGCTTGTGACCATTCAAAGCTACAATGGCACTGAAAAAAGTGACTTAATGACCATTTTTCACACTTACGACTGTTGCAGCATCCCCACAGTCCTGAGAGGCCAGGTGAGGAGATGCGTGCCTCGATGTGATATTGAGTTGGCCACACCCAGCCAATAACATTACCACCAAGCCATGTCCACCCAGTCACATGATCACCAAGCCATGCCTACCACCTAAGCCACACCCACACAACCGGTTGTTAAAAATTTTGAATTGCACCTCTGCTTACAGGCTCTTATTCCTGACCAATACTGTGATTTCTTACTACAGATCCAAATTCTTGGCACCTGGTTTTAACTTCTTTAGTACTCCTAGCAAATTCCTAGCATTTTGTAGGAACCTTATCCATTTAAATCTTTGTTCCATATATCTCACTTTTTGTTAATCCTGGCTGGCAATAGCTCTCCAGAAGTTCAGATAGACATTTTCCCAATTCTAAATCAAAATATTAGGGTCAGAAATTGGGTTATTATGCATGTAAAGTGCACCCTCTACCAGTGAAGAAGTATGAAGCAACGGCAATCAGCAGAACCTTCAAATCAGTTCTAAGATGAAATCAGATTGCACTTCCTGGTTTCAAATTCTGGAAGTAGAAGCTTTCTCATATTAATTTAACTTCTGCCTAAAGGCTAATGAATAAATCTCTAATTGGATAATCTGGAAACTATCATATGTTTATGTTATCATGGGATACAGTATAAGCTACTGCATAACAATATCATTTTATATATTTTTAAAATATCCATTTCTGGGACATCTGGACACATATTCCAATAAATATCCATGCTTCTATGAGACTCATCATCATATTTTTAATTTGTATTAATTTTAGACAAGAGGCATAATAATGCAATTATTACTGGGTGAATCATATTTCCCCAAATTTAGAAAATAATTATTTTGTAACAGAGATAGACCTAAAGAAAAGGATTCATTAATGTGTCTGTGTATTTGTGTATTCATCATGTGGTATTATTATTTTTAAATCTGTGAAGCCAGCCTAAACTGGGTGAAGCAGCCCAGAAAGTAAATCGAATTGGTTATCTTTCCTTTCCTATGAGTTCTAACTTATTACTGCTTATTTCCTCCACACAAATCAAGACTTTTTGATTCAACCTGTGCTCCTGTGGTCACTAACTGAAAGCCACCCTAAAGAAAATAGAAAAATACCACTGCCCTGCAGATAGAAGGATTATCAGGTTAGAAGGACCCTGGCCAAAAGTATGCTATGATCAATGGTATTGAAACCTGCTGAGACATTCAAGAATCACTAATACCCTAGTCTTGGCACTGGCCATAAACAAATATGATCAACTCTGTATTATATTCCAACCTGAAACACAACTGAAAGGGATACAAATAATGCTTTATCCAGAGCCTCTGAAGCTGCAGACCAACTCCTTTTCAGCAACCTTACTAAAAGGGTTGGATACTGGATAAATTTAGTCCAGTACTGTTGAATAAAACAATGGCTTCTTGCATATATCTGCATATGCACGACTAACATAACACTATGTTTTAAACTCATTGGTTACCTTTTGGACTTTGGGCATCATGTCCTTATCCTATTCATTAGCAGCATGTGGTCAAAAGAGATGCACTTCTTCCACATTTACTTCAGAGTGTTTCAATCAGTCTTACTCCTCATGAATAAAGGAATTTTTTTGCTTTGCTGATGATGGAAAGAAAACTGGTTAGGCCTTAGATGGTAAACGCTGAGAATTGGTCCTCTATATATGAAAATTTTCCAAACTTATCTCTCCATCCCACAAATCTGTATATTTATCACACTGACATTGGGGAAAAAAACAAGTTTCGTTTAACTTATTACTGATTTGTTGTTGTTAGTTGCAAAGTCATGTCCGACCCATCGTGACTCCATGGACAACATTCCTCCAGGCCTTCCTGTCTTCTACCATCCCACAGAGTCAATTTAAGCTCATACTGACTGCTTCAGTGACTCCATCCAACCATCTCATTCTCTGTCATCCCTTTCTTATTTTGCTCTCAAACATTTCCAGCATTAGGCTCTTTTCCAGCGAGTTCTTCCTTCTCATGTTACTGATATCTAAGTATAAATATTGTTTTATAGAATGACAATTATGAGCCAGTGAGATGAAATTAAAGAACATCTCACTCCATTCCATTTTGCTTAATTAGTAAGAAAATAGAATGCCATCTAATGTGAAAGTTATTCTTTTCAACTTAAATTGCTTTCCAACATGAATTAAAATTAATTGGTAGGTAGAACTGTTTTATTATTCAGTCAGTAATCTCTTCAGGAGAAGGAAGCTTTGAATTTGAAAAGGCTGCACAGTGGAATAGAAATAATTTTAGCTTAATGGAAGCTCCTGCGATACTCAGTGAAGAGTCAGATAATAATTGGAGCACAGGACATGCATTTTTTTTTTCAGCCAGTTTTGTTAGGGTTACCAGGTTGCAACCCAGTGAACTCAAGTGTATATACAAAGAATAACATACACCACCCTTCCTGATCATCACTCATACTGCTACCCATACCTGAAGCTGTAAGCCTTAAGCTTGCCCATAGCATCTGGAAAGGAACATGAATACTCAGGAAAGGGCAAAGGAAGAGAAAATACAAGGGTAGCAACCTACTGCCATTGCTACATGGTTATTGTTCTGTTACATTCTGTTGCCTCTCATTTCTGTATCCAGAAAATCAAGAAAATGGCATTATGATACTAACATATCTCTACACAGATGTATCTATTCTGCAAGCTGTGAGTCTATGTGAGATTCCATGTGTAATTCTAGGTGTTGGTTTTCTCATTAAAGTCCCTTATGAATTAGGACTGTTACATTTGGGACCATTTTATTATCACAATTTCTACCCAATCAGTAAAATCTGAAAGAATTGGCATAGTCCAGATTCCACTGTAAAACACTGACTTTGTGGTCCAAAAGATACATGCTGTTTTGATAAGTATACCTCATCTGAAGAACAATATTCTTCTGTGGTTTGTATGGCCCTGAAGTTGGCTTGCACGCCCTGGGATATGGTGCAACTCTCTAGTTTATTCCTAGTTATTTTATATTATATTAGCCACTGTGCTCTGTTTCTTTCCTTATTTTTGCTACTTTTACACTTTTAATAGTAATGTAAGCCACATATAATTACTTTGGTTGATCGAAGCAGCATACCAATTGATTTATTGACAGTATTTTTTAAAAGTTGCTTATTTTCTTATCAGTGAAAATAAGAACCAGACTCCATTTAATTTCTATAGATACAAGAATATCAGTAAGTTTAACATTTGAAATTAAGGGTTTATGAACAGTTTTGTTGGGGGAAAGGAGAAGAATACTTTGATATATTAAGAATAAAGATTCAATTATTAACTATAAAAGCTAGTGTCCTAAGTCAGGAAGGAAAGGTCATCATTGATCTGTTTCCCCACTGAAGGAATATATTAGAATATTAAAAAAAATATTGGCCAAATGTTAGAATTCTTTACTGGACAAGGAATTTGTCTCCAATGCATAAGCTCTCAGTGTACCTACAACAAAAGTGATAGATCATTATCATAGTCATTGTAAAAATACATTAATCATAAAACATTAGATGCAACACCTAGTAATAGTCATGAATATTAAATAAGAAATCAACATAAATCATACTAGGATACTAATTAAACAATTTAAATTGTAAGATACAAGCAACAAGTTATAGTCATGTAAGTACATATGTATTTTAAAAGACTAGAAAATCTTTCTTATTGATTTGTACATTTACATGCTATATCATACTTTTTTAAAAAATCCAGACTGAATATTATAGTATTTTTCTGGAAGTAGTGGGGAGGACTACATTCTATATTGGAAAGATCTTGGAAACTTTTCTAGATTTCCCCAGAAATTCATTCTCTTTACAAATGATCTTTCCACTTAGGAAAGGAAATTAATGATCTATGGCTTCAGCTAGAGAGAGACATTTATGGCTTATTCAGAAATGGAAGGCATGTACTGTATATTCAGTAAAATTTATCAGAGGTTTGCAATATGGTTTAAGTATCCTTTTTTGACTAATAAAAAGAAGGAAAAATCTTTGCAGCATTTGCAAAATAAGAGAACATATGCTGATTTTGTTTTGTTTTTTTCATAGAAAGAAATCTAGCCAAACTGTTTGTGTCAGTAAAGCCTCAAAGAAACATAAGGTTTGCCTTAAGTGCTCATTTGATTATTTGTTTTGAACAGAATTTAAAACTAGAAAGCAAGTGAGACTATTTTCAGAATCAATTCAACTACTTTGGCCTTTTTGTTTTGATTTTTAAGTGTAAAAAGACTTCCCGCTTCTAGTCATCTGTTTTGTCTGGCAGTCTGGCACCTATTTAGATGGTAACTAAGCTAATGGAAGTTATAACAGAAAAAAATAACAGAATAACAGGGTTGGAAGGGTTGTTGGAGATCTTCTAGTCCAATCCTGTGCTCATGCAGGAGATTCTATTCCATTTCTGGCAAGTGGTTGACCAGTCTCTTCTTAAAAGATGAGTCTCTTAAAAGTCTCTTCAATGATGGAGCACTTTCTGAAGGCAAGCTGTTGATTGACTAGTTAATTGTTGTCACTGACAGGAAATTTCTTCTTAGTTCAAGGTTGGCTCTCTTCTTGATTCATTTCCATCCATTGTTTCTTGTCTTGCCTTCAGGTGCTTTGGAAAATAGATTGACCCAATGTATAGGAAATTAACTTGGTCTTCTGATGGCAATTCTTGAAGTTTTCTTCATCAAAATAGTCTCAATATTTGTACTGGTTCCCACAGTTCAAAAATCCTTCTCATACTTAAAGCTGAAATGCTCACATTCCAATGTAACATTTATAAAATACTTTCCAATTGCTCAATGTATTTTCCTATAAACTGAAAGACTTGGAATACTGGAAATTTAAATCTAAAATGTCTGAATAACATCATTTGGGAAGAGCTTGCCTAAAAGTTTCTTTATATGGATTTTTCAGCAATTTGAAAGCAATTACAGATGCTTCTGGTCACATAATATCAGCAGTGATATACAACTGAGCTGACTTGTTTCTGGCTCAGATTCAGTGTATTGGAAACTATACCCAACTTAGTATAGGATTTGTGTTGTATACATTTGGTTGGGGTTGTGTGGAACTTGCTAACTGAAAGAAATGTGGAAGACAGTGATTGAAGCAGTTGATAAATGAAGTGATGGATTATGAAGTTGAATGCAGTCAAAGAGGGAAAACAGAAAATATGAGGATATTTAACTGCTTGCAAGTTGACAAGAATTAATGAAACAGCAGGAGAATGTTTGCTGATAATAGCTCTTGTGCCAGATTGTTTTTTAGGTGGCATGACAATTTTTTAGGTTGGAGCACAATAATTGTGGGACAGATTTTTCATAGCTATGGAGCTGTTATGACACTATCTGTCATTATACATGGGATCATAAAGATGGTTACTGATGAGGAATCACTTTTCAATAATTGTAAAGAATATGAGAAATGAGTTTGACAGAAAGATGCAGGAGTGGTTTCTTAACAAAAATGTCTAAAGTGCCTTTTAAGCCTAGAACAGGAAGATAACATTTGGAAATACCTCAGGCAAGCAATTGTCCTGAATCATTGTATTTTTAGAAGGGGAGCTATGCAGCACAATCAGACTTGCAAGCTTCTGTTAATGTAGAAACTCCCAATAAAAGTAGATTTAGCCTTCTTGTGAAGTTGATTTCCTGGTCTGATCTATGTAATGCAGCTGATGATAATAGTCCCAAATATATTTCGATATTCTAGGAAAAAGTCCTATATATATGAGAGCAGAAAAGAAATAAGAACATACAGTGCTGAACTGGAGGAAAGCAGCGGGTGAGAGATACCAAAGTCCAAGTATGCACCATTTCTGATGGGAGGATGGTGTCTGAGAAAGGTTATAAGAAGAATGAGTGATTCCTCCTCCCTCCTTTGGAATGTGAGATGGTAGAAAGAGAAAAATACCTACCCAGAGGTGACAGTTTAAGAGATAGGCTGCTTATCCAAAGGTGAACATGTAGTGCACTAATATGGGAATCTGGGGAGTGAATTGATGGCTTTTGAGGTCTTTGTTTATGTTAGTAGATAAATAAATGTGTTGGAGTGCGTGAGAAGAATAGCATTCCATACTGTTTTCAGACCTTTTATGATAAAAAGAATATTTTTAATAAACATCATATTTCTTTAAGCCTTGCAGAAGGTCTTTGTGTTCCTCTGAACTTGAGCACACTAAGAAGGTTAGAAACAAGAAACAGATGGAAGCCCATCCAATAATTATAAAAATAAAAACTAGATATTTTGACAAACAGCGGTAAATTGTTCCCAAACTTATTGGGAATACAGTGCATATATTATCCTGAATATCATTTGCTATTGTGTTCTTAGAGAACAGCAGTTGAAGTTGAAGTAAATCAAGAAAGCAACATATGAAATTTATTACCTTGAGACTTCATCTGGTGTTCTAAGTGAATTACTTATCAGCTTGTGTTAGTTTGGACCATCTTTTGATGATGTAATATAAATGAGCTTCTTGAATATATTTAGCTGCTTTGCAATATTTACATTTCTTTTTATTATATGACATAGAAACATTTAATCTTAACATGCTGGAGTGAACATAGAAATATGTATAATAAACCTACATAAGGATGAGTTATTTTCATTCTATTTTAATTGGTTAAGTTAACAAACTTTGCCGACATTCAGTGAAATTACCTGAAACCTGTTCAATTTTATCTTATTAGATGATGACTTGTCCACCTTGCATGATTCACCCCCTTCTTTAGAGGAAGTAACTTCCATGAGTTATTAAAATATGGTTGAGTCATACTCTTTATTATAAATACAATTTATAAATAATACATTCTTTTTATGTATTTGTACATTTATTTATCATTATAATGCTGTTCGTTCAAAGAGGTCAATGAAGCATTCTTGTCTTCTTCTCCTTGAATTTTTTATTCTGTTTTGTGAAAGCATTCCAATATTGTTTATAAGCTTTCTGTAAAGTGAAATTTCACAGGAAAGACAAATGATTTTTTGTATAGCCTTTGTCTTTTACTTTGCCTCTGTTAACTTCAAATCATACTGGCCTACCTCAATGGGTCTTGTGAAAATGAATAATAGGAATAAGAAGTGCTTCATACATCAAGAATATTATATAAATCATAAATAATAGTTTTTATTAGCACGTTTATTTGATTACACATTCTAAAGATATCAAGAACTGGCTGTACATTTTATTTATCTTATGTGCTTCTCTATTCCCCCCAAAGTCATATATAAGATGTATCCGAAGAGATCAAAACCATGGAAGCAATATGAGTTTTTCTTAGTAATAATGCAGAAATAGAAAATTCAGCAGAGGGAATATTGGCTGAAATGTCTTCTTCAACGCAGCTCTTAAAAGTACAGGGCATGTTGTAAAAATACAGTACTTGCCATCCTTGCACTTCTTTCTTGTTGCTTCCATGAACAGATCACAATGGAAAACTCTATGCTTCCCATAAATAATAAATAAAATATAGATCAACAGTTTAATCATGTATGTAATACCTGTGTAAATGGAACAGTCAAAATAGAGTCTTCCAAATCTTGTTTCTCTCCTATAATTTCTTCTAATTTTATTACCATTACAGCTCTGCCATCAACAAGAGAGATTTAACAGCTTTAAATTGTCAAAAAAATTTTAAAATAACTATTGACAGGACCCTATGATTTTGGTACCTCAGATAGGCAACATATATCATCGCTTGAGTGTCAGATAACCTGTAATGTTATAACTTCCAGATTGTTGGGTTTGTGTATGTGTGTGTGTGTATTCCATTGTAGTACAATATGCATACAATTATAACATATCCCTAAGGCAGATACCCTAATTGCTGCAATTCAGCATTTGAATTTCAGCTTTCTGAAATTAGATGGGTGAAAAAGATTTTTTTTTTCAAAGAACTGGTCAACCTACTTTATTTGCCTGCTTGGCTGAAAAAATGCAGTATTCAATACTTAACCAAGTATTAACCAAGCCTTCAATACTTAACCAAGTCTTAATAAACTTACTCTTATCTTTTAGTACATATGTATAGGGATTCATTTACCTTGATCTTCGATCTGGGGCTTAATTGCTTGAATGGTAAATTCACCCTACTTTGGATCCAGATTGTTGATTTCTACTTGCACAGCTCATTTTATTGCAGATGTTTATATTATAAGGGTCTTAATGATTATTGTAAAAGGATCCTTCAACTTGATTTGGGATGGGATACATGGTTTGCCCTTCTAAGAAGAAGCAATCATGCTTACATGGGAAGTAATACCCCTTCCCCCCATAGTAATATACATGTCTTTTACTTCACTTAGGGAGGTTATTTCTCTCCTTTCCCGAACTCACTTTCAAATCCAATTTCCCATCTAGCTATGATATGATACTGTAACCCAGCAGTAGCTTTCTTCAGGGCATATTGCCTTGGTAAAATAATGAAGGGGAAATTAATCAAGCAAATACCTTCATTTGACAAATAGTGTGGAGCAGAATTGAAATGGTAGAGGAGAACAATGAAAACTGAATGGTGTGACTTCAGAAATCTGGATATGATATTTGTATAATAAAGGATGAGGAGATCTCCAGGTCACAGTCTATTTCTGTAATTTTTAAAGCAGCTTTACTACTTCATGACAGCAATTATAATTCACTGCACTTTGGGGGAGGGCTGTGAGTTCTGTGACATCCAAAGTCAAATTTAATATGTTGAATATTTTATGCTCTTTAAATCAAATGTGTCAGCTTATGAGACACCTGTGGAAAAGCAACACAGAAATTGCTTGGCAACAGAAATCTCTGAGGATAAAGTGAATTAGTGCTGCTAGGATCTGCTTCTTGCCTTGTACAATGTATTATCCAAAACTAAACAATTAAACATAGATTTGCTTGCTTGCTTATTTTATTACTTATATTTTCTGTCTTTCCTCCAGTAGTTCAAGCATTTCTTCCTTCAATTTATTTCCACAACAACAACCCTGTGAGGTAGGTTGGGTTAGAGTAAGTGAGTGGGTCAAAGTAATGCCATGAACTTCCAGGATTGAGGGTTCACTTGACATTAGTTGTGCTTGGTCCTTGTGCAGAAATCTGTCACAATATTGCCTTATGGAATTGCTGGTCCATCGCTTGTTTTAAATTGAGAAAATTTAGCATTGTGATCTGTTTAAAGCTAGAAATCATTGGTTTTCTATGAACTTGTTTGCAGATATTACCCAACTATGTAACATCATTAATCGGGACAGGCTGTTACCTGGTTGGGTATTGAAACCTCTGCAAGCAAACAATCAAGCTGAGAATGCACCATAGTTCAACTTTGAGCCAAGATATTCTCTTATAAAGTTAGGATTTTGAATTGTTGCTAGTCATCCAAATCCTTTGAAAGAAGTGAGTTTTTCCTTATTTTTCTTCTGTTGTCCATTTTTAAAAAGAAACTCTCAAGATCTGCCCCACTCTAGAATTTAGTCCTTATTCAGGTGAAAGAGATTCACCTGCATTGCAAAGGCCATCTGTTTTTCTATCTAATTTTTCAGAATATCCATTAAAAGCAGAAGGAGTTTGTGTTGTTGACTTTTTCTGTTAATGAATCTTTTCAACCTACTGTAGTCTCCTTGATAGTTCATACTTTATATTATGAAAAAGTTCACAAGAAAAACTCTTGGGAATTAATGAAAAAGTGGGAAGCCTGGGAGAATACAGATAAGCACGAAAATAGTTGTATTATGAAAGACAGAGCATGTTCAAATCCCAGAGGCTTTTAACTAAAATACAACTAAAACAAAACTCAGAATCTGCATTAAAACCAAGATGCACACACTCCCTCCTGCTCTTTCTCCCTCTCCCTTTCATTCTCTTTCTCTCTCTCTCTCTCTCTCTCCCCGTGAGAGAGCACGGGGAGGGGGGAAGGAGGGAGAGGGAGGGTGGGAGAGAATATCACATAGGCTTTTCTCCAATGGTGACTTGTTTTCTTGTCAAATTAAACAAGTATGGTGGGAAAACTGTAAAATGCTGTTAGATAATTTAGGTTTTATATAGAATTCTCATCTAATAAAACAATAAATAATTACTATCAAATACCAAGTACCAGCATGAGGTTTGATGTTGTCATAAAATTTTAAAATACTTGCTTCATGAAAAACAGGAGTAAACATGTTTTTATTCCTCTTATCCACTCAATTACATTTCTTCTCCTAGATGAGTAAAGATCAGTTTTGAATTAGTGCCGCAGTATGAAGTAAATGTACCTTAACTACCTTTTGTTCAGATGGTCACAGATAAGGGTAACTCATTTATTTCAATGCAACTGAAGGCGAACTAGCAGAAAAAATTATATGAAAATATCCCCAGTGAAGGGACAAGTTCATTCTCCTGTGGTTGTAAAGTTCTGACTCAATCTTGCTGAAGGAAATGAGTCATTTAAGTTTGAGTGCTTCAAAATACATTTACCCTCTTAGTTTAAAAGCCTAAGTAACAAGATTCCATTTTGATTGCATTTTTTAAATAATAAAATGTAGCTCTAAGAAAAGATAAAACTTACTGTAAAATGGTATTATGCAGCTCTTTCGGACATTATACCTTTTTTTGGTCAAGGAGGACCCTTCTACAGATGACATTTATTGCCTTTGGAGGGAAGGTGGGAAATGGATAAAGAGGATATCCAAAAAGACCAAACAATAGATGAGAGCAGTTCTAAAAAAACTGCCAACAAGAACAGAGAGAAGAAAAATAATAGTCATTGTCTGTGGTGAACCCATGGTGAACCCATTATTAGGGCACTCATGATTTATTCAGTCAATCCAATTTCCTGAGTTTCCACCACACATTGAACCATAAACTTACCATGCAGGCTATGTTTTCAAAATACAGATAACTTGTAGTTTGCTAATTTATAGTTCAGCATGTCTTCTTAACTAAGACACTGCCTTCATCTACTAACATAGGCCTCTCCGAAAATAAAGCCTATTGTTGTAGTTGAGCAATGAGAGGCTGAACCAGGGCATGGATGCAACAATACTTTATTTAGGAAATAAAGGACTGAACATGCTTGCCAAGCCTAGAACTGGCTCGCAGCGAACAGCGACTGGTTGGACCCCGCAGCCTGCTTTTATAGCTGGCTGCTGGGGAGAACCAGCCAATGAGAGAGGGCAACCGCCCCCGCGGCGCGAACGGACCTGGGTGGGAACTTCTTTAAGTTCCAGGGACATAACACCCCTTCCCCCCAGATGCGAACACGCATAGTCCTTAAGGTACGCGGGAGGCTTATGCTGGCGCCCAGAACGGCGCAACTCTGGTGAGTTGTCTGGTAGTTCAGAGTCTGCAGAGGAAGGTCGGACCGGTGGGGTATCACGAACGCGTTCCTCGGTTAGTGCTGGTTCGGGACTCGTAGGGCTGGTCACTGGGGATGTGCTCCCGTTGACTGGTTCGGACTGGTCAGCCATCTGGTGGTCACGGTTCGTGTTCGGGCTCCCCGGCTCGGCTGCAGGTGTAAACAGGTCACCGGAATTGGTGCTGATGTGGGGTTGATGCTGTAGCCTCGCACCGGTCTGCAACCATGAGTCACTGCTGACGTGAGTGCCTTGGCGCCTCCGCAGCTGATCCAGGTGCCTTTTCCAGATTCGGCCATCCTCCAGTTTGACTCGATACGACCTGGGTCCGGTGATGGCCACGATCTCGCCCGGGATCCACAGAGGGTCTCCAGCGAAGTTCCTCACGAACACGGTTTCCTGTAAGACAAAATGCCTAACCCCCGATGTGGAAGCGAGGGGAGAGTCAGGGCAGTAATGTGGGTGAAGCCTGTCCAATACAGTCCGTAGGCGTCTACCCATCAGGAGTTCAGCCGGGGACTTATTAGTGACTGTGCACGGGGTTGAGTGCTGGCTCAGCAAGAAATGGGAGAGTCTGTGGTGCCAGTCTTCCTTGCTGAACCTAGCTAGAGCTTCTTTAGTGGTCCTAACGGCTCTTTCTGCCAATCCGTTACTGGCAGGATGAAAGGGAGCCGTGAAGATGTGGCGGATGCCCAGATTGGCAGCGAAGCGACTGAACTCGGCCAATGCGAACTGGGGGCCATTGTCGGAAACAATAGAGTCTGGTAGCCCGTGTGTTACGAACAGGCGAGTCAATACCTTGGTAACCGCTTGCGTGGTGGTTGTGGATAGTTGTGCCACGTCAATCCATTTAGAGTAAGAGTCCACGACCACCAGGAACATTTTGCCGTGCATCGGGCCCACTAGGTCGATGTGAATCCTGGACCAAGGTGCGCTGGCGCTTTCCCACTTAGTGGGGGTGGCAATTGGAGGGGATGGACGGGATTCCTGGCAGGGATGGCAGGAGCTTACCCATCTGATGATGTCATCGTCGAGGCCAGGCCACCATACGTAGCTGCGTGCTAATGCCTTCATCCTGACGATGCCAGGGTGGCCCTCATGCAATGCCTCCAACACTCGGGTACGCAGTGAGGTCGGGATGACCACTCGTGTGCCCCACAGCAAACAGCCCTGCAAACTGGATAACTCCTGTAGGCGGGTCTTAAAAGGCGTGAATTTGGTTTCAACATCACTGCCCGGCCACCCCCTCCTCACCCAGTCCAGTACCTGGGCGATCGTTTTGTCTGCCTTGGATTTGGCGGCAATGTCAAGGGCAGTGATGGGGAGGTCCAGGTGGGTGACCTCAAAGATAGCATGGACCGGGGCAGGATCCTCAGCTGGAGCAGGCAGGGGGCAGCGGCTGAGGGCGGCTGCGTGGGACAATGTTTTACCTGGACGGTGTATGAGTCTATACGAGTATGCCGCTAGGAAAAGAGTCCACCTCGTCATTCTAGGAGACAGGACTTGAGGGATCTGTTTGTCACCTGCTAGTAGACCCAGGAGAGGCTTATGATCCGTGACCAGCTCGAAAAAGTGGCCAAAAAGAAATTCATGATATTTCTTCACTGCTGCGACAGCTGCTAAAGCTTCCTTATCGATTTGGCTATAATTGCACTCTGTTGCAGAGAGCGTCCTGGAAAAAAAAGCGATGGGAGCCTCGGAGCCATTGGGGAGCCTGTGGCTTAACACTGCCCCAATTCCAAAAGGGGATGCGTCCGCTGCTAGCACTAATGGAAGGTTGGGGTCAAACTGAATAAGGACCGCCTCCGACGTGAGTAGTGATTTGACTGCGCGAAAAGCGGAGTCTTCCTTGTGTCCCCAGTGCCAAGACGATTTTTTATCCAAAAGTCTGTGCAGGGGTTCCGCCACAGATGCTTTATGGGGCAGGAAAGATGCGTAAAAATTCAGTAGCCCCAAGAAGGCCTGCAGTTCCGCTTTGGAGGTTGGAGTGGGTGCCTCGTGAATTGCCTTAACCTTGGACTCCAGGGGGTGAATGCCAGAGGCGTCAATTTTATAACCCAGAAAGTCCACCTGTCTAGTGGCAATGGCACATTTTTCTTTTTTTAATTTGAGGCCATGCTGTCTGAACCTCTCTAACACTGCTCGAACTCTCTGGAAGAGTTGGGGTCTGTCCCTGGCCGAGACTAAGATGTCGTCGAAGTAGGGTACTACACCAGGGAGGCCCTGCAAAATCCGCTCCATGAGGGATTGAAAAATGCCTGGGGCAACACTTACGCCAAATTGGAGACGCTTGCACCGGAAAGCACCCCTGTGGGTGACAATGGTCTGGAGTTCCGCTGTTTGGTTGTCAACAGGGAACTGTTGATACGCTTGAAACATGTCCAATTTGGCAAAAATGCTGCCAGGTTCAAAAGTGTGTAATAAATGCTGAATGACGGGCACTGGGTAAGCGCTAACTTGTAAAAACTTATTAATTGTGGTTTTGTAGTCCGAGCAAATTCTCAGGCTACCGTCTTTTTTGAGGGGTGTGACAATGGGCGTCTCCCATTTGGCGAAATCTGTTGGCTCAATGACCCCTTGTTTTAATAATTTATCCAGTTCCGCATCTAATTTAGGCCGAATAGCGAATGGAACTCTACGAGGTTTCAACCGGATTGGGACTGCTTGGGGGTCGACTGAGAATGAGATAGGGGTACCGTTATAACACCCCAGCTCATTGCTGAATACGTCTGAGTAGTCAGCGAATAGGGAGTCAGTGTCAGAGGTTGAGACCGCATGGACTCCTGTTAACCCTAGGCCGAGGTGGGGGAACCAATCAAGTCCCAAAAGTGTAGGGAGGTTGCCGCTAACTACCACTAGAGGTAGGTGGCCTTTGAAAGTTTTAAAATTAACAAGAAACTTGCCTCTGCCGATTACAGGAATGATCTTCCCCTGGTAGTCCTTCAGGCTAAGCTGGCACTTCTGGAGCCGGTTTCTGGATAGATTGGGCTGTAGTTTCCTGAGGGTGCTCCAAGAGATAATTGAGAGCGCTGACCCCGTGTCAACCTCCATGCGGCAAGGTTTACCTTCTAATAAAACGGAGAGAGAGATTTTACTAATGGTATGGCAAGCATGCTTAGCATGGTGGCGGGTGCGACAGTTCAATACTTGCCTTTGGGGTCCGGAATGTGAAAAGGAAGGGACCCTTTGTGCCGAGTTGTGAGTGGCTTGACAGACTCTGGCGATGTGCTCCTTTTTGTGACAATTGTTGCAGGTGGCTCCCTTGAATTTGCAGGTGGTCCTCAGGTGAGATCCACCACAGGATAGGCACAGGGTGATGTGCTTGGATGGACTGATGCTTTCTTGCTTGGCTCCTACCTGCGGGTGTCTGGTGTGGGCTAGGCGGTGGATGTCGGCCGCATCACTGGGGTCCTCCTCGATGACCACCTCTTCAGAGTGGACGGAAACTGCAATTTGTTTGGAGCCAGGACCTTGGATCTCGGTGGCTGAGTGTGCTGCCAGCTCCGCTGCCAGGGCTTCCTCGACGGCTTGAGCGAGGTTGAGGTCCTTCCTGGCGAGTAGGCGCCTCTGAAGGTGAAGATCCTTGACCCCACAGACTAGCTGATCGAGGAGCATGTCTTCCAGGTAGGTCCCAAACCCACAATGGAGTGCTGCAGTCCTGAGGGCAGCCATGTACTGGTTGATAGTTTCTTTGTCTGATTGTTTCCTCATACGGAAGGTGAACCGCCTGGCAATCTGTGAGGGTCTAGGAGAATAGTGGTTAGTAAGGATTTCTAACAGTTCTGTCCAGGGACGTTTTTAACTCACGTGGAGCCACGAGTGCTGTGGCAGTATCAAAGACGATGGCTCCGCAGATAGATCAGGAAATATGATTTTTTCGGTGCTCCCCTGCATCAGCCAGCCCAATGGCGTCGATGTAATGGTTAAAGCGATTCTTGTATGACTCCCATTTCTCCTCATCCGGCTTGAACGATGGGAAGACTGGGTTGGAATTCATGTTGAGAATCTAGTGGCTAGCTGCTTTGGAATCTCTCTGGGACCACAATGGAGGCAAGAAAAAAACTCTTGTGCCTAGGCAGGCAAGTGATTACAGCTCTGGGGGGGGGGGCTCCGCGCCTCCCGCTCTCTCTCTGGGTTAGCGCGCTGCAAGCAGCAACGGCTGTTTGGCAGCGCTTTGAATTTGGCGCCTGCGTTGGCGTCAGTGATTTCAAAAGAACACAGCACCGCGCTGTGTTTTGTATAGAAATTCAAACGACAGCCATTTGAATTTCGCGCCCTTTTGTTTAGAGCGGCTGCGGCTCGCAGCGCTACACTTTCCCTGTAGCTGGCTAACAAGCGGCTACAGACACTTTCTCACTCTCACTTGTTTGCTGACCGCTCTCTCTGGCTGCGGATCAGCGTTCGTTCTCGCTGCCTGCTGATCGTTCTCTCTGGCTGTGGATCAGCGGCTAGTGATTCAGCGGTTGCATTTTGCCTCTGGTAGCCATCCCATCCTCGTCGCCAGTGTTGTAGTTGAGCAATGAGAGGCTGAACCAGGGCATGGATGCAACAATACTTTATTTAGGAAATAAAGGACTGAACGTGCTTGCCAAGCCTGGAACTGGCTCGCAGCGAACAGCGACTGGTTGGACCCCGCAGCCTGCTTTTATAGCTGGCTGCTGGGGAGAACCAGCCAATGAGAGAGGGCAACCACCCCCGCGGCGCGAACGGACCTGGGTGGGAACTTCTTTAAGTTCCAGGGACATAACACCTATAGTCTCAGCTATTATGACATGCAGAGAAATAGAGAAACTACATAGTCACAGAATTCATCTAATCAATCTCTAGAAAGCCTTTTAACTGAAACAGGCTATAACATTAACAAAAACATTTAACACATTTTAATTTTAAAAATATACATAGCCTAGGGAGAATTTATCAGTTTTCCAGTATTGTTGAACTTCATAATATTTAGTTTACCTGGGGAATTTTTTCAGATGATGGTTGCTGTAGCTAACAACATTGGGAGGACTATGGGGTCGGTATGTTTTCCTTTGTCCCCAAAGTATCTCAAGTTCCCTTATCTGTATAAAGCAATCCAAAGAGACTTCTCTCTTCTTTTGGTTTAATGTAAATTAGAATACTAATATTATACCTATGAGAATCAAAATGAGACCTAGAGACATGAATTTAAGCTTTTCCTCATAACAACCATTCTTATGTATTTATTTGACAGCCAGTGAAATGTATAAGATCCATTGATTTCATAAGAAGGCTGAGCAATTGCTTTAACTCCCTGACACTGATACTATTAGCATATAAATGCTAATTAGTGACCATATATTCAATATTAATAAATGGAACAAATTGAACTTTGGTGGACTTGGACATCCACAAGTTTTAAAATTGCCAAGTTTGGGGACCTCTGTTCTAAAGAATTAACATTTTTATCTAAATTTTAGCATCATAGTAATTGTGTAACCTCCATAAATAATATGTATAAATTCAGTTGAATTGCATATGTGTTGGTGGTTTGTTTTATATAATTTAATTTTTGTTTGCTGTTATAAAGATTGAAATGCATTTTTCCTACAATACTTTAGGAGTTCTGTTTTTGCTGAACTGCCTCACTATTTCTTTAAAATTCTTCAGATATTTTTCCTACATTTGATGCTTTCCATTGACTTCATTGGCTTGAATTTATGGAAGATAAAAGTCAGCATAAATTGGAGGATTCAGGTGAGAAAGTCTTGGGCATTGGGCCTAGTTTTGCTTGTGGAAAAGTTTCAAATGAATAGATCAAGAGGATTAGATTCAACCATAACTTTTCTAGGTTATGTAATGTTTTGTCATGCCATATGTCATTGTTGAAAGTTATTTATAATAGTGCAAAGCACACTTCTTGGTAATTCCTCTGTCCATATTCAGCTTTGCATCTAAATAAAATGATATCTTATGATGAAAATAGAAACTTAATTGTTTTTTCACCCAAGCTTTCCCTTCAAGTGTTAGGCAAGGTTTTCATGAATGACTAACAGAGCAGATGCTGCAAACAAGCTAGGAGCTTCTGTTTTCTGCCTTATTAAGAGCAGTGACTCATTTTGGCATGATGTCAAAGCTATGAAAAGAAAAGACAATTTAAAACCATGGTCAAAGAACCTCAGCATCTGCTATAGCATGAACAGAAGTTTTATCAAAACTAATTTTTGACTAGTTGGGAAATTGGTGATGGAAAACTCCAGGCATATACTGGTAGCTCAAGGTCTTCTAAGACATTCTGGTGTCGAAGGCATGAGTAACTCTTCTATTTTCTCTGAGAGAACTCCCATAACAAGGTAGAAATTCATGAAATTAATAGCACATGTTTAGCTTTTCAGTATAATGTTTGGCTATGTGTTTCTGTAAACTTAAGGTTGTTTCCAGTTGACTTCAGCTAATGGTGAGAACAGTAATCATACTTTTGAAGCCTGATTTACTTTTTCTCTAACAGCTTTTCTATCAATATCCAGTATGTTTCTGTAATGCACAATATAAAGTTAGAGGAAAAATAAACATTTTTTCCTTCAAGATATGTTATGAGTTTTCAGGAATTGATTAGACAAAATACAGCGAGCAAGATCTTTCATATCAATCATTTTGATTTTCTTTTTTTTGCAGCAGAACAAAGATAGAAAGATATTACTCTTTGGTATTGATTCTTTCAGCAAAATATTTATTAACTCATTACTTTTATTAATCAAATTTATATAGACACTCATCTTACACCATATAATTCAATAAATAATAATTACCATAAACTATTTTATAATAATTATTAATAGAGCATTAAAAACTAGAAAACTAGAAGAAAGAGAGAGGGAGAGGGAGAGAGAGAGGGAGAGAGAGAGAGAGAGAGATGCAGACATGTTAATAATAATGGTGTCACTTCTTGAGTGCACTAATTACCGGTAAAAGGCAACCATCCAGCCAATGCATATAAAGACAGTTTTAGTTTCCCCTCTTTTCTGAATTCTTCCTTCATTGAAATGTTGTAAATTAATTTACAGCCTACCTGCTTTATAGTTCAGAGTTTATCTATGTCTCCGCTCCAATATTTCAGTCACCTGTTCCTTCTTCTGTTGCAATATCATCTTAACATGCTATTGCCAGTAGATTTGTCAGTTGGTTAACACTTACTAGAAACCTTTGATGGCCATCCTTATCTCTGTTTTTGGTAACTTTGGATCATCTTTTCCCTCTAAATGTCCAAACAAGTACACAGGTCTTGCATTGCATCATTGTCCTCCTCACATTCTTCACTGATTTTGAATCATCCTGGAACTTGCATGTCTTCAGCATTCAGTCTCATTCATTTTTCCCTACAATTCTCTGCCCAAATCCAATAGTACCAACTTCCTGCAGCTGCTTAACTCTTTCAACTTGTCCCACTGAAAAGCTCTGTGTATTTTTGAAAACCTTATTGGTGTTTTCTTTTCCTCCAGCTCTTTTCCCAGCCTCAGGTTATCACCACAAATGCAGACTGTATGCCACTACATGTCAGGCTGACAATGTTTGCCTTCTCCATTATGTCCAAGGACAACTTCGTATAGATTGGAACATAAGAATATCTCTTTATCAATTCAGAAGTACCCCTTCTACACAATACAATATTTTTCAAAATGCTGGCCTACATGCTAGCTCAGTGGCTCTCAACCAATGATAAACAGTGAGACCTTATGGGATATGATAGGACTCATCTTTCCAAATCTGTGCATGGAAGAAAGATTTGGGAAAGCAGGGAAGAAAGCAGAGCAACCTGTTTCTGGTTGTTGTTGTTGTTGTTAATGTCTAATATTACAATATATACAGAAAGAATGGGAACACTTCCTTGCTAGAACCTCTGGGAAAGTGGTGGGATTCAAAAATTTTTTACTACCGGTTCTATGGGCATGTCTTGGTGGGCGTGGCTTGGTGGGCATGGCAGGGGAAGGATACTGTAAAATCTCTATTCCTACCCCACTCCAGGGGAAGGATATTGCAAAATCTCCATTCTCACCCACTCCTGGGGGAAGGTTACTGCAAAATTCCATTCTCTCCCACTAACCTGCTTTCCAGTTCTGTTCTCCTGTGCAGGGCAACAAAAGAAGACCCAGCTGATCAGCTGGGATTCTGGAGGCAGAGAATAAATGGGGGCAGGGCCAATCAGAGGTGGTATTTGCCGGTTCTCTGAACTACTCAAAATTTCCACTTCTCTAGAACTGGTCAGAACCTGCTGAATACCACTTCTGCATCTCAGCCTTGCTGCCTTCTTTTATAAGGTATTAGAGGAAATGCACAGTGAAGGGACAGTGAGATTGGAGAGTGGATGGTGATATATACAGACTGATTCTGCTGCTTATGGTGTGGTTAGTTTTTAGATTAGGGCTATTACTGAGAATTTCTTTCGACTGAGAGATATGCATGTCATTCCATTGTATTACTACAGCAGGGAGAAACGTTTGATTCTCTTTTGAATAAAATGCCAGTTAACGAAGTACAATTGCAAGCTTCTTACCAGTGATTGAATTATTATACCTGTTATGATGATTAAATTACTCTTAACTTGACTTTTACAGAATAGTATTTATGTACTTAATTTTATGTGTTATATGTGTTTAAACATACAATATAAATTTTAAAAAAATCAATACATGTAGGCTTTAGCTCCCATAATTCTGGGAAATTAAAATCCATACAAATTAAAGTTGACTAGGTAGAGAAACATTAATCTAAGATTAGTATTAGCGCTTCCCCCAAATTCTAAAAAGTACCATACTGACTATGCTGCTTTGCCCAGCTTTTCTGGATAGCTGAAGGATGGCAGCAGGTAGTAGGTTTCATATAAGAAATTAAGAAAATCAAAAGTATATGTTCCACTTAAGAAGCCTTTTAAACAGGACTACAACTACTACAGAACCAACAAAAACAGAAAAATAAAACAGTAGAAAGAAATGTAAAAAGCAATATAACAAGAATGGATTCTCAAGTGTGTATATAGATCTATGAAATATTACACAACCACTTTAATACAAGATCATATGTTGTTTTAATCATCCACACATAATATTTATTTCTAAGCAATTTTTTAAAATAAATCACAAGTAACTTCAGAGCTTAAATCTACTGAATATTTGGGATCATAAATTTACATTTCCAGTGTTAAAGAATTACAGAATTCTGTTAAGAACATACATATTATTTCCATTGTCCAGCAACTTCTATGTAATAGTTATGCAATTCAAAAGAACATTAAAAACAAATTAAACTTGTCTCAAAAGAAAAATAAATGATGGCCTTGGAGAAGAAATGAGGTAGCAATAGTTAGCAAAAATGAATGTAGCCTAGGAAAAGACAAAAGTGTTAGAAAAATTTTTAAATTAGTCCTGCCTTGACTTTCTTTGATATAAGGAAAGAAAAGTTGCTGCAGCATTTTCAAGCTATTATAGTCTAGCCAATATCAATAGAGTTCCGGTATTTCTTGTGGAGTCTGTTTTCTGAGCCCAAATGGCTGAAAGTACAGGAACGTGCTTCCTGAAATTAACAGGAAGTGCCTACTTTGATGTTAGTATCCTAGTTCATTTATCTATAGTCCTCTGTGAAGAGTGAACTGGAGAAACCTGGTTTAAGGACTCCTTCCAAACCAGGATATGAAACAGTGAGGATGTTTACAATGGTATGTATAACTTTAAGCCAGAACTTAATTGTGAATACTTTGTGCTTTGGTCTTAATTCCAATTTTTTTCTTTTAATGACCTTATGAAGTGGAGTCAGGGCGACTGAATGGAGCTGAGTGCTTATTGACAGGATGCCCTTCCTGATGCCTATGTGGAGTTCAGAGCAAATATTTTCTCTTTGTGCCTGAGAGAAAAAAATATCTGCTGCTACCTAGGATTGAACTCACAACCTCCTGATTATGAGATGAGAGCTCTACCTCTAGGTTACCATGCCATTCTTGATCTTAATTCCACTAAGGTTTAATATTAAAAAAATGACAGAATAGATTACTCTTCTCTAATCTTGGCTCTTTCAAATATATTTAATGTGAGTGGTTATAGTCAATCATCACATTAGAGAATATTGAAATATGTATAGGTAGTCCTTGACTTACAATCAATTATTTAGTGACTATACAATGTTAAAATGGCACTGAAAATATGACTTACAACCAGTCCTCATGCTTATAGCCATTGCCACATTGCCATGGTCACGTGATCAAAATCTGCACAATTGGCAACTAGCTAAACTAACTGTTTTTACAGTTGTGGTGTCCTGGGATCATGTGATTGCCATGTGTTGGCTTCCAACAAGCAAATTCAATGGAGGAAGCCAGATTTGTTTAATGACCATATGATTCACTTATCAACCATGGCAACAAATATTGGGAATGATTCACTTAACAACTACTGGCTTAGCAATGAAAATTCTGTTCTCTGTTGTGGTTGAAAGTCAAGTACTACTTGTAATATAGTTGCCAATAATACAACATACCAAGTAAATTAGGCATCTTTGTGATTGTACGAATACCAAAATAAAATAACTAAATTTCTGCCTGACAGTTATGATGATCAATGATATAAAATTCTTTTTCTTCTTCTTGTGCCATATCCATCATCAGATGATGGCAATCATATTGGTGATTCTATTTTTATCAACAGCCGCATGAAAAAGTGCTGTTGAGTTTTGTCTAAACCAGTCCCTTAGATTTTGAAGCTATGATATTCTTCTTCTGCCTGGACCTTGTTTGCCTTCAATCTTTCCTTGGAGGATTAAGTGAAGTATGCCATATTTTTCCAGGTATTGCATCACATGTCCAAAATATTCTTTTGCTTTTTAATAGTTTTGATCATTTCCCTTGGCTTTCCCAGCTGGTTTATCACCTCCTCATTTCTGATTTTGTCAAGCCAGCTTAGACATAACAGCTGTCTGTAAATCCACATTTAAAATTATACACACCTAAATAAAGGCTCCATTCAAATTTCTTTGTTATTCTTTGCAAAATAATTAACTAGGTTATTTCTTATATAAATAACAAAATAAATAACAATTCCCTTAGGCAGTACTTCACAGGGAGACTTTTGCCTTTCTTTCTCACCAAGATACAATGCAACTTATTCTGCAACCTGTAGTGTAGATTGTAGATAGAGAGTCAACTTTTACGGATAAGCATTTGTTATTTCTGAGGTTGGTGCAAGTGTTTTGCTAGAAGCAAAATTTACTATTACATCTTCTCTTTTCACAGGAACTACCCAAATAGCTGCTGATGGATGAGAAAAGGCAACACATAAAAGTGCTTTTGAAAATCAAAGACTTCTACTGCTCTCCATCCAGAGTTAAAATGGTAAACAAATAAATTCGGGGACAAAAAAATCTGTTTAAAACTGCATGAAGCCAAAGACACACCAGAGTAGATTTGTTAATTTCCCCTTCAGGCTGTTTGTAGGATTTTTTTAAAATAAAGCTTGCATAGTCAAAAATCAATGTCGGAAACTTAGTTGAACACTGATGTTGAATGTTATCTATGGTTTGGAAAATGTGGATCCAATAAATGTGGATCCAATGAGAGCAATGATATCAGTTGACTGACTTCAGCTCAGGGTCAGAATCTGGACAGCACTGTATTTTAGAGAGCAATTATGGCTCATACAGCCTAGAGTGGTAGCTAGTTGAAAATATAGGATCTTTTAGATCTTTAAAAACATGCAAACATAGTTGCAACTATTATGTATGAATAAAGGTCAGGAGAAATGCTTTTTCAAATACTCTCTGCTTAAAATTCTATTTTTAAAAAACTTACTTTTTTGTTACTGATAGTCTTATCTTTAAAAGGAGACATTTAGTATTAATGACTATAAGAAGCTATCTTATACCAAAGCAAACTCTTCAGCAAGCCTTATATTTTACACAGCATATAATAATCCCTTTCAATTTTCAAATTATGTAATAAAAGATGAAATGAAATATGTGAAAAAACCTTTTTATAAAACCGTTGTTGCCTTTTATTTCCAGAATAATTATATTGCTACAATGCAAACTTTAGATCTGGCTATAACTTTTTGTTCTCTTGCCCACGCATATTTAAGTTTAGATATTCATCCTAGTTGTTTATAGATTCAATTCATGAATTCAACATGAGAAACTCATTCAAGTAGAAGGACACAATAGCTGCTGAACATATGTTCTAAACAAAGCTGTTCTAGGAAGCACCAGGAAAAGATAACAAAACTAAAGTAGTAAAAAACCACAAATTCTCATGCCCTGCAAATTATATTTCTGTATTTCAAATACAATGTTGTGTAGATTAAAAAGAATATAAAACTTGAAACCTGTTTGCTTGTTACAGCGTGAGATAATTCCTTTCAGGAAAGCTGTTTTCTTGCTACCTGGGAATTAATGAATTGCCTGCCCAGTGGTGATGGGTAGATGCTCTTCTAGCAAGAGGTCAACACTGCAGTTTGGGTAGATAATGTTTCTTCCAGTATACATTTGCTTTCAAGCTAAGATCAGTTGTGTAAGATTTTGAATATTCTGCCACTCCAACATTTGAATCAACCCAGCCAAAAAAGCTGAAAACCTGATTTACTTACATGTTGGTCTCATAGAGAATGCATGCACCAGGAAACTGGGCATTTACAACTATTTTTCAAGGCAAAACAGATCAAGCCAAGCCCAGTCTGGCTCTGTCCTTGTCTATTTTCTTTTTTTGATTCATCCTGTCTTTACTTTTTGTTAAGACAGGGAAATATACATACACAATGCTTCCACCTGTTTTCCCTACAACATCACACCTATGAGACGGACTGAAAGAAAGAAATTAGTCCAAAATAAAACTGTCACTCAAATAATAAAGGGTACATTCTGCAGTAAGCCGTTTATTTAACCAAGCTACTAAATAAGCTACAATTGCCTAGATTCACACAGCATGCAAAGTTGTACGTTAGGTTTTCTAACAGTGGCTATAGTTACATAACCTGACATTGCCAAATCAAATCCATTAAGTCATTAGTGTATAACTGACAACAATAGCCATATTCCATAATTTGGGAAAGGACCAGGATCATACTGGGTGGGATGAAGATGCAAACTAGAAATTTCTCCTCCCAATGGGTTTTGCAGAAATTTTGATGTAATATTTCTTCACCCTTTTTAAACAATATTATACTATTTAAAAGCTTATGCTACACTGTATTTCCCACCTCAAAACGTCAGGCAATAACAGACAGATTTTTGACATTTGGGGTGAGAAGGCACTTCAAAAAGTGATAACAGACCTCTGGAGTCTCAGCTTGTTCCCTATTGGCTTAAGGTGTCATCCAGGCTTTTCTGAAAGGCATTTGAAATCCCTTTCAAAGTCACATTTATTTTCCATTAATGGATCTGAATCCTATTTTGTCTTCTTCTAAAAACCGTTTTCCTTTTTTTTAATGATTGCCAATCTTTCCTCTCCACAAAGAAGATCGTCATGAAAGAGGAAGATTATCCTTGCAGAACTCTGAACCAATTACTTCGTAAATTAGATTTAACACTGCATAAAATCACTTGTTAATTCTTGACCTAGCAAATCAAATATACAATGTGTTTTATAGTATTTTTATCCTCTTGACAGTTCCGTGAGATGGATCATGACTAAATGGAAATTTGAATGCCTTCAGTACTAATCTGATACTATATAGATAGACAAATAGATGGTGATGATGATGATGATGATGATAGATAGATAGATAGATAGATAGATAGATAGATAGATAGATGATAGACAGATAAGAAAGAAACAAAGAAACGAAGAAAAACAAAGAAAGAAGGAAGGAAGGAAGGAAGGAAGGAAGGAAGGAAGGAAGGAAGGAAGGAAGGAAGGAAGGAAGGAAGGAAGGAAAGAAAGAAAGAAAGAAAGAAAGAAAGAAAGAAAGAAAGAAAGAAAAGGGAAAACTCATATTGAGCTAATTAAATTGAATAACATTGACATCAAAAAAGCACTTTACAAAAAGCAGAGTAAAAATTCTGACTTTTGTTAAATTCTGACTTTTGTTACAACAACATGTAAAATTATCTGGCTGTAAAAGGGGGTTTGTCCAAATTCATGGGTCAAGCTAACATGATATCCGTGGTTATGTTGTACCTCTAACATGATATCAGTGGTTATGTTGTACCTCTAATGTTAAGATGTATTTCTTGAAGAATATCTACTGAGAAACCCAACTGAGAGAATGGACTCACTGCCATTTTCTATTTGTGAGTTTTTCATCTGGTTAGCTGTGATGAAAACAAAATCCTGGACAAAATATAGCTTGAAATTAATATAGCAGGATTTTAAAGTAAACATATCTATGATCAAATACTGTATATATTTGATATTGTTGGCAATGACAATACATGTATGCATGGGAACCCTAAAGAAAATGTACAAATCGTGATTAAATTTGTATCTATGCATAATTTTTCAAGAGGCAAATTGTCTGTAATTCCGGAACTACATCCTACCACGAACTTATTTTTATGCTTATGGAAGGTTGCAGCAGAAAAGAACTTGGGAGGGCAATGATTGGAAGAGTGAAAAAAACCAGAACCCAGTGAGGGCCAATAAATGTATACTTGAAAAGGTAACAGATGACTTCATGTTTCCTCTTCTGATAATTCTATGTGTGTTCAGTTCAATTTATCACGTTGATTTCATTTTATTTTATTGTGTTTCCATTTTAAGAAAAATAAGTACCGATGTTCAATTCTTACCAAAAAAAAATGTGTGTTGTGGGGGAGGGATATTTCTGGATATATGCACACATAGAAAGACACAAATACACACACAAAACATATACCAGGACACCTTTTAGAAGGCATTTTGCCTCAGAGCACACATTTCTAAATAGACTGAATCCTGAAACAGAGTTTTATGTGCCTCTTGAAGCATTTTTCTTAGCTAACAGCATCAATATGAAAAATATGTGGAATCACTGCGCTCTCATCCCAGGAGTACTTGAATAGATGCAGATCAAATCTGTTTCCTTTGAAATACCAGGTGAAGTTCTGCAATCCTGCCTTACTGGCTTCTGACTCGGTTGTTATTCTTTTTTGTTACTGATTTATTTTCATCTGTCCCCTCCAAAAAAACCAATTGAAGGACAAAACACAGGTGCAGAACATCTTGTGCTCTCTCTCATCCCCATCTCTGGATGTTTCTAATGGCATTGGTAGGGATCTATCATTTAAGGTAATTTTTACATAACCTCAATCTCCTGTTTTTCTTTTCTCAAACAAATTATTTCTCATAATTAGAGGAATGTCACCTTTGAAATGAATTTTAGTAAACAGTTACATCATGTGCATTGCTACAGAAGTGGTCCTCATGTGGTCAAGAATTTTATAACATTTTCTTCAGTTTTGTATTTTCTAGGCTTTCACCATCAGAATCTGATGATAATCCGAGAAGTTGCTTTTCACTCTTCATTGTCCAGGGTTGAAGGGAGATGTTCTTGGAAAATGTTTCTTTGTTTGTTTGTTTTGTTAAATTTATATGCCACCAATCTTGTCAGACTATAGTACAGATAATTAGATTACAGTATTCAATCTGACTGGTAGTTAGATTCCATGACAACTTTTCACCATGGGAAACCTTAGAAAAATGAGTTCTCTAATAAGATGAAATCCCCATACCTCCCAAATCTATAAAAGGCCCTGATGCAGTAAATTGACTAATAACTCAAGGAAGCCACTAGCCATTGTACAACTGCATTTATATGTTTGTAGGCCTACAGCTGTAAGGATAAAATTCAGGCATTTCAATTTATTGCTTCACTGAAGAAGCTCAAAGCCAGGATTAAAAAAAAAAATCTAAATTCGAATATAATTGCTCTCTTTTAGCTTGCAGAAATGCTGATTAAGGAATGCTTGGCAAAATTTGTAAAATTTGTAAAAAAATGATTTACCCCAATACAAAAGACTATGATGTATTAAATTATCTACAGTTCAGGACACTTGCTGTCAAAGCAAGTTAAAAATTAAATATATCAACACCATATGTTTTGTAAAAGTACTATTAATATAGAAGAAATGATCACATAACATTTTTCTTTTTACAAAATTATATTGAATTGATCAGAAACTGGTCCAGAGTCATAAATATATCCTTCAAAAATTCTAGTTACAATTTCTTAGAAGTAAAAAGTTAATAGTGAGAGTTGCTATAAGACTTTCAATCTAGATAGCCAAGAGATTAAATTAAAATAAACTCATATCAAGTATAATATACATGTGCTGCTATACTGACAGGATTGTGGCTGACTTTCATCTTGAAAGTTGCATAGATAAATAACATCACTATTAGAACTTTGGGCAATGTGTATTTTAAACAAAATCTGGCACATAAGAGATGTTATGCCATATTACGTGGTCCCTTTAGTTGGTTCTGTAGTTTTGATTTAAAAGGCAGGCTTGCTCATATATTCTTCCATTGTCTGCAACAAAGAACAGTCAAGAAAAAAATCCAGTTATCAGAATTTACACAAAGAATTTATAATGTAAGAAAAATCAACCCATTCAAAACCAGATAACTGAAACTAATTTGCTAAGCTAAAGAAAAATCACATTATTAATAGACTAATTCTGTTCTCACTAGCTTAATCTTCTAGCCTCAAGTAATTCTGAATGTTAAAATTATTTACTTTTCAGTACAAAATAAAATAAGTAATTTTGAAATCATGAATTTTATGAACATGAAACATTATTTTGTTAATAAAATCCATAATCTTTCAATCAAATAATTCTAATATTTTCTTTCACCAATCTACAATCATGCTTGAGATAAATACATGTCCATCATCTGGGAAAAAATAAAAAAATAATTTAAAAATAATGAATAAATAAAACAAAAAATAAAAACCCTCAAAGGGCAGACTCATTGAAACATTAGGTCTTTTTCTGCTGTCAGTTTTCTGTTTCTGTGAAGGAACTTAAGCTTTTCTTTAAACACTGAGAATCTCAAGATATAATCTTGTCTCTGGATTGAAAAGGGAATATCAATATATGTAACATTTAGTCAACAAAATTTGTTTGCTCTGGCCTGGTTTGACCTGGGTTCATTCTAGATGCTTCTATGGAAGTGTTTAGTGATTTTCCACCATAATAAAGCCATTCCCAAAATTTGTTTAAAAAAATCTAGCATTATTTGTGCACAAATCAGCCTCAATGGTGTGTTTATGTCCCTTTGAGACTAATTTTATTATGTTACGCATTCAGCTGAGTTGCTGAACAAATGAGACTTAAGATTGTTTCACAAATTATTCCTTGTTTTTTCATAACATCCTAGGTACATGTTATTAGGGATAAGTAGGATTATTCATTTATACAGCTGATAGTAATTATCATGTTGGACAGATTGGAAAAATACTCCTGCCTCTTTTAAATCCCTTTTTATTTAATTCTCGCATTGAAAACAAGTATTTGAAAACACTAGATAAGTTAATGGGTAGGCTATGCATTTTAGTGTTTGAACTGACCATTATGCATCATAATATCTGATGGAATTTGTGTATGTGTGTGTGAGAGAGAGAGAGAGAGAGAGAGAGAATGTGTGTGTATTTTGTACATTCCACAACATGATTGACACCAAAGAAGGCCTTTCTATAATCAATTAAGCACTTGTAGAACTTTTTTATTATTATTATTCTTTCTTGATTACTTAGCTGGTATCAACAATAATTCTCTTATTACTTGTGCTTTTCTAAAGGCAGTCAAACATCTGGCATCTCTGCTTCCATATAGCTCTAATCTGTTTTGGATGATCCTAAGCATTATTTTTCTAGCATGTATAATTAAGTATATTGTGTGAATATTTGCTCATTCTGTTAACCCTTTTCTGTTTGATATCGATATGCAGACTCACTTCTTCTAATCCACTGGCCACTAGATCTTTTTTTTGATAGTCTTTGATTAGAAACTTTATAGATTCTTCTGTTGCTTATCATATTTCTATAGATATTTCATCAACTCCTATAGTCTTCCGACTTGATAATCAATAACTGAGCTAACTTACAGTATTAGCTGTTCTTATAAATATAGAGGTTGACACATATAGTGTACAGACTTTCAGAATACTGCTTTCACTTTTGTTTGATCTTCTTTGAATTAATTCTCACCATCCATTGACATTTTTAGCATGCCAGTTCAAGGCTGGAACCTCTTTTTGAGTTAGGAAATCTTTTGAAAGACTATTCTTATTTTTCCATGTTTTTGTTTTTGTTTTCATCTTTACTGTTGTAATAGCGCTTCTTGTCCCTTCTAATATGTCTTAGAAATGTTGTGTTGAGTTCTTCCTTGCGATCTTTGTCTTCCTTGTCTTTGGTTTCTTTTCTTTTTAATTTCCACCTTCATTCTGACATACAGTTTGCATTTTTTCTGTGTCCTGATCTTTGACAGTATGTTTCTGTATTTTTCTTTAACAACATCTTTTATTCATTCCATTGTTCAGCTAGATCTGTGAAGTACAGAACTTCAAATGATTCCTGATGTTCTCCTTGAAAATAGTGGGTACATGTTCAAGATCATACCAGAGAAGCTTGCTGGCTTTCTTGTTCAACTTTAGTTTAACTCCCTCCCTCCTAGGAATCTGGACCACATTCCACCACAGTTCTACTCTCAGTCCCTGGCCATATCATTTTTGTATAAATGAGCTTTTCTACATACTTATACCAACAATAAACTGGTATAATATAATAAAGTGAATTTCATTTTTGGTGTGCTCCTATTGATAATTGCCATGGTGTACCAAAAATCAGGTTGTATATGTCAATCAAATTATTATTTTTCAGAGAAAATTTAACTAAGGAATGTTTACTAGTCATCCATTGAGAATAAGAAATGGTTAGAAGAAAATGGAAATTAATTCCAACATTTAATGTAATTTATACAATAAATCATTTATGGGGCCTGTATTTTGGCACACTCTAAATGTTAACCTAAGCTGGTAAATTTGAATGTGTTAGTGATAAAGAAATAACTGGATTGGCAGAAATTGTTGTATCATTCTCCTGCTTTATTTGATTTCCTGGGCATACAATTCAACCAAATTTTCCTCCTTATAGTTCTAACTTTGGAATTACAGCCTCCATGTTCAGTTAATTTCAAACTGAACTTCAACATAAATTTCAACCTCCATTTTTCTACACCAGTGGTAGAAACATCAACCTGAACACATTGTATATCAAAGGCTGTCCACAAAGACCGACTGATATTTTTGGTCAATGATTTAATTAGTCATGTATTGTTCTTTACGTATATATTTCCTAACTAAAAAAGCAACATCATTTCATCATTGTTTTTCATGTCCTAAACAGTAGACAATGTGGTCTTTTGATTGAAAGTGTCCAGTTCTAATCTATCTCAGTTTGTGGATGCTTAATGAGTAGTTGACTCATTTCATCTTTCAATGTGCTGAACTTTCTCATATTCATGCTTTTTAGGTTCTATGTTTTCATTTTAATTCTGTCCTTGAAATTTTGAATTTTATTTGAATTATCAACTACAAGGTTCTGAAAGCTTCCATCTAGCTAAATCTAGCTACATAGCTACACCTAGACATATAGTTAATATCTGAAAGCTATCCTTAGTAGCATGTTGAGAACCATATATTGATATGGTTTTCTTGGTAAAATATACAAGTAGTAGGAAAAGCTGCCTTTGCCATTGCCATTAAAATGATTTTTGATCTGTATTGCCCTAATATGGGTTCCTGCTTGCTTTAGTTGGGCAGCTGGGATGGCCATTATTTAAGTGACCTTGTGGGATTATACCCTGTTGGCATACATTCCCCATGTTCTTTGATCATCCCTCCTAGGAAAAGCGTCTTTCCACAAGGGAACATTATTTGTATACAGCTTTCTGGGGTATAGCAAATAGCACCATCTACCCCACCTTGGTTGATTCCCTAAAAAGGTAGTAAGAACTTAAATAGAAAATAGCCATTTATAAGGTGGAATGTGAAATAAAAAAATATCATTGAAGGCAATGGCAAAATATTTCTGAAGTTTGACCAAGAAAACTATAAGAATATCATGAAGTGATTAGGAGTTGAACTTTTTACATAGTATTCTAATTTTGATATTGATGTTTAATTTATTATGTCATAAATATATATCATATTGTCATATATATATATGTTTTCTGAGGTTCTCGCGGGTATCGAGATCATAAAGAAACAAAACTTACAACCCAGCGACCTACTAGTAAGCTTCGATGTCATATCCCTCTTCACCCAAGTGCCAATAAAAGAAGCCTTAACAGCATCCAAAACAAATACAACCCCCCCAAGCACATCCTAGATCTGACCAACCACTGCCTATCCAATACATACTTCACCTACAATGGACAAAAATACAAACAGATAGAAGGAGCACCCATGGGGTGACCCCTCTCACCTGTCATAGCAAATCTCTACATGGAACACTTTGAAACACAAGCTCTAGAAAAATATGATCACAAACCCAAACTCTGGCTCAGATACGTAGATGACACCTTCATAATCTGGCCACACGGGAAAGAAAAACTGAACAACTTCTTCACACACCTCAACAGCCTACACCCCAAAATACAATTCACCATGGAAACAGAAGCCAAAAATCAACTTCCCTTCCTAGATGTCTTGGTATACAAAAGATCCAATGGGTCCCTAGGACACACCATCTACCAGAAGAAAACACATACAAACCACTATCTACGTGCACTCTCACACCACCACCCAGCACAGATCAATTCCGTAGCCGAGACACTCATCTCCAGAACAAAATGCTTAGCCAATGAACAACACCAAAAAAATGAACTACACACTCTCACCAATGTACTAACAGCCAATGGATTCCAAAGAAAGAAGATTACCTACCTAATCCAAAAAGAAACCCCAACCAAAATCCTAGACAGAGAACAAGAGAACGGCAAAGCCCTCGTCCCATATATAAAAGGCACTACAGACAAAATCAGCAAGATCCTCCAAAAACACAACATTAAAACAGCATTCTGCACAAACAGAAAAATATCCACCATCCTAAGAAACCCCAAAGACAAAATCAAATTAGAAAACCAAGGAGTATACGAAATCCCTTGCACTGCCTGCCCCACCACATACATTGCACAAACTAACAGAAGAATAAGTGCACGCATCGAAGAACATAAGAACTCAATCAAAAAAGAAGAACCGACCTCTTCCCTGGTCCAACACCTCAAAGCCACAGGACATGAGATTGACTTTAAAAATACCAGAACTATCGCCAAAACCAAACACTTCAACAGCAGAATAATCAGACAAGCCATAGAGATAGAAAAACACCCACACAGCATGAATAAATGAGATGACACCTCCCGCCTACCAGCCATTTGGAAACCCGCCCTCATGAATAGATGAGTACCTAACATGAAGAATGACACCAGACCCACACCCATGAGAGCCACACAAGATGCCACCACCACACTTCCACGTAGAAAACAGACTCACACCCACTCAGAAGATGAGACACGACCACGGACCAGAAGCCGCACTGCAGCTGCACCGCTACCCACTTCAAACCCCTCCGATCCATACATGAAGCAAACTTACACCCACCATGAAGATGCAGCACGACCACGAACTCGAAGCCAAACAGCAGGATCACAGTTCACCAGCTCAAATCCCCCAGCAACTAAGACTAACCTGAGCACAACCAAGGCCCCACCTGAACAGAACACGCCTCCAGCCAATCAGAACATGGCCAACCCCCCAACCAATCACAACACAGCCAAACCCCCTACCAATGAGAACACACACACACCCAATCAGAACACAGCCAAGCCCCCACCCAATCAAGTCACACCCCCACTAGCAGTTAAAAAGAAGAAGCAGCTGCGAGCTCACATCACTCTGAGAAGCACAGAGCCGAAGACAGAAGCCTGAAGATGATGAATGAGACTTCATCGAAATGTTGCCTAGATACCTCGAATCTTACGTGGGAGAAAACCCGAACAACCAAAGATCCCCCCCCACACACACACTATGTTCTAATAGTATGATTGATGACCTAAATCAATTTCTCAACCCAAGCAACTTTAAGAGGAATTACTTTAACTTCCAGAATTCCCCAGTTAGCCAGAATTCTGGGAGCTGAAGGCTACCCATCTTAAAGTTGCTCAGGTTGAAAAACACTGGCCTAAAACCTATATAGGACAGTAATATTTTTTAAAAAGGAGAGAAAGGGAGGGATTTGTTTTATTCTCTCTTCTGCCTTACCTCTTGTAACATATCACCATCTTCTATGGCTTTCACCGCAGATTTTTTGGATGTTTCTTGAACTTCCCCACTCATTAGAAATTCATCAAGCATAAAATATGCTTTCTCAAAATTGAAAATAATATCCAGTTCGCATACCTGTTAAGGATTAGAGAAATAAATATTTAGACTCAGTATCCTGCTACTGAATATGTTAATGTATACTCAGACCCATTAAACCCTGTTTTGTATATAAATGCACTTCTAGGACAGCCAGAAACAAAGGATATATAAAATTAAATGTGTGGTTTCAAGTTGAAATAATTAAAGACTATGTGACATTGCAAGATCATTTTATGTACCTAACTGTTGAGAAACTGTAATCTTTTCACACTTTTCTAGAAATAAAATCCTACAGGGCACTGGCTATTATTTCTACCTTTTTATAGACAAGCTGAACTTTCTTCAAATTCATTCATGGGCACTGTAATATGCTGGTATAATAAACCAAATGAAAAGAAAACACATTATGCAATGTATTTGTTTTATCATGAATTGGAAGTGTATACAGAAATTAATTTCTGGAGGGGAAAGGAAACCTTTAAACAAATTAGCCTTTCAGTATTCTGATATTCTCTCTATTCTATATTGAGTGTTTATAGAGATGAACATTACATTAAGAACAGAAGTGCACAGAATAATCACATGTGTAAATGAGCAGTTCTCCCTTATCAAAGAAAAATATAGGATATAATACACTTCCAGAAGGCAGGTTAATAAGAAGTGGTGTTCTTTTGAAGTTTTGGTTACATTGTCTTCCATAATGCTGTAATAGTATGAAACTATTGGCTATACAATATGCTATCAAAAGCTTTAATTTTTATGACAGGTTATTAATCCACTGGCAATATACTATAAAAGCACACCATTTTCTAAGATGGAAATATGTGGAAGGTCTCCACTTAGCCTTCACACTCTCCACAATATTTTAACATTTTTCCAGCAATAAAACAATAGCCAGGTACATGAAACTATCTTAGAAGATAAATCAATAACTAATATTTAATGATTAGCTATATGTTTTTCTGCAGATTGTTGCTAGCAAGGAGTTTAGCAGCTGTATTATGAACTAGTTGATGTTCCTAACTAGTTTTCAAGCTGATCCAGAAATTACATATTGTAGTAGTCTATTCTTAAGAGTATGCAAAATAATTGCAACCAAGTATAATATTCTTTTTCTAGACAGGCATGCTTATGAATCTCAGTTGGTTAAACATACTCAATACTACTGACACTATGAAACCTTGGGTGAAAAGGTGTTCAGATATAATCCCCCAGGGAACAGAAGATCATCCATTAATTTTTACTTGATTTATATAGATTTTTATCTGGAATATTTTTTTTTATACTGGTCTGACCACTGGACAATTAATGAATATTAGAAATACATAATTAAAACATAATAAATTACAAATAAGTTAGCTATGGACAATTGTGCATAAAAAGTACTTCTATCTTGTCAAAATCTCGGGATTAAAACAATTTTAAATTATTCAGCATTTCTATGCCTGCATACCTGCTTTCCATTAAAGAAACAAAAGTAACAGCATGATTGGATTCATTTATAGGCTTGGGGAATAAACCCTGGGTGATTAGATATTAGCCATATTTTAAACCACAAACCACAATAAGCAAAGAACAATCATGTTAAACTTTACCAGAATGGATGCAAAGAAAGTTATTTATGGAACAGTAATAAAGAAATAAGCTTACATTGCCAAAATATCTGTCCAATAGCTCTACATAACGATGAACAACTTCTAGGGTCAGGAGTTCATTATCCTCTTCTTCTATTGCACAACAGAAATACAAACTAGCATACCTACATTATAAAACAAGGAGAAAAAAATATGACCATTAGTATATATTAAAGATCAGTTTTGTTCTTTCTTCAAGTTCACTTGCACAGTACATTATAAAATAATTTGCCTGAAAAGTGTTTATCAGTGATTATGAAAACAAGAGGTGCCATATCAGTAATGTAGATATGAAATAAGATAAAAATTCAGCACATAACACAATAATCTGTCATAAAATTTCACCCTGTTTCTCTAAGTCTGTGATAAGCCAACCTATTTTTTACTTCTTGATATACCTCTGTATATCTTAATACTTTAAGAATATCAGTTCCAAATAATATTTCAAATATTTTGCTATATTGATATAGTTTTTATGTAAACAATTTACTTCATTAAAAGAAAGGGCAATTGTCTCTTTAAAAAAAAAACCAACATTCATATTCCAGTACATTTTTATTCAGCTCTTTCAAGATCATGATGAAAATTTACATACTGTTTTGTGACCTTGAATAAATGGATTGCTCTAAGATAAATTAGAACAATCCATGTTTCTCCATGTCATATAATATATGTGGGTATATGCATAATTTTGTATATATTTATTTATTTTGTCTTGTTTATGTAGTGTATAGGTGGAGACCCTTTGAGAGCTGCATGCAATGAAATTTCATTTTGATGTATGCCGATTATTGTACATTCAAAGTGACAATAAAGTTATTCTAAGTCTAAGTCTAAATGTCTGATTAGTACGAAAATTGCTTTTGAGTATTCCATGGGCAGCTCAAGGTCACCCTGAGATTTTAATCACACAAGCTTAGCAGCAGAATTTGCTAGGAAAGTACAAATTAAAAACCATGAAATAACAGCATATATATATATATATATATATATATATATATATATATATATATATATATATATATATATATATATATATATATATATATATATATATATATATATATATATATATATATATATATATATATATATATATATATATATATATGAGAAATTGACACACATAAAAGCCATCAAATGATTGTGAAAAGCAATATTTTTCATCATATCAGCAAGGTTAGAAAAAAATTGTCTTCTGGACAGGTCAGTGGTTCTCAATCTCAGCAACTTCAACTACCAGAATTCCCCATCCAGCACTTCAAACAGAGTTGAAGTCCATGCATCTTAAATATGTTGATGTTGGGAAACACTGGACCAGGTTGTTTCACTCACTTGAAAATGTTACCCAACCCTTCCTTCAGATAACAGGAGTCCCTGAATGTAGATTTTTCTTCAGTATATTGAAACAATTCCTGTAAACTTTCTCTTTACACAAAAACAATAAATTTTTAAAGAAGATGAAACTGAACTCGTGGTTGTTCTTCAGTCTAGTGAATTGCTATTTATCACCATGCTAGCATTGATTTACAGAACATGTGTTCCTCTTCCCTTTTTATCACACATGGAAATGATATGCTGTATATAAAAAGTTGATTTATAAAACTTCCCACACCTTTTGTAAACAAGCTTGAGATCTTTCCAGTCAACAAAGCTGCTCATTTTTTGATTTCGAGCCAGAATAATCTGCACAACTTCTCGGGTAACTTTTTTCTTTTCCTTTTCAGGAAGTGTAATAAACCATTTTTGAAGTCTTAATTTCCCTTGTCGGCTGAACAGCAGGATAAAATGTATCTAGAATAAAGAAAACAAGTTCATTATAGGGACACAAATGTAAAAAGTGCCACACATTTTTCTTTTCTCCTAAAGTCAGCTTGTTACCAAGGCAGATATATCCCATGGAGTATCCTGTTTGTTACTAATGAAAAGTGTAAAAAAAAAAGGGTGGGGGTGGTACATTTTGCTACTTACCCTCTTTTCCCTGGCCTGATAGTCTTCAAATATTTACATCTTCAACATCTACAATTTCTATCTGAGATGGTCAGCCCTTCCACTAATAATGCTTTCTTTAGTTTTACTGCAGCTATGACCTTTGAAAAAAGAACTGCGCTGTCAGAGAAAAGCAATGGGAGAAATGACAGCGCAGCACTGGAGTGTGTAATACCATAACATCATTGTGCAAATATGCAGTAAAGGCAAAGCATCAACAATCAAATTAAATAAAAATATATACAAAATCTCAGAGCTAAAGCAAGTACAAAACACTTTTTACTTATGTTTAGATTATAAACTAATATAGTTTCTGTGAACTTTAACCAAACCCAACTAGCTATCTTCAACATTTGAACAAAACAAAAGTGCAACTCTGTAATCAAGATTTGTGTTTGCTCAGTTACTTTTGGTTATTTCTACTCTGAGTCACATAGAAAACCTTTCAAAAGATCTTTTTAATTTTCTAACATATTCTGCCATAAATTGGAGTTCTGCCATGACAGTAGATTCATATCAAATAAGCCCACTGAAAAATACACCCAATGCTGCAATGTAAATTAGGGACTGCTATTGCATTTTGCAAGTTCCAATACTTCCTTTGCCAACTTTGCAAATTCAGTATTTAAAACTCAGTAGGTCTATCATTCCTCACCTAGGTAAACTATTAAAAACTACAGGTTGGTGGTTCAAGAGGGTCTGAACATCATTTCATTCTTCAAGAGATGGAGAAGCTTATGAGTCATTTGCAACAGATTAATTCTTCAAATTTCTACAGTCAACTTTCAAGTCTGTCTTTAGGACACTGCTTCATTATTTTAAAATAAAAAGCAGTTATATTAAAAAAAACAATTTAACAACAGCAGCAATAACATCTATATTTCACATATGTTGATCTTATACTTTCACAAGGGACAGACAATTGACAAAAAAAATGGAGAACTGTAATCAGCAAATCTGATTTCAAGATCTGATCTATCATTCCCCCCAACTCTTGCTATGATTCTTGCCCTCTGCCTATCAAGCCAATTAAAAATAGAGGAAATATCATCTAAATTTAACCTGTGTCTTACAACAATACTTCCTATCTAAATTTGTTTAGCATTTACTAGGCAAACATAAAATACAACTAAATGAGATTTTTTTTATCAATAAACCAGTGAATTTTATCTTTGCCTTGGGTTCTGGGCTTCTATTTACTGGTTTTGAAACAAGGTGTATTATTGGTTTAAGTAGTGAGTCATTTTAAAGCTCTCCCATTTCAGCAAGACTTTATAGTATCTGGATGATAATATTGTTAAGCTTATATAGCAAGGGCCAATATGAAAGTTCAAAGATGAGAACAGACTGTGCCTTTCACAGCTGAGATACTTAACATTCATTTTAATATAAAGGATGTAATGAAGTTGGCTGAGCCTATATTCATGTCAATCCAGTTTTAAACAAGTTTGTAACATCCTTGCTGTTTAACCCAAAGGTTCCTTTTTGGGAGGCAACTGGACTTTCCTGTTTTTCTTTCGAATATTTTTCACTTTGGAACAACAATGCCCTGGATAACAGAGAATCTCTAGAGACTTTTAGCTATACAATTTAGAATGAACACCCTTTGAATGGTGTGGGAGTAGAAATGGATTTGCAGAGGAAAAAGGTGCAGACTACAGGAATCAGGAGCACTAATCAGGTGACCCTGAGGACACAGACAAACCTCCAACTGCTTCAAAAACCTTCTAAAAGGATGCAAATGACCAGTTGTCTGCAAGGAATATAAATCCTTCCATTCCCCACTTTCCTGTCAGAGCTGAAGAAGCTTTTTTGGAAAGAAGCAAAATGTCTTCAAAAGAAAAAACTAGAAAGTCCAGTCGCCTCCTGAAAAAGCACCTTTAGGACAACCATGACCTGGATGACTGAGAATCTCTTCAGACTCCTTACTGTTTAAATTCCAGTTTACCAAGCTTCTGCTTTTCAATGTCAGGTGTAGCCAATATTTTGAAGTATAATGAAGATGCTTGAGTTAGGCGCAACTGAAAACAAGAATGCAAATAACCCTGAGAGTTAAACGGGGTTGGGGAGAATCAGAGACAAAATCACCAATTTAATGAAACCATAATTCATACAAAGATGAATATTAAGTTATGACAAGTTTAACTATAGAGAATTCATTTTGGTAAAAAAAAAAGTCTGCTTTATTCTAAAATAAAACAGAATATTGTGCCTACTGTCCTCATGATTTTTACAAAAGGGAACAAAAAAACATTCATGGCAAACAAGAATGGCATGATTACCAAGAACTGCAGAATTAGAATGGAGTTGATATGCCTTCTTCAAAGTACTTTTCCTAATAAGAAATGCTGGATATTTCACAATTTTTGAGGGACAAAGAATTCAGCAGGACGTGTGTTACAAACAGTAACCCTTTCTTGGATTGGCTTCTTTCAAACTCTTCAAGAGTTCTTGTGCAGATTAGAAGAAGATAATAAGGAACAGAGACATAGAAAATAAAACCCATAATACATGACTCAGCATCATTCTCTCTATCCACTATCTAGTTAGAAATCTCTTAGAAAACTCTTCCTTCTGATTAGAAGATTGTCCTATCAGTAACTCTGTTTTCTTTTCTATCACAGCACTCCCTGTACGGAAAATAAAAAGGAATGTGAGTATTTGAATTTATGTTGTCTCTTCTCTAGCCTTCTGAATTGCTTAAAGTACTCACTTTCAAAGAATTCAGACTCAGTTCAAAATGTTTTCAGTTTTGAGTCTGAAACAATGGAATCTCTTCAAAGGACCCCAGTTCAATTTGTGTTTCTTTGTTCAAAGCAGATTTAGTTAATAAATCAAGCTATAATACCAGGAAACAAGATAAAAATATATTGTATGCAAGGTACAGCAAATTACACATAAAAGGTGCAAATTTTGGCTCATAAATGTTTGAGAAAGAATTGACACGGAGACATGAGCAAAGGAGGGAAAAACTGGAACAGAGACAAACATTCCACCTTGATAAGATAGAATATGAACAGTGGCAGGAAGAAAGGAGACGCAGAGGAGAAACTAAGTAGAAGAACCTCAACATTAGAAACTCTTGAACCTCCAAAAGGAGTTATCTAACACTTCACAGATTTAAGTAAGTGGCCACTGTTAAGAGTATGGGAGAGGAAAATTCGTCTCATTTTAATTTCAGACTACTACATTTCAGGAAGCCCTATAAGAAGTAAATGAAATTGTAATGTGTCTTCAATAATATTATTTTACCTTTTTTTTTGCTGCTAAAGCTGCCATGCTATATTTTATATCTGAGAAGATACCAAGTAGAACACTGCATCTTTAACACACAGATAAGCATTATCCATATCAAAATTAGCTGATCTTTGTTGCAAGCATTTCCCCCTATTTTTTTTTTTTTGTAAATTTTATTTGAGTTTTCACAAAGAGAAAAAAAAATACAAATAAAACATGTTTTTTGAAAGCAGCATAATCCCAGGCTACATTTCTTCGTACAGACACAAATTCAGGTTCATGCTCATTTTTATATTCTATTCCGTATCTTATTACTGTTTTACATTTTCTACATAGCTTCTCCCCTCTTTTAATTTTCTCAATTTTATTTTAATTATTTCATCTCAATTCAAATCATTGTATTTATATTTTTTGTCTGTCCTGTTTCAATTATCTATTATCTTTTCTCATTAAACAAAATTTCTCCTGTAGTTACTGATTGGAGTATGACACGTTTATATCTTTTCCCTAAAGTTGTAACATTCAATATAATACATAACTTCCATTCGGATTCTGCTTGGTACATTCTTAAAATACACACTGTATTCTTAAAAAAAGAAAAAAATTATAAATATATATAATTAAAACAACATGCCATTCCAATTCAATTCTATCATTAATATTAATATTCATTAAAGTCTTAACATCTTTAACATTACTTTTCAATTAAATATCATACTTCTATGGAAACAATTATAAGCTTTCCATAGTTAATTCCCCCCCTCTTCACTTATATTTTATAAAACATTAACTAATTAAAATGTTCCCGTTCCTTCCTAATTCAATTTTCTCATTTATTTTATTTCACTTATTTTATTCACAAACATTTCACTAAATTACACTAACTATTTTATCCCTCATTTTAATCATATGTTGTTTCCAATTTTCTAAAGTTATTTCTATTACTAATATAACAACACAATCTTATGTAGCTTTACAGAATCCCCTTTTCAGTTATATTTTCACCCATTACCTCTAAATAGGTCCTGTTTCTTTATATCTTCCCCTGGTCCTTTGCGACATCTTTTCCTTTCCTTCTTCCCTCTCTTCTTATCTCTCCCCTTTTTACCCCCTGGTCTCTCTACCTCTATTTCTCTCTTCTGTATTCCCCTTTTCTGTTGCTTTCCAGTATTATATTTATTTTTCAAATTATTTTTCTTTTCTTTGGTTGTTTTTTTAAGTCTTAAATTCTCCATTCTCTTTCCCCCCTTTCCTTTTTCTTCCCCACATAGAATTACTTGTTCATTAAAGATGGCTTCTTCTTTGTCCCAGTCTTCTTCTTTTGCAGTCTTTTCTTGTTGTTTCTCATAGTTCTAAATCTCCATTTCTAAGAATTGAAAAATGAAGCCAAAAGAACCCTTCCCTTCTTGTGCATCTTCTTTGTACTTTTTAAGTTCCATTTTCAATTCATCCAGAAGTGGTGCCCTTGTATAAACTTTTAAACAACCACCCAATTGATTTTAGTCATTCAAATATAATAACCAAAAATCCCACCATAGTCCAAATACACGCAAGCTGTTTCTTTTTTGCTCTTTTTTTCCCCACTTTGTCTTCCTGGGGTTACTATTTAGTTGCAAAGTTTCAGTTAAAATGTATCTTTTAGAAGTCTTGTTGAAGTTTTACTTTAAATTCTTTTTAATTCCAGGCAGTCTCCTCCCTCTTCCATATCCTGCCTTTATTCTTTTTCTCTCCCTTCCTGCTTATGAAAAAGAAAGTTTTTAATGTCCATAAATCATTATTATCCCTTTGGCATTTTGTTTTATTTTCAGCTTAATTGCCTATTGATGTCAAAGCGGATTTTTCCGATTTCTTATTTAAGTCTCTTAGTTGTCAGTATAGGGAAGGAGAGAGAAGAAAAATAAAAGCCAAACCTTTCCCTTTTCACTTTCCTTCGCTGCTTCCGACTCTTCTTTGGGAGCGATGTTATTTTTTTGTAAGTTTAAATTCCACGGTACCTTGGTTGTTGCTTTTACAATTTAACCTGGTCAGCCAAAACTTTCACTTCTTATCTTCCTCCTGAACATTCTTTTCCGGTCGAGTTCTTCTTTGTGGTGGCCATTTCTGACCACCGGCTGCAACCGCCTTCAGGAAAGGGAGTAATGGCCAGCTGAAGAGGAGAGATGCGGCTCTCCTCGACCCTGCTGGCAGTCTCCCCCCGCTTCACCACCTCTATGGGGTGGCTTAGCCCCGAAACCAGCTGCCTCGGGATGCTCCAGTGGCGAGCCCAGACAGAAACTGCGCATGATCGTGGATTTCTGTCTGTTGCCGAAGCCCTTCAAACCGGAAGTCCATTTCCCCCTATTTTTGACTGATTAAGTAATCCATGTGGAGTCATTGATACTTTAAAGAGCTTAGTAGTTTTCTTGCAGACTTGTTCACACTGATGATTTACCTAGTGAAACCTTATGAAACACCTGCAAGAAAACCACCAAGCTCAGAGAAAACCAAGAACCCCACAATCTAACCCCGAGCTACAACTATTCTCTTTGTTCACTAAATAATCCATCTTAAAAAGATAGGTTCAATAATAAAATATTAAGTATTAAAAGTTTTCAAGGAAAGTGCTTCTTTGGGAACAAATGCAATCACAGCATCAAAGAAGAGGAAAGACTATACTGTTGATAAGACTAATGCCTAGGAAAGGAAAAAATAGCTTTTCTGCAAACAAGTTTTAATAGATGGACTGAAAACACTTAATGGGCACAACAATAGAGAAGATTCAGATAATTAGCTGTTTCATATGATAAATGGGATCAAATAGCTGAAGACACAAATACAGGGATTTCTTTTGATGGATTATTACATCTAGGAACATCAATCCTTGCTGTTTTATTCAGCTAGCATTATGCTGCATTAGCAAATATGGCATGCTGTTTATTCTGTTAGTCTTCTACAGAGATTATATGTTCCCTGGAGTTAAGGGCTTTGAAATCTAGTCAATTTGAATTTATTTTAATAATCAAAAGGCAGACTGTGCAATGCAAAAGGAGAAATAACATGCCTAATAGCCTGTGGTGAACCAAAATATTTTTTTTTCTCCAGTCTTCCCCTAAAATTGTGTACTCAAAAATGTTTTACTTTCAAATTATAACATGCTTTGAAGAAACAATCCTTTCCAGAAGTGTTAATTTACAGCCATAATCTTTCCAATATCCCCCAAGCATGTTGTAGACGAACCTTTCAGGAAGGGATCAAGTTGAGGAAAATTGGCATGGTTTTCAATTGGGAGAAAAAGCAAAGACTTTCAGGCAGAGCTTGACTAATTCCTGATTAAAACAAAAAGCTGGTCTATAGAGTTTTATCTGATTCATCAAGACAACTCTTATGTTCTTAGTTTAGAAGGAAAAACACTTAATAGATGAAAATATTTGCTTAGGTGCCAGATGCTATGTGTGACACTAATAAGTAAATATAAGTAAATCCTACATCAGCAGTTCCCTTTCTTAAAAACACATTCTCACACATATAATTAGAACTGAAAAATTGGCTGGGTTGGAACTGTTTTTTTCCCCCCAGATTTAATTGCCAAACTGAAAAAATCAGCAAGCTGGTTGGGCAGGCCTTTCATAGTATCCAGTATGGGTGGTTCCTATTCACAGCTTTCACTGTTCATTAGAAAGAACCGAAACACTTTTGACAGAAGTCCTTTGAACAATGTGTAAGTGTCATTAATTTCTTCGCAAGCTTTAAACCCGAGTACTGTTTTGTTCAACTCATTTATGTAGGTATATATAACTTTCAAATATGTTTTTGTCTTCCTCCCCCAAAAGTAACCAAAGAAGAATAAAATTATTGCGGCTATGCAGAACATGGAATTTGAAGAACAAAATATGAAATGAGATGCACATGGAACACCTTACAGCTGATGTCTTTTCCTAGGCTCTTGTGTTTGTTCTTCACAACTGCTGTAACATCTCAGAAGAAGATAGTGTTGGGCTTTTTAATTGTACAAAGTATGTGAATCCTACTGTCTATAGCAAGCTCAATACAAAAAGGGCAAATCAAAATGTTTACGACATCCAAATCAAAGGTCAAAATCCATCATTTTCTGTCCTTGAGGCAAACCCATCCAACTGAATAGACTTACAGTAGTTGAAGAGTTGAACTATATCTAATCAAGAGTTGGACTAAGAGTTGAAATTATTGACCAGAGTTAAGCTTAGAATGTAATCAACCATCCTAATCACTTGGTCATCTCATCATTTAACTTCCCCTTTTTCCCATTCTCTCTCCTTGACTGCTTCCATACTTAGTCTTACCAACTTTTCTGTCCCCATTCTGGGGAAGCAAAATGAAGCTTTGCTTAACATTATCAAACAAGTATCATAAAATCAGTGAAGGAAGTACAAATTCCTGGACATCTTCATACATTAATTCCATAACACAAAACTCTAACAAAGGTGTAGAATGAACAGGAAAACTATGTCAAGGCAAGCCACACTTGCTTGGAAACAAAATTCCTTCCTCTTGTGGAAGAGTCAGTGCTGACATTATAAGGGCATTGTACGTGTCTCAAACCATTGCTTATTGGCATTCTCCACTTCACATGTGGATGATAGCAACAAGTTCAACCCCCAATTCAGTACAGAATCCATTATAGCCTGTACAACAGATGACCAAACAATCTAATCAAAAATTTCCAGATAAGAAAAACTAGTATAACTAGTATAGTCTATTCCACTAACCCAGAGTGTGTAAGTCGAGTGTTCTGTAGTCTGAATATACTTCCTTATATCATTGTTTCTGGTTCGGCCCACCGGGCCAATAGAAAATAAATCCCATACTGTCTTCCAAATGACAGCCCTTCACATGCTGAAAACTATTACCATATCTTTCTTTGGTTATCTCTTCTATATGTTAAACATATCTATAAACTTTTTTATATAGTTTAGTTTTCAGATCAAACACCATTGTGACACTCCTCTTCTAAATTTGCTCCAATTTATAATTGCCTTTTTTATTTTTATTTATATCCCACCTTTATTGTTTTTCCAAACACAAGGAAGTGAACATATCAAAAACACCTCCTCCTTGTTTTTTCCCCACAACAACATCCTTGTGAGGTGAGATGGGCTGACCGAGAGGGACAGGCCCAAGGTGACTAAGAAGAGACTTGAATTCACAGTCTCTTGCATTCTAGCCTGGTGCCCTAACCACTAGACCAAACTGATTTGTAATCAGAACAGGACACAGTATTCCAAGTAGGAACTAATCAAGGAAGAGTAGAGTTGGGGCAGTTACTTCCCACGATATGAACATTAGGTCCTGCAAATGTACCTTAAAGTGTCATTTGCCTTTGTGTCATCTATTTCACCCTAATGGTACACATCGAATTTGTGATCAACAAGAATCAGATTCTTTTCACATAAATTGCCATGAAGTCTCCCCATCATTGCTTTTGCCCACCCAGATGCAGAAGTTAATGTTTTCTCAACCAAGTTCCATCTTATTTATTTCAACACACTCAATATTGTCTAGGTTTTTTGTTTTTAATTCCTTCTCTCCTTTTTAAGAATTAACCATCCTACCTTTTAGGTCTCCTAAGCACTGATTTAACTTTGTCATCCAAGTCACTGATAAAAATGTAACAAGGCACAAGATCGAGCTCTGTGGAATCTCACAACTACAATCATTCTAAGAGTGTGCTCATGGAGCTAACTGCAAATCTTTCAACAATAGTGTCATCTAGCTCTTATTTTACTATTTTATGAAAAGAGACAGATTTAAAAGTCTTGGTATATTATGTCTGCAGCAATCATCTATTACACTAACGACTTTCTCAAAGGAGGAAATACATTTAGTTCCAATGACATCAAAAACAGTGTGTATACTGGTTGGGTTCACAGAATACAGTGAACCAAATACAATGATTTTTTTAGCCTACTATAAGGTGTGAACCCAGCCACAATCTTGAAACAGGTATTTTTTTTACATTCCTGATCCTCGCCCTCAATGCTGGAGTTGATGAATGACTTAGCTAAATACTTGCTCATCACTTGCTGACTCAAAGTAGAGTTGATCTTTCCCATACCTACTGTACTTCTAAACTTGCATATAATGCATATAACTTGCATATAACTATGCATCAAACTTTGCTATGTAACTTTCATAATCTCCAATCAACTCACCAACCCAGCAGTTCTGGGTTTGTGTGATGTATGCTGCAGCTCAGCCAACCCGGCTAATTTAATGTAATAAGATTCAGCTTAAAATGTATTGCCAGTGGTAAATTTAAGAAATTAAAACTGAAAGAGGTTGGCTACGATTCCCCTCCCCCTTCCAGCCTGATATTGACTAAGCCACAGGCAAAGAGAGGCTTTTCAAAGGTAAGCGACTTTTGCCCCGTCCTTTTCTTCTCTTTATTTTTGCTGCAGCGCGCAGAATGGGAATGGAATTAACCCTCGCGCTACAAAGAAGCAGGAACAGGAAGGGCAATGAAAAGCAATCGGAGGGGCCAATGGGCGAAGCAAGATCCCTAAAATTGGTCTTCTTCTTCCCAAGCGACCGATCGCTAGCCCAGTCCAGCGAGCCCACTCGAACGGAACAGCCCCTGGGACTTGCTGAGTTTGCGGGACGTTAAAGGTAAGCCTCGAGCCCTACCCACCCGCCGCTCTTTTCGGAAGGTTGCGGCTTCACCTGACTTCAACAGGTGAGATTCCCTCCTCTGTCCTGAGCGCTCCCGGGCAGGTTCTCCCTCCTCCCTCTCCCGCCACTCACCATGGCTGCCGCAGACCCGCTTTCCCGGAGGTTCGTCCCCCCCCACCCGCCCGATGCGGGTCTCCCCCCTCCCCCCGGCGCCACAGGTGAATTTCCAGGCGCTCGCTCCGCTTTCCCATCATGCCCTATACTGAAAGTTCTTGACTCCTCCCCCCCCCCGCCCGGCCTCCTTTGTAACTCGGGCAACCGCCCCACGGGCACTTTGGGGGCACCCGGGAGAGGGCGCTCCCGCGTTCTCCCGAGTCGCTGAATGGAAATTTTACGAGCGGCACCTCCCTACCGCCGTTCGCAAGCCAGGTTTCCCCGAGAGAAAGCGCTCTCTCCCGCGTGCCCCCCAAAGTGCCCGTGGGGCGATTTTCACGTTCTCCCTCAGGGCGCTGGGCAGCGGGACATAAATGGTAAGGACGTCCGAGTCTCGACTGAGCACCAGGGCGTGGATAAGCGGAAGAGAGAAATGCAAGTGCAGGTACCTTGCCGATGAATGACCTGCTCCAGACATTGGGAATATGGCCTTTCCTGATAACTAATGTACACCTGTTTTAACTTTAAGACTGATACCTGAGTTTCTTGTTGGTAATTCTAGCCTACACCGAGTTCCAGCTTCATACAAGAGCTGGGTGAATTCCTGGCGGTAATGGGGATCAACGGTTTGTATGGCTTCGTTAATGTTTCTGAAGGTTATCTGCTGGACGAGTGGGCTTCCTTGTGCTGTTGGCTGGCCATATCAAAGCAGACTTTAGGTGGGACAAGGGCCCAATCCAGCATCATAGGTTATCGTCAAAAAAGTTAGGTTGGCAAATTCCAGAGATGGGAACTTTTTCTTTTCTTTTAAAGAGGAAACGAATATTTCTGCAAACAGCTTCATCGGAAAAAAAATAATGTACATAACTGGGAAATTTCTAAATGCAATCCTACAAATATTTGGATTATTTCAAAACTCCAGATTTTGCCAATAAAGAACTATAATATATTATGGACATTTAATATTGCTTTATATCAGAAATTTAATTATTAAATTATAGGAGTAAGGAATCTAGTAACCTGGGATTACAATTCCTGTAGTCCCTTGATTACTACCTATACTGGTTGAAGTGACAGAAACTGAAGTATATTTGTACTTTAAGTTCATTTTGTGAGGATAAACATCCTAAGTGAGTGACTATATTATATAGTTGCCATTGGGTTTCCAGTTACAGTGGTATTCCAAAAACATATTAGCAAATGCAAGAAGATCAGTTATGACTCTATGTAGCATGAACCATCAGTGGTTTGCCAGTTCAGTTTGTGTGGTCCTAGCACAAACCATCTGATAAATGCAAAATAACAACTATATTTTATTTGGGCTTATGCCATGTGGCCAAGCCTGTAAAGTAAAAGGTTTTGGTTTAAATTTAATGGTATGCTTGTAAAGCCATGCCACAAACTTGTCACAAATCCAGATATTCTAGTTAAACTGGATTTCCTTCTTGAAAGTGTTCTTTTTCATTCCTTTCATTTTAAAAATACCTGAAATTGTACTGCATCACTTAGCAACCTTTTGGCTGGTGGGGAATACTTGAAACTTTGAGAGATTAAATGAAACATCTGCTACTTAATACAAAGCATACAAGCTTGTCAGATTATTCCATTTCACAGAATGTGCACAACAATCTTAGCTTATCTCCGCACCCTTTCCACATACTTTTCAGTTAGTTGCACCCATTTTCAGACAAAGCATGGAATTTCAACCAACCACCAGCTTTATTTTTATTTAAGAATAACCCTGTGATAACCCTGGACCCAAATTCATTCTGAAAATAAAAAGGAGCTGCTGCTTTGTGGCAGGCATATTTTGTCTCTACTTACTTAGACTCCTAATCAACTAGTTGAAAGGGGGCAGGGGTCATTCATGCCATAAATTCCAATGACTCCTTACACGCCATGTATTAATCTAAAAGGAAGTATCTATTAGGGAACTGCATCTAATGGGGAAAATGCTTTGCTTCTGTCCTGAAACAAAATCATGGCTGGAGATTCTGGCGCTTTTAGTCTGTTTGGTTGCTTTGAGTTTGGCAGAACTCAAACCTGGAATGATTTGCTGATGTGGGTTTGCAATGGAAAAAAAATCTTGCCATAGATTAGTTTGGAGTCCTCTCAACATCTCCCAGTGCAGCATCTCATTACTCCTCACCCCAAATCACCCCAATGTCTTTCTTGTTCTCAGCTGTCATCTCTATCCATGCCCCAGCAGGACAACTCTCATGAATCCACCCCTATATTCCAAATGCCTTCTCTTTCCTCCCTGTCCTTGGCCACTATCAAGGGCCCCACTATACCTTACCCTACGAACAGCTGCCCTGATCTACCCTTCCCCTCAGAAATGTATATATTCTTGATGTTTTCCCCTTCCTCCTCCTCAAACCCTTTTTGTCTGGAACAAAATAGTCCCATTTAATTCCTACCAATCGATCATTCGTTATTTGGGATTGCAGGATACCGTCTCCAGCTCCGTTCTGAGAGGGAGGAAGAGGGAGAGAAAGGGAACCGGCACAGCCTCTTGGAGCAGGATGCCTTGCAGGGTCCCAAGGTTTCATTTCTGGCGATGTTTGGGGAGAGAAAAAGACTTTTGCTGCTTTCCTTGCATGCAGCCAAAAGCAGAATGGAAAGAAGCAATCCAGTGGCCAGGCAAAGCGTGTGGGGCAAATTCCCTCCCTCTGTGCTTCCCCCACTTCCCTCACTACATGTTGTTCGCAATGCAAGCAACGCAAGCTTTGTGTTCCCACGGCCATGTTGGTGGCGTGGCCTTTTGTTCCTGCGCAGCCTGGCTTAATTGCTTTGGGGTGACATTTCTCTGTGGACCACCAAAGTTTTCTCGCGGACCATCAGTGGTCCCTGGCCCACTGGTTGGCGACCACTGCTCTAGCTGTCTTGTGTCCCTGATTGGCAATCTTATAAATCTAATTAATGTTTATTATAATGGTTGTATGCTTCTAGACTTGCCAGGTTTCAATTTGCATGTCTCCCATGCTTTCCTTTAGGGCTGCAATTTACTATGTCCGCTATAGATTTTTGTTTCCTCATCAGCTCTTTTTCACTGTTATATGGAACCTCCAGGATGGCTATGCTTGCTAATCCTATTGCCCTGCATGGAAGCATCCCAGATGTCAGCTAATGGTTTCAAGGGCCTGATTTCCTACCATTGCTTAATCATACAACTTTCAGGTGTCATCCAAATTCCAAAGTAACATAAGTTCCTTAAATTAGGATTTTTTTTAACAATTTCTGAATTTCTTTAGTTATTTTTTTCCTTACTCATTTGCTACAATACTTGATGCACATACTGTACAAAAATGAAAAGTCCACAGGTCATAAATAAAGAAGCAACATTTACAGGAAATATTTTTATTATACAATAGTCAAACCTTTTTCTTCTTTCATTTTTTAAGACAAAAAAGAGAACAACAAACAGTAATAACAGTTTTTCAGATAATGAAAGATACAATGTTTCACAAGAATACGATCATCAGACAAAAATACATTAGTCCTTCTGGTTCTCCCATGAAGAAAGGCTTCAGGGGGAAAAAAACATAGTAAATAAGTCAAATCCGAATGATTGCACATTTAGAGTACAGGGCCAATTTTGTTACCATGTACAACATGATCCTTATTCTCTTCCCAAGCACAAAAACATTTCATTTCCAAAGCAAGCAATAAGAGTTTTTACAGGTCTGTGTCTTATCAGAAAAACATCAACATCGGATATAGAAACATTAGTGTTTTGCCAACATTTCTTTGTGTATCTGTTTAAACTCTCTTCAATATTAATAATATTTGCTATCTACCTTATCCCCAACCAGCAAAATATTCTTCAGTCCATGGCAAAAAAAATGATAGATAATTTTGAGTGGATCTGCCAAATCTTTCAATGTATTTTTGTGCAATCTGTACAATTAATAAGTGAAAACAGTAGGTGGCCTTCTCTATATGTAGAAATATTGAGACATGAGAATATTGTTCTCTGGCACCAGTAGGTTATCCAAAGTTTAAGAGATATTAAGAGGGTTGGGGAGGAAAACTACAAATGCTTTTGTGCAACCCAGATATACATTTCATTGTAAGCAGGACACTGAGGTTAAGTTATTAATTCTGGTTTAATTCAAACAAGTTAAAGTTCTCAGTAAGGCAAGTAAGTAGAATAATGAAACCATTTTATCAAAACCACCTTTTTATGATTTAATTTATTTGTATAGTAATATTGCTGAAATGTTTGGTTCTTCCTTTCATTTTTAATCTCTGTTCCTCCATCAAAATTAGCATCAAGTAAGAAATTTATGAGCAATAATTCAATAACAATAACATTGATTATATTCATCTTATATGACTTTCCAACACTCATCCCTCAGGATATATAATTCCCTTCTTCATACATATTGCCCTAAATCCTTTTTTTTAAAAAAGATTCTTTGAGGCTTACATTTTAACTTGATGATATAGCTTCATGATTAACCTAAACAACTTTCCTTGAGAAAGATGGGAAAGCATATTTTTTCACTTACTTTTAAATATCCCCTAAAAGAAGTGACTGATTACACTATTTGCATACAAAAAATTGTTTTAATTGGAGGGCAGATTGAACAGTCTACCTGTGTAACACTTTGAAATGAATGTTTCCCATCAATTTTAATTAGCAATTATTTAATTTCATTGTTGATGATTCTATACCATATTTTATAAAGCTACATTTAGTCATACAATTTAACCTTCAACATGAAAAGAACAGCAACCTGAAATTTCTCTTTAAAATTCTGTACTATAACAAGGTATTTTCATTTTCAAAAGTAATGACAAATTTTAATGTACACACTTCCCCCCATTATTTTAATTTATTTATCTATCTATTAAATTTACCTATTCCTATCATTTTTACTTGCAGCAGTTAATATGCAAGTTTTCTGGTACAATGCTAGTTATTGCTGAAATTGAATTAAAAATCTGATTTGGAACTGGCTTTAGAGAAACTTGATACCTGTACATCACAAATTGGGTTTCTGTTCAACAAACCTTTACTGTCTAGTTCACCAAGTCTCAACTATACCATTTTACTACATACAAAAAGTATGATTCAAACTCCTCATTTAGCTTCAGCCATTATTGAAACCATTTTTAGTGTTTTGCCAAGGATCTACCCAACCCCTCCTCAGTAGACAATTTAAAACTGGAACAACATTAAATCTAACAGAGAAACAAAACAGTCCAAAACACTATCAATATGCTGCCACCGCTATTGCAATGCTGCCGGGAAATATTTTTTTCTCCTCCTGCTGGCAAAGTTATATTCAAAGTCTGTGAGCCATTTTTCACAGTGACTATTCATAAGACAAAACTAGTCTACAGGGACAGTTTACAAAGAATACATTACTGCTATTTTGAACATGTTTTTTTGTCACTAAAGTATACTGTACTCATTTTAACCCTTAGCCACAGTACAATATCATTTCAGCAGAGAAAGCACACTGAATGCTACAAGTAAATCAAGCTATGAGTGGTCTTCCTAGGCCGGATATTTTGTTGTATATAAATCTTCCTATTGTTCATTCCACAGGCCATCAACTTGTACCTGGTACCTTCCACCATTCTTCGAAAGCTCTAAGCAAGGATTCTGTCCCACCAAAAAAAAATGTCCATCTTAGGAAAATGATATTCTCAAAGTCAAGCAGCCGGCATGTGTGGCAGGAATGAGAAGGAATATATCCATTTGATGCATACAGTATACTATTCTGAAAAAGCACAGATCAACGGGAAGTATATCCAGTTGCAAGGCTACAACCCACTACTGGTGTCATGTCCCAAATCTAAAAAATAAGATATAAAAAAGACACATGATCCACATCCTGAACAAGCATTTTTAAAATTTCTAAATGTTTATATTTGCATGGGGATAGCTACATTATGTAAGTGTAGTCAAGACAACTTTGCCACTTCAAAATATTTAAATCTTACCTTCTCTCACGTGTAGACTTCTAGAAGGGACTTAAAGATAGCCCATGACAGTAGAATAAAATAGGAAATAGAGTATCTCAGCAAATAAGCAATATACAATGTATATAGCTAAACTATGATTAATAAAAGGCAATTGTTGCAGAATCAAATCTGGGTTGGTCACCGAAGTTTAATTTTCAGAGCTTTTAAATACTTGCTGGAGCCCATCCTCAGAATATGTGGCCTCCAATACAAGTACGAAAACTCAGAAGACTAAATCTCCGATTCCAGTGACCAACTTAAATTGGATCCTGCAACATTATCCTGGAAAACATACCATATTTTTTGCTCCATAAGACACGCCCCACTGCCCCAAAAGTGGGTGAAAATGTCTGTGCATCTTATGGAGTGAAAAATATGAGCTGTGGCGGCAGGGTCCTTTTACAGTGCTGAAGTCTGTCTTTTCTGTCTTTGTCATTTTCCGTTTCTTTCCTCTAAATCTAGGTGCATCTTTTGGTCAGGTGCATCTTATAGTGCAAAAAATACGGTACATTTGCATTAGTAACGGTACATTACTTCGTTTGTAAGGCAATCTGTATTGACTCTGATTGTGGAACATAAATTCAAATCTCAACTCCAGGTTGTATAGAAATGTGGCATTTCATAAGCTACAGATTCTCCAAAAAATATTCTAATGGAGTTTAATTTTAATAGATATTTTATTTATCATAATGAGTGTGTTATTCTTTTTCTTTTTATGACCCTAAAAATCCTTTTATCAGAATATAGTTGTGGCAAGTGAATAGAGCTGACTGTTTACTGGCCAGATACCCTTCCTCATGCCTATGTGAAGTTCGCAGCAGATATGTACTCTTTGTGCCCTGATAAACATCTGTCGCTGGCTAGGATTGAACTGTCAGCCTCCCGAGTGTGAAGCGAGTGTCTTCATCTCTAGGCCATGCCACTCAATGAGTGCATTCTTAACCTATACAAATATATACTTAATGTATAAGCAAATATTGTAAAATGAGATTTTTACAATTGTTTTCTTCCAGTGAGTTGCCTGAAAGTGGTTGGATTTAGAAATGACCAAATAAACCAGTCTTCAACTTGAGAACATACGTAACCTTCTAACCTAAACATGAAGATTATTTTTCCTCTTTCCTTCCTCCATTTGCTCTTCTTAAAAATTAAGATAAAGAGCACTGGAAGACAATAAAGCATGCCTAAAATATATTTTATGTAATTTACAAAAGAATAGCTTACCTTTACTACACGATCACTTCCGCACGTTACCATAAGTCCCCTTGAAATATCCATGGACATATGGCATATGTTGTGTTTTCCTTCATGAAAAGTTGCCAAAGAAGTGCGACTGGAAGAGAGAAGACAGAATTTAAGTAACAGCAATCTTTCAGATCTATTTAATTCAGGGGCAAAAGACAGCAATACAAAAACAAAGACTTATGCAAAGTAATGCTTCTTAAAGCAAATATGTCAAGCTCAAGACCATTTTAATCATTTGAATTTATTTATGTATATATCAAATTTAGAAACTGCCCAGCTCCCTCATATTTGAAGAAGCAGCCAGCTAACTTAAGATCATGCTGAATCTGAACTATGCAAACATGAAATAAAGGATATAGAAAAACAATGAAATCCCAGCATTAAGATTTGAACAAATCTACATGCCATCCCATTTATATTTGCTGAAGACTCTGTTCCAACATGTTTGCAATATTGTACACACACACATACACAAATACACACATAGAGAAGCAAGAACTAATTTAAAACATCATTTTGAAGTTATAATGCAAACACAGAAGATCTAATTAATACTGATTTTTCTGTTTCAGGAATGGATGCTTCTGACATGCTGCTTTAGAAGATAGATAGCATTCAGTATTCTTATAAGGAAGAATAGTTAATTCAGCAAATGCCCTAACAAATGGGGAAGAATTAAAGTGGGTATGTTTGGTTAAAAGGGACAGATATTAAAGTTCTAACAAATTAACAATGTTATGACAGGAAAGCATACAGTGTTTTCCATACAGAAGCCACACTGTTGCAAGAAAAAATGTTAACATGCTTTCCTTCAAGCACCGATTTTAACCTTTAATTTAAGGGGTATTTTCCTACTACTGCACTGTTTCCATACCTGAGTTATTTTGTTATCCATCCATGAGTTGGTACAAAACAATACTAATTCAACAAACCTCATTATTTTCTGGGAAGAATGGGGAAAAGAAATCATTTGTTGTATTTTATGAGAAGGTGATGAATTACTAAGTTACTTGCTGTGATAAAGGAGGAAGTAATTTCTTTATAAATTTCTTTTATTTTAATTTATAATTTTTTTAATTTTTCTTTTCGATTATCCTCCACTTTACATTTTTATTCTTTTAGTTTATATGATACAAACACACATATATACATACATACACACACATATACATATATATTTAAATAACTATCAAAAACAACCCTCATTATTTTCTGAGCAGTGTGAAAAGCAAGGATATTTGAAATCAAAGGTAAAAATAAAATTCAGAATACTTTGGAAGTGGCAAAACATTCCTTTTTTTGAAGATAAACTATGTTGAAAATTACTCGTAACAGGTATGAAGGAACTCAGGAAATAAAATGCAAATGGCAAAGCTAACAATAGAAGACAAATATTTGCCTGAAGGCTACTTAGTGAAAAATGAGTATGCATGTTCAACGGTCACGTAATATACTTCCCCTGATACTCATAACAGGTCCAGTGACCTTACCTCCAAGATAATGTGTGACAAAGCATAACAGATTTTGACTTGAAACTATAGAAGGGAATGAACTTGAAGGGAGAATGAACTACAGAGTATAGGCTCAAGGGTGAAACCAGACTACTTAATGACATCTCAAGGCTATTTACCTATCAGCTGACATTGAGGCAACATGGGTGAAGAAAGATTTGTGTTATCATAGGTAATTATGCTATCACAAACTGCAAACACGAACATGGCAAAAAAGTTAAAAAAAATATGGAGAAATAGAACCAGAATTACTCAATCGGGAATTCAAACTGGTGCTTGAGAAAGTCTGTACAGAGATTCTCAGATTTGCTTGGGAAATTAAGGTTCAATTACCAAAAGAAAGTTGGCGGCTGAAGAAACAGAATGCAGAGGTGAAACTGAAGCATTAGACATGAAAAATAGAAGAAACAAAGCAAGAGTGTTTTATAAATCGTCTGTTCCACCGAGTGATAATGGTGTAGCAGAAGAAAGAAGTACACAAGGACTTTGCTTCTATGCTTGACTGATTGATTGATTATACACCATTAAATCAGGGTTGACTTTTAGTAGCCTTAAGTTTTCTCCTAAATCATTCTATGTAATTTTTAAATATGTTTTAAATGTTGCTATATAAAAACTACCATCTAGTATCCTGCCTGGCTAGCCAAAGCTGATATGAGTAGAAGTATTATTAAAGGTTCTAGAGCTTCCAATTATTTGGTTAAAGTTAGCATGAAGCCAGACAGGTGACATCTAACCAGTCATGTCTTTCAGTCCTAGGCAATGACAAACCATTTCTGAAAACCCTTGCAAAGAGAACTGTCCAGGCAGCTTCTTCAAATTGGACATAACTGTACAGAAGGGGAAAAAAGAGAGGTAGAAAATAAGCAAATGAAAAACCATTTCTGAAATGTTGCTACAAAAACTGCATGGACATGTCCAAACAGTTGCCAGAGTCAAAACTAACTTGAAAACAAGTTAAAAACAAACCATAATTTTGCCTAGTAGTAATCAAACCTACATCAAACTCTAGACCCACTAGAGGTCTAGATCACTAAGCTGAAAGTTAATAGGCAGGAAGAAAGGCACACAGCCACCAGCCATGAAAGAATAGCAAGTCATATCTGGAATATAAATTAGGTGTAGATTTCATGAGAAATCATTAAAGGGTTCAAGGACTTGGGACTATACCTAGGATGGGTCAAGGCAAAGTAAATAGCACTTATACCTTGACTGCTGAATGAACACTTCAACTCATCATCTATTTATTTAACAAATGATGATCTGGGAACTAATTTTGTAATGAGGCAGTTCCAGTGATGACGTGAACTTTGATCATTTCTCTCTTTCTGCTCTGTCCCCTATTTCTTTCTCTCTCCTATTTTCCTCCCAGATTAGAACATTGCCAGAAAAAGAACAGAAGCTTGCAAGAGGTTTTAACAGATAATTTATAAAGAGCTTGTGAAAAATATCTCCCTCCTGATATAGAAGAATGCGTGTTTTAGCCTTCTTATTAATACAAATATGTCAAAACATGAAAGGATAAAAAGCAAGAACAAAACAATGAAAGCTGTAATTTTGATTCATTCTAGAATATAAAACACGCACTGTGAAAAAATGTGCAATGTATGTGACACTAAAACTAGTGGAAGAAGTACAACAACAACAATAAGAAAAAAACTAAAAATAAGAAGGGAGGAAGGTGAATCCCTTCACATTTTTCTTTAATTGAGCTACTGCAAGCCATATATTAAATGGTAGAACACCTTTGTAAAAATGGAAAGAATATAATTTGGATTTATGCATGCTTATCCAAGGCAAATTTGAATGCCATTAATGGAATTCTGAAAAATATGTACATATATTATATCTTCAAAATAATGATGAAGATTGAACATTTGTACCTCAGTATAACATTTTATGACTTTGACAGATTTCTCATCCTTTACTTTTGCTAAACAGAAATCACAGTAATAACTTCTTAAAATATAGGTTTTGTTTCTGACAATCCCTGCATTAGGGTTGGTATATTGTCAAGTTTTGGATTTGTCCCTAGAAACTAAGAACTGATTGAATCAGCTCCCTTTTTCTAAAAAAAAAAAAGGCACTTCTTCATTTTTCTACAGGATTTGAATTGATTAGTGAACTGAAAGCAATTCAAACTGCTGTTATTTATAAGCTCTTATGTGGTTTGGGACTTAGATAACCCCAAATCACCTATTCATAATGGTTTTTGCCAGTAAGAACTGGGAAAATGGGTTATAACCTAAAGGACTTTCATCTATAGAGACTATGGGAACAAGATGTTTCCATTACATCTTCCATTCTTTGTGAAAGCACCCCATCAATCTCCTTATTATAACTGGTTTTCTCCCTATTAACTGTCTAGAAAGCCATTAAAACCTGGTGTTATTCCAAACAGCTTTGAATAAGAAATCATTGTGAATGGAGATGACTCTTCCTATGGTATATTTGATGTATGATTATTTCTCTAGGAATATTTTTACAAATAAATAATAGTTCTTGGAAAGAAATTAAGAAAACCTATTTTTCCTTTGTTCTATTATAATAGTATTTGGACATATTACTAGAAATGAACCAGCAGATAGTAAAACATAATTGTGCAACCAATTTTATTTCCTACACACATCAACTTTAAAGAAAATGAATTTAAAAAACCTTATGAAAGGAAGGATATCTATAGTTCTTATCTAACATATGTACTATTTTGGCCTCAAATCTCAGGTTTAGAACTAAAGGGCAGTAAGTCATAGTCTTCTAAGCTATAGTACTCACTCTTCATCTTTGATAGACTCAAAACAAGAGTCACAAACCCGGACTTGGAATTCAAAGCCCATTATGGGATAGCTGGAGCGTTTCGTGCTGCATTTGCCACATACTGCTTGACCACATTTCCTACAGTGATGCTGGATAATGGAAATGAAAATGAGAAGCAATCAGAAATATATTCCAAATTAAGCCAAATATTAAGATGGAAGCAATCAAATTCTCATGTTTTCAGCCAAATGAGTTCAACTGTGCATTCAATGAACTTTCATCAAAGAAGTCCACTATCTCTATAGACCTATCCTGGTTAATCTCCTAAAGACAGCAGCCTAATCTATGCCAGATAAAAATCTCAGTTAATAAGCAAAATCATAATGACCATTATAGATTTGTACATAACCTGATCTAGATAAATCTAATGCAGACCACTAATTTGTGCTCAGATGCATAAAGAAATTACCTAATTTATCCCATCCAGGAGTATAGTTTTTAATGCTTCCACTAGATGATGAACCCCTACTTGTTGGGAATTCTGAAAGGTACATTTCCAATATATCAGGTGAATTCTAGGTTGAAGAAAGGTTTACTTAAAATCCAGAAGAACTATATTGCTCTGAAAGGCCATGAAAGATGAGAAAGAAGCATGCATGGCAGTCAAGAACTATTTCAAAAAGATACATTCTATATATTCTAAATATTCTTTAGCTTTCATAAAGTTATAAATAAAACACTGCTAACTTCTTACCTGCCTCAGACCAAGGGTCTTTGTATCCCACATCTGCTTTATATTCCAGAAAAATGGCTGTTCACATTTCTGACAAGAATCGCTTTCTAACCACTGTGGGGCCTGGAAAAAGAGGTGACAGAAACACTTAAATATGTCATTCTGGAGGGGGAGGGGAGGGGGAGAACTTCCTGGCTTTAAAAATGTAAGTTGAATTAAAGTATACCTTTTTTATTTAGATACAATTAGAAATAGATAAAGCATACAGTTCACAGATAAAGGCTATTACAGCAGTGTCCTTGGAAGTCAGAGTGCTTTATAAAATTTGCTTCCCCTCAGATCTAATTAGAGGAATAAATGGTGTAGATGAGGTCACTAAAGCTGCCTCTCAGATGCCTCCTACACTTAATTTGTTATGACACAGTTTTCATTTCACAAAATTAATGAGAAATATGCTTTTGCTACACTTCAACAATTAATTTCCTGTATGGGGTTAAGGACTTCCGTTTTTTTTCCAGGATTTGGATAATTAAGAAAAAGTACTGGGTAACTGAAAAGCTGAGTTTTTCTACAACAAAACCATTATGTCTTTACTTTCAGTCATAATTTGATATTAAATATGATTTGTTCGCATTCTGAGGTACCATCAGTGTTATTTAATCAACAACTGCCTTGATCAATTCTTCTGTATAAGGGCTGGTTTCCATTCTTGGTCTCACTGCAAACAGAGCTTTTGGAAAATCATGTATTGCCTTATAAATCTATTCTTCCAAAATAACCAATTATTTTTTAAATAGACATTTTTATGCATGGAAAAAGGGCTGAGCAACAGAAATTACAGCCATTTTTGAATGGCTGGTAATCTAATTAATTTTATTCAAAGACATAAGATTCAAGAAATTTCATGAAATATACACAATGCTTCTAATTAAGAGAGTTAATCTGAATAAAATATGCTAGTCTGAAATAAGGTATCTTCCAATTTTGGGTTACCATAAACTAGCACAATGGTAACCTCACTGTAACAGCATCTTTAGTACTATTCTGGACTTGAAGGCTAATCTTGAAATGTGATGGCACTACAACTTTTAATATTTTTTCTTGTTTAAAATTTTATTTAATATAGAAAACCAAGGTTATTTCCATATACCAACGTTTCTCAAATGTTTCTATTAATGGGAAGATAACAAATATGTAGGACTGTATATTGTATATTTTACAGCACACAACCTATGTTTTAAGCTACTTGCTAGATATTCGAGATACGAAGAGATATGTCAATATTATACTTCAGTATGCTCTCAATGTTATTGTTTAAATTTAAAATGTTTCTTAAACATAAAAGATTCTTAAAAGGCAATGATCTAGCAACTAGGACAAGATTTCAATTCCTAAGGATGGTATACTTGAGTCATTTTCGTCACTCTCATTTTATTTTCCAAAATAGCACTCCAGTATGCCTTTCCTGGTTAATTGCTAAATTTGACTAATTAGCTGTGATTTAACAGAATGCAGGAATGTTATAATTAAGGGATATTAGCTTTTCATCTGTCATTTTGATATAAACAAGTAAAAACTTTTAGTTTTGTTCCTACCTCTTCTCTACTAATATCCATATTCCAGACTGTGATCCCTCCATCTGCTGAACAAGAAACCAGTTGTCGTGTAAGCTGGAGGTAACAGACGGCCTGCACCTTGTCACTGAAAAAACAACAACAATCAGCTAGATGATAAAGTTATGTAACATTCACATTTTGCATGTTTGACTTGAAACCATTCAAATCTTGTGGGTATGGATGCTTGCTAAGAACATTTTCAAATATAGAACAGCATAGCTGGATTTTTAAAAAAATATGTCTATTAATTTTCATATAATACCGGAATAAAGCTCTCATCTTTCCAGATGTCTCAGGGTTAATTATAAACAGGTACTAAAGGACAGAATATGTTTTGAGGAATAACTCCTGGTGCAAATTTCAGCCGCTAAACTATTTTACTGTTCCAGTAAAAGCATATGATGGCTCAAATTCTGCAATTTTTGATAAAGTATTTTGATCTTTTAATCTTTCTGCCTTCCTCAACAAGAATAATTCTTTTTCCTGCTGTTTAGTGAAGACACTGTTTATTCATACATGAGGAAAATATTAAGTGGCTGCATATCTTAAATGTTTATTAATGTACGGTTACATTTGCAAGAATTAAATATTTAATAAATGGTGATGTGTTTGGTAAAAGAGTGATTTTGCATAACTTCCAAAATTTAGTCTTTTGGGGGAGCATGGGAATGGTCATTAGCACTGTTCCTTAATGATAGAAGACTCTAATGAAGCAAGAGTCTTTATTGACACTTGGGGAATTAACAAATAATAAAAAGTCTTTTCATGTATCATCTACCAGAAAATGCCTTAATTGCAGAAGAAATCTACTGCATTCTTCTGGATCACTGCAATTTATTTGCATATGTCTTATCTATCAGCGTGCTACATGTCTGCACTAAGGTATAAGATACAGCTAGGTAAAACTAAGAAACAAACGGAAAGATCTAAAGCATCAGATTTAAAATCGTTATCTCAAACTTCATGTGCTTTTGAAGATAATCAAAACAGCATACTGCAATAACACATTATACAACATTCTTAGTTGTTTTGTTGCTGATAGAAAAGAGAACCAAATAAAATTCTTCATCCCTACGTGAGTAACACCAAAGGCTAATCAGAATTAATACACACTAGGAAACAAAATTGCTACATACTGATGACCTTGAAGGAGCAGGGTCCGACCTCTTCTTCCACCAATGTCCCACATGATTATGCTGTTATCAGATGCTCCAGAAAAGAGTAATCGCTGAACAGGATCCCACCACAAAGAAGAAATACTTCCTATATATATATGGGGTGAGAGTGGAAGGGTGTAATGTTGACAATGTACACGTGCTGGATGAAAAACATAACAAATCCTATGGAAATCTGTCTTTTAAAGGGATACTTTTATTGTAGCAAAATGAAACAGCTGAAAGGAAAACATGATAGTGGAGAAAGTGGAGAATTATTTTTCCTCCTCATTAAAAATGTCTGTTGAAGTTGTATTTTTACCTTGGGGATATTTTTTAAATGAATTCTTCACAGAAAACAAATATCTCAATCTTCTTCAGCTGCTGAACTTAAGCTATTTTAGTATCTTTTGAATTACAAATTAAATGTAGTCATGGGATAAATGGTTTACTCCCTGGTAAAATGAGAATTATTGAAAATTCTAGTTAAAACATTATAGAATGTTTTTAACATTATAGACTTTCACAAATGCTCGTTTTTGGCAACATGCATATCTATTAAAAACAACAACAACCAAAAATCAGTTAAAATACTGGAGGAGACCTCTCAAAGGTACAATTTCCCTCAATCTATTTCAACTGGATTGAAATTGTAGAAGTTTGTAGAAGTTGAAGTGTACCTTCATATGCAAGATCAATGCTTACCTTATCAAAGCTTCATTTCTTCCCCTATCTTTTTTAATAAAGAATGTTAGACAGCGTGGCAAGTGCTGTGCTGGTTAGAGAGCCAATTAAAATAAAGAAGAGTCAACTTTAAAATCCTTAGTGTTAATTAAATCATTAGGTGGTTTAGAATGAACTCATTTCAATTTGGTCTAATCCACCCTACAGAATTTTTATGAGAATTAACAACTGAAGACCCATAACAACTTAACAACTATCTTATGCCTCATGGGGAAAAAAAGCAAGGTATACTATGTAAAAACAAACAAATGTTTCAATTAATACATTTTAACCAAACTTGGTGTCTATAAGTCAAATAAAAGTATGATTCTTGTATAAAAGCATTATGACATATATGGGAAAACTCAGAAACTAGGAAGAGGATTTCTTATGTTAAGGAAGCATTTACATTTTCTAAATGTTGTTAAACCTACATTAGGGCTTACACTAGCATTCCACATGATTCTCAACTAAAAAAATATAGCCAGTAGGTACCAGGGAATTTGAAAATCATTGTCAGGTTTTGGTCTGATCTTGTGTAGGGTTTAACTGAAATAAGTGCCTGGATAGAAGTGCACCTGGAAACTATAAATAAAGCACTGCCAACTCCTTAGAGGAAAAGCAGGCAATGCAGCAACACAGTATGGGCCCCAATATTTGACACCAATGGTATCGGAATACCGTTTTACTGGTAGATTGCCTTAGTCAAGTCTTCTGCAACCTGTGTGCTAAGCGGTGGCTCATCTCACCGCAGAAAAAGTTAACTGTCCTACGAAGGTACATGCCAGTGTATGGCAATAGAAATCTGATAAATATGATTAGATGAATAAAAGAAAACAATAGAAAGGATGTTAAAGGAGAAATAGGGAAGAAATCATTTTAAGAATGCCGAAGATTTTAAGAATCCTTTGTAAATCTCGTCCTGTGTTATGTGATATTCTTAATAAATAATATTCTCCAAAAATTAGCAAATCTCTTTATTTAGGATTTAAAAATACAGTAAAAATTGGATGAAATAAATGCTGAAACTGCTGACTAGCTGATATAGGAAATTAATACATCAAGTGGCTGAGACTCAACACTTGAAAGTCTGACATCTAGTGTTTATATAGTTCAAACACAAGAAAACTTTAGAATGAAGTGATAATTAAACTGGAAGAGGTTGCCCATTCAGTGCAGGAATCCAAAGTAAAGCATCCTAGACAGATGTTATCTAGCTTCATTTGAACATATCCCACCACTTCTCTTAACAGGTAATTCTGACTTCAAACTGCTCCCACTATAAATACATTTTTTCTGACATTCAACCAAAATTTGCCTTCCTATAATTTAAATCATTATTTTGTGTTCTGTACTCTGAAATAATGGAAACAGCCTTGGCTTTCCTTGACATTAAACTTTTAATTAAAAATGTTCAGTTCAAAATTGGTTTATATTTCTGGTGGAATACTAAAATTCCTATTATAATTTTAGTTTTGTAAAATTTTGAGCAGTTATCTCAATAATCATACAGCTCAACATTACTTAGAATCACATGCTTACTCCATTTAGCATAGACCCTGTAAGGATCTTTCATGTCATTAAATGTTTTTTTTTTCCTCTCTGAATTGCATAAAATTGCATAAAAGCATTGGGCTCTATCTTAGAACTCCAGCTTCAAGGAAAACTTTGCTACCCCATTAAAATGTAGAACTTAAAAAAGAAAGTTACCACAGAGTGATAAGTGGATTCAAGACTCAAGTGTCCGATTGTGGGGAAAATAAGTAAATGTTCTAAGGCTGGATTCACATACGCATCGAGACATGGCTTAACAAATGTTGCTCCAAAATAAACCATAATTGTCTGGATTTATGTATAAGTATGTTATGAGATAAAGTTTGGGGTGTAAAGTATTTGTATGTTGCAGAACAGGTGACCCTGGGAAAGAAAATACCAGCTGGAACAAAATGTTCTGTTGTGGGTTATCCAGCATTAAAAAAATTGTAGGGAGCTCAGTTAGGCTGGGCAAGAGGTTAGCAAAGATAAAATGGACAGTTAACTGAATAAAAATTGGTATGGGGATTGTTTTAGAGGAGAATATAATGTTTCTCAATTACATATGAATAATATGTTTATGTGGAATAAGTAATCATATGTTTTGGATCAATGTTTGAATATGGTAATGAGTTGTATAAAGAAAAACATTTTCTTTACGAAGAAGGCAGAAGCTCACAGGGTTGTTTTTAGTATGGATTTACAACTGATGAAATTACACAGCAGGCTTAGTTGCAGTGTCATCAATATGGGAATAAATAAATCTAATTTTGTTTCTACCTACTATATAATGAAAAAATGTAGACAATTTAGGAAAGTAAAATGTAATTCAGGCATGATAATAGTACTGTAGGTGGAAAGCCAATTGACATGTAAATCAGTTCTGGTTCAGAATATGTTGCCTCAAAAAGAATTTCTTAGTTGAATCTCTTCCTGATTTTGGTTTACATGAGAACATCAATATTTGGAATGAGTTGGGATATTCTGTTTCAGTTTAACCAATAATGGTAATATGACCGCAACAGGATTCAGATCTATCTCTTATCATTTATACATTTACTACATGTAGACTTCATTACTGCTAACATAGGGTTGCTTGTAAAGATTGGTCAAGACACAGTGGAGACTTGGTAAGAATCAAGAAAACTCTTTCACCTTTAGGTCAAATTCAAAGTTTTGCCATGTTTTAAAACAGTATTTGACTTAGTTGAAATTGCCTGAAATTTAATAGCCTGAAATATTACTGAAAATGACAGCATGTGCTAAATGTTTTGAAGATCAGAAAATGGCTAATAAAGGGGGAAATCCTATCTGATGAATTAAGTAAAAATAATAATTGTATAAGGTACAGACCACTCAAAGTTGCAAGCAGATTCAGGATGAATTTTAGAAGATTAATAGTAAAAAATAATAATGAATAACCTAATATCTTGACAGATATGAAGTGGGAATAAACTTCATGTCTCAAGTTTAGAAGGTTATCCAATAGGTGAAAAGTAATCAAATGTTACTGAATATTTAATAAATGTGTTTGAATTTGTTGAATGTATGAAAAAATTGTTTTAACGATTACTAGATAAAAATATTATAAACACATTAAAAAGCTAGACACAATGGTATTTAAAGAGGATCCAATGTGGGTCAGTCACTGAGACCAGAAATTTAGTCTCTGAGCTTTCAGTCTCATGCTGGAGCCCATTGTCAAGGAACTTTTCTCTACTATTCTGGTAACTTCTATCATTCTGATCACTTCCCTCTATCATTCTGCTCGAGAGAAGTTCCCCAAAGACAGGGTCCAGCACGAGTCCAAAAATTGGAAGAATTTAATCGCCGGTCCAATGACCGACCCAGGTTGGAACCTGAAACATTATCCTGGAACACATATGCTTGCCTTCATTCACAAGAAAATTCACTTCAAAGCTGTATTTCAAAATTAATTACCTACCTTGAAAAACAAGTGCATAAAATCTAGTAAGAATTTTTTAAAGACTCAAGATTGTATACCTAATTTACAGGAGAGCTAATTCATTGCTTTCCTTTATCCAAACATGTAAAACATTTTAATATATTTTTACGTATATTAAGATTTTACTGAAGTTGTTCAATAAAACACTCATTTTAGACTTGGTTAGATTTATTTTATTGCTTTTAAAATGTTTTTTTTAAAAACTGATCAAACATTAACATATTTAATTAAAATTTCAAGCTATATTTCTTCATGGCAGTCCACTAGCACTAACAATTCCAGTCATTACAAGGAGTTGCTGCAGTTTTAAATCTTCATGTTTAAGTATTGGAATGATGTTTAACCCATTTGGAATGAACATCTGTTATTATAAAGAGGCAACTGCCTTGATCAGCAGTTATGTGCCAGCCACATAATAGATGGAGAAAGCATGGCCACCATTAGTCATCTTTGGATAACCTTTCTCTTGAATATTAGAATGCACTGTTATGGACCAAATGCTACAGTTGATCCAAACCTATACTGGAAAATTGTTGTGGATATAGGAGTTATGACTGCCAAATACATTTTTTTTTAAATAAGCTTCCATTAATCTAACCAAAATTTCAAACTGAGGCAATAATCTGACTGAGAGAGAATAGTGGATATCTCACTCCAATATTAAGGATCAAGTTGCATCTCTAATGTTTCCTTTTATATAAAAAAAGAAAAATTTGAGCTTCATTCGACTGAAAAACAAGTTACCTTCATGGCCCTTGAGAGTTGTGATCACTGAGCTTGTGCTCTGTTCTAGCTTCAACAGAGTAATCTGTCCAGAATAGTCTCCAATAAAGGCATGCTGGGTTTCAAAGTCATATCTTAATACAATCCCAAGTCAAGGAATATGTTTTCAAGTCTCAGTAGTTCCAGCAGAAGGCAAGAGACTGACTGTAAAAAGTAATCTATTTTAATTTGTCTTTAGTTAGTAACCTGCATCCAGACCTGTATTCATTTAGAATCCCAGATAAAAATTAGTGAATCTACTTTATTTTGGGGGGAAAAAAGTAAAATGTTATGGATGTCTAAAAATCACTGTCAGTTAACAGATCTAAAACATGCATATTTTTCATTGATAGAATTTATTTTCATAGCTCCAGCTTAAAGTTCACCTGTAAACAAGACAGAAGAAAGAGAAAAGGAGAACAGTATAAAATTTCACTCATGTAGGTAACAGTAGTTCTGCTATACAGGAGATGGAATATCAGAAAAAACTGCATGATGAGAATTGAAAGAAGAAATACAAGTGAGCATACAGCTAGTCTTAGTAGGGGCTACTACTGAGACTGAGGAAAAACCCGGATTCAGAGAACATCTAAGAAATATCTTTCCCCACAGCTAAAATTCACATTTAGTGATTATATAATTAAATCTATACATTTATTTTGTTAACATCTCTTCTACCGTCATTTTTTTCCATTCTATAAATCTAACAAACTTTTGTGAAAAAGCAATCTCCTATCATATGTATTTACATAAAAAAATTTTACACATTTATTTTGTCACATTACCCTATTCTTATTAAAAACAAATAATTTAAAAACTTTCTGGTTCCCCAAACAAGCATTACAGGCAGATCAATATATATAAAAAATCAAAATAAATCCAAATTAAAATTGGTTAATCATAACATGACTAGACCAAGAATGTATGCATTTAAGCCAGCTTGTTGCCCAGCATTTTTAATCAATATTATTCTATCATTTGGGGAATATTGTTTGCTTTTCTACAGTGGAAAATACTGTAATACTATATAATATTTATAGTATTTTTGGCTAAGAAGTTATACATACATATATGTGTGTGTATATATGTATATTTACATACATACACGCATGTACACAATATATATGTATATGTGTATAAGTGAATGTACAGTATATGTATATACATATACGTATATGGCATTCAGCTTTGTTTGGGTATTTTCCCACATCACTGTAGTTGTGCTTTTAAAGTTGTAGCAACGTTTCGGCAGAATCTCATCTGCCATCATCAGGCTTCTGTATGGCAGATGAGATTCTGTATTCTAATGGCAGATGAGATTCTGCCGAAACGTTGCTACAACTTTAAAAGCACAACTACAATGACGTGGGAAAATACCCGAACAAAGCTGTATGCCATACATGTAAGTACCCGCGAAAACTTAGGAAAACAAATATACATATATTTGTCCATATCAGAACACATCAGATTTGTTTAACTTGCCTTAACCAGCTGATTAGCAACCATGCATTGGAGGCTTTTGACATCATTCTGAAACAATAATGTCCGGCTATGAAAGGCTCACAGCCCAAAAAACCAAACCAAAATTGGGATGAGGAATACATAAAAAAGGTAGGATATCATAGAGAAAAGGCGTTTATTAAACTAATTTTGTTAAAACCTATGGTTATAAATAAATTTAATAAAATAACTCATTAAAATAACTATAGCCATATGTAGCACCCGACAAACCGGTTCCCAACTTCCTTGACTAGATGTTATATTATTCAGTCATTTCAAAGTAAGGCTCTTCGTCTTCCAAAATCAGTTTCTTCAGCTCTTTTCTGCAACAGCAGCTAGGGCTAAGAAAGGAAGATAAAGATGACTGAGTAGAATCAGCAACAGTCATTCCCTGATCTTATTTATCCATTTCTTTAAATAAAATGGATGTTAAATGGTAAGAAATGTTGGCTAGTCAACAGAAAGCATTCTTCTACTCAAAACTATTTGAGAAAGGTATCACCTACCACCTATCGAAAGTCTATTTGGCATAATTGGTAATTAATGTATTAGTCTCAAATTCCAGCATTTCTTTATGGTAATAGGCCAAGTAACATTTTTATAATACTTTCACAATTTACAGTAGTAGCAAAAACTTTTAAAGGTAATTACTTTCTTGATAGAACCAACACAGCATGAAATATAAACGCAAGAAAATATTAAGACTGGTTAAACAGCTACTTTGAAGGATACTGTAGGCAAGATGCCCAGGAAGTGAAATAGTGTCTTCCCAACATATTTCCACTTCTGGTACACATCCAACTGACTGACTTATCATGGCCAGTGCTAATCACCCATTCTGCTTCCAAGCAAAAAGTGATTGCTGACACTCTGTTCTGGTGAGCTGTTACAGACAGACAAGAAATTATAACACAGAGACAAAAATATTTTGTACATGAAATGGAATAGATATGATCAAGCCTTGGTTTGTTTCTCTTTCTTTAGTATTCACCAGGCATTAATTCATTTAATTTTTTTCTTACTATTCATTTCCTTCAAATGGAAATGAAACATTACCCTTCATTAATGCAAAAGGGAAGCATAGATGAGAAATAAAATATATTCCTAACTGTAATTACACCACATTATGAAATTAAACCAAGGAAAGAAGATCATTGTGAAAAAGAGAGACATTATAAAATTAGTCTGAAATCAGAAGAGTCTTGTTTTGGAAAAAGTCAATGATTTTTATATAAAAGCTGTCATGTTATTTTAATATAAGGCTTATCTCAAGGCCACACTCTTAACTATGGCTTAGTTGCAAACAGGATTGTCTTATATTATGTTGGTTAAAAGAGCTTCTTATGAATAGAGCAGAATGTTGTTTCAGTATTTTGGTTTTCCTATGTGTGCGCACATGCACATACACCACACAAACATGCACATACTACTACTACTACTACTACTACTACTACTACTACTCATAGGGGAAGCAAAATAATGTTCTGGAATTCATTTCTTTTCAAGAGAAACCAAAATGGGAATTACGTGAGTTCTGCCCTGACACGTCTAGGATATTATGCTGTGCAGATGATTTGGTAACAGGAAAGAAAATAGAATAAGAGAATGAAAGATCCTTGGCGCTCTCTGAGCTTGACTGTTTATTTGCAGACATTTCATTACCCAAACGGGGTAACATCAACCCATGCTACAAAAATTCTCCTTCATAAGAATATGAAATTGTTTACAGGATTATACAAGATATATTTGTTGTCTGTATGTCCTACAGTTATAGTTCATATAATTCTACCAACGTTGGTTCATATATATGCTTAATACTTTTTAAATGAAAATATTATCCATGTGAATTAAAATTAAGTCACTATTCCATTGAATTATTGAAGGCTACTCATATGTGCAGGGATACTTCACTGTGTCGTTACCTGGATAAGTCTTGACAAAATTCATCTTATTAAAGTCTTCTGAGATATGAAATTCCTGAAATCATAAACAAGCAGTAAGATACATGATCTAGAAATTCTGTTGATGCCAGGAAAATAAACGCAAAACAACCCAAAACAAACAGAAATGTGGGAACCACTGACTCCTACTGAATGATTAACAGCCTCTGTAACTTGCAATTAAAATGTCAACGTTTGGACTTCTTTCATTTAGGAAACAGAGATGATTTTGGCAACTGGAATAAAAAACTTGTTCTGAGTGGATCTTCTGGTAGAAAATTATTGGATGTTCTTTGGAAAAAAGACTGCAGTGTGTCTTACGATATCTGCATACTATGGTTTTACTCTCTAAATAGTTTTGAAAAGCCTTTATATTAAAATAGCAGTATTTCATTCTGTATTTTTTGTTTACTTTTGAGAATGAAATCTTCTACCCTTTTATAAAGAAAAGTCTCACTGCAATCAATGAAGTTTACTTCCAGCCAGGAATGCCTAAGATTTTACTAAAAAGATGTTTTATGCTGCTCTGAAAAACTGGAACAGGAATAAACTAATAAACAAAATAAAGCATTTTATCCATTGAAATTGTGACTTCATAATGAGGAATAGACACTTTTGTTCTTCAGTTAATATGGGATCTGTTCTTACAAATTGTCAAGGCATGTCTAGAATCGTATGCTGAAACATAACTTTTTTTAAAAATATCCAATGACTACGTCTTAGGCTAAGTTAGAACTTTTTGCTTGTTCTAAATATTTCAGTTTTGCTCTACAGATGTATTCATCTCAGAGCTTTGGAGAATAATTACCTTCCCTGCATTCTGACTTCCCATACAGACTTGTTTCATATTTTTTCTAACTATAAATGTTACTTTCACCATGAAAGTCAGGAAAGACCTGAAAGATATACAGAAAAGTAATGATAAAAGCTGATAAAACTGCATTGCTCCTGGTCTGAAATACTAACAATATTTACTTTTTCCCTTCTGCAAAGCGAATTTTAAATTTCTTGTAAATATGACTGATTTCCCTAGTTTACAAATTAAAACAAACACTAGATAAGCAGCAGATCCTAAGATGCACCTCAAACTTCTCACCAGAAAATGAGATACAATTTAGATACTGTTTCATTAAAAATACCTGCAATGGAAAGTAGAAGCTTTTGTACTTCTGTTCCTAAAAAAAGATGAATGACCAAGTACAAAGAAAGAAAATCTGCCGTATTTAACATATTGATAATATGACCTTGGCTGATATTACAAAGCTAAGAAGGGTGGTACTTGGTTAGTGTCTGGATGGGAAATCAAAAATATCAGGCTGTAAGCTCAATTATGAAATTAAGAAAATATCTGGGAAGGTCTTACTATTATTACAATATTAATACATAGATTTGAATATGAAATTACTAAAAGTTGCATTTACCTCAAAGAAAACTACTTTCTAGATTCTATTGGAAAACTTCACAGATGTTACATTGAACAGAAAACCAAGTAGAGGCTGTGTAAATTAGCTCTAAATCTACTGATGCCACCAAATTAATTTATATAAAATGAGCAAGCTATTCCATAATGTGTTATTGCGGGAATGTCAAAAAATGTTCTTGAACGATCATCAAAGTTAATTTGTGCACATTTGCATTGAAAGCTTAGGATTGATGAATAGTAGATATTGATGTGCAATGCAAATATTTTTAGCAGCAGCTAAATGTACAGTCAACTAAAAATGAATGCTTACCATAATGGCTCCATTATCTTGGCCTACAAATATTCGTCTGCTGTCATGATGATAAGCCATAGCTGAACATGGAGCTGCCCAAAGAAATGTTGATTTGTAAAGTCAGTATTATACTGAACTGAATTTCAGTATAAGCAATAGCAAAGAAATGATTTTACATAACCAAATGTGAAATCATAAAAATTTTGCTCCTAAATTCATTAGAGACAGATATCAACATAACTGCATCTAAGTACACTTACATGACATTGTATGGTAGATGCTGGGCCAATACTGTCCACTGTCTCTCTTCAGCCATACTCTAATCGTCCTGTAAATATAAATATGGGGGAAAAGATTAGGAAAATTATTATCCCAGACAGTCTATTTGGTTTTCCCAAAAAAGATCTGTAATAGGAAAAACTATTCTGATACTAAATTGTTTTTACAAATGATTTTTGAATATGTATAGTTACTGGAATGTAACATGTAAGATGTCTGATAATAAGAGAGAACATGGTAAATGCTAAATCCCACCTTGTTATTAATTTAAATTTATATAGCCATTCATCTCACATAAGCAATTGAGAGGCAAGTACAATTAAAAAATCAATATACAATAATACATGACATGTTGAATGCAATGGGGCAAGAGAGATGATGTTGCAAATAATGTTTTTGCACTCAGTTTTTGCTCACACCAGGAGATTCTAATACCTATAGCTCAGTAATGCCCATCAAATCTATCTATCTATGATGTTATCTCAAAGTTTGGGCAGATAAGGGGAACACACAGGGTTGTAGAACATTTGAGCTGCCACTTCTGTTTCTCTAGTAAAGGGGTGTCAAACTTTCAGCGTCACGTGACATATCAGGACTTGGGTTAAACTGGGTGTGGCTGTGGCCATTGCATTACGCATCAGCCAGCCGGGAGTTTGACAGCCCTGCTCTAGTAGAGAGACAAAGACAGAAAGAATTCCTAATATTCCATGTCAGTATTTGGCAATTGTGATACTCTAAATGTTGATTTGATTTCCCAGTAGCCTCAACCTGCATGATTAATGGTGAAGAATGCTGTGACCTATAGTCTATTGTCTTCTGGAATGCCACAGATTTACTTTTTTTTTTTTTGCATTGCTCTCACTGCAGACAAAAACTAAAAGAATCAAAACAATAATAAAAACAAAGTCCACTTGACAACAAAGACTAAGCTACAAAGATAGTTTTCGAAGATAAACTTCTAACAGGCTTGTAAAAAGATGAACTAGTAGTTAACCTTACTGAGAGTTTATACAGCAATTAATTACACCTTAGAATTCAGCTGACAAATGAAATGATATATACGTGTTAAGTTGTGTTATACCTCCCAGTGCTTGACCTGTTTATGTTGTATCAGACAATGCACATTAATAAAAAACCAATTTAATCTTTCCATGGTTCCAATTCCTATTTGAAGTAAGAACTGAGAATAAAAAAGAAACAGCAAGGCACCAGCATAGTTCATCCATGTTGAAAAAAGTACACATTATTCCCCTAGCTTCAGTGTAATTAATGTAACTGATGTAGTATTCCCTGAAGGCTCTTGTGAACTAACAATTAATCCTTTGGTCTGCCAAAGATCATTATCCAATTATTTAAGAACTCTGCAGGATAATTTCTCTATAATACATAATACTCTATCGGCTACTTAAAAATTGTAACTTTATTGTATATATCAAATGCATATGTTTAAGAACCATTCAAATAAGCATCTAAAGAACATTTTTTCAGATTATGTAAACTCAAAGTATTGTGCATACAAATTAAACAAGTTGTTGACTTTTAATAACTATCCAAACTAGTGTCAATATATATTGTTATAAGATACCTATATCTTACAGAAGAGGCAGTACTTACTGGTTGCTTGCATATTTTGCCAAGTATTCCAAGACAACATATCTGTTTATAATACTGCCCTTCTAAATCAAAATAAGATTTTGCTTAAATAAACCCAGCTGCACAACAAAATCATGGTTGAAAAAAAGATTAAATATCCTCTTGTTATGGGGAGTTCTAATAAAAATAGAACTTTTTTGATTTAAGAAAATTTATAGCATCACAGAGTTTACCACACATTATGCAGTAACCTGGAAAATATTACTCCAGACCACATTGTTATTTCTTAGTATTTTGGTCAATGTTAAAGAGACAAAAATACAGGAAAAAAATATGCATATGGATTGTTTTCAACATTTTAGAGAAAGGTTTTCCTTGACATGCTATCACAACGCGCCCATCTCCAATACTCCAATAGTTTTTCAAAATGTTGCAAGTTGTACTACGAACAGTGGCAGAGCAATAACTAACTCCCATTCCTCTCCCTCTCCTCGTCCTATAGAATAGATGCACCACATCTTTTATGACTCCCTTCAAGTAAGTAATACTGTCTGGGGATAGTAAGAGTTACAGTCCAACTTTTTTTCCCCTTTGGGGACGATGGCAAAGAAGCAGCTCTACTAGTTTGCTCCCACTTATAACAGGAGTCCAACAGACTAGCATTTGTTTCTGACTCTGCGAGAACAATGAAATACGGCCGTGAACGTGTTTCTATTCCCTGAAAACGAAAACTACCCTTCTTTGCTTCCTCCTCTTGCCCTAACCACTTATATATGCCTTTTAAAGCCCAGTTCCCCACTTAGTCCTTTGGTTCTCCTGGCGGAGAATGATGGGACTGGTAGTCCACCCAGATTGGAAAGGAGCAATGGTTCTCCCCCTCCCAGAAGGGGGTGTGTCGCCAGCCGCTTCGCAGGAAAGGTGAGGTCTTTCGGACCAAAAGACCAAAGCTATTCCAAAACAGCTCAAGAACGGAGCTGTTTCTTCTGGTTGGTGTTATCCCGAGCGCAGCGCGCCTTTCCCGCCCGTTCCTCGAAGAGGGAAAGGGAAAAGAAGCGGCGGCCGACCCCGCGCGACCCTCTCGGGAAAGCGTCTTTTTCCCCCGCCGCTGCCACTTCCCCACCTGTCCTCGCTGGCCGTAATGATGCCGTCCTCTTTGGGGATAACGAGCGCAGCACTGACGGCGTCCTGATGCCCCTCGATCTTGCTCAGCAGCACCGGGCGGCTGCTCTGAGGCCGCGAGTGAATCTCGGCCGCCATCTCGCCAAGCAGGCCGCAGTCGGCAATGTCCGAGCAGCCGCCCAGAAGAGAGCGGGCGGGCCCTAATCGTGGGAATAGCGGCGCCTCCAGAAAGCCTCAGCGGCCAGCCATTTTCCGTAATGACCGAAGTAGCGCCGCCCCCGGAAGCAGTCGGAGATGGGAGGGAAAGGCGAGATTGACCGGGGTAAGCGGAGGCAACGCGGGGGCGCTGGGTAGAGAAAATAAGATGGTTGGGTAAGGCCAGCGCGGCCGGAAGGTCGCTCATTTGAAGAGTTGTAGGCGGAAATTCACAATCGGAGTAGAGACATGGGAGGTATTATAGATCGGATGTCTTTATGCATCGGATCGCCGACTGTTTTAGCATATGCTGTCAGGAAAAGCCCTTCTGTGTAAAACAAGGTTTCTCCACCTTGGCGGCTTGAAGTTGTGTGGACTTCAATTCCCAGAATTCCCCAGCCACTTCAGCCTACAAAAGACGAAAAATCTTTTACTGGTGATCTCAGAGAAGTCAGAAAATGCTGGTACTTACTAACAAAACTGACAAGTAATTGAAAGACTTTATTTAATGCACAGCTCTTCAGGCAGTCACCTCTCAGCTGGATTACTGCAAAGAGTTCTACATGGGGCTGCCCTTAAAAGACCACCCAGAAGCTGTGACTCAGGGGTCTCCAACCTTGGCAACTTTAAGCCTGGAGGACTTCAACTCCCAGAATACCCCAGCCAGTTTTGCTGTCTGGGGCATTCTGGGAGTTGAAGTCCTCCAGGCTTAAAGTTGCCAAGGTTGGAGATCCCTGCTGTAACTGATCCAGAATGCAGCGGCATGGATAGGAATGGCTGTGTCACAATATGTGCATGTGTTCCTGCTGCCTTGGAGCAGTACTTGGTTGCCATTTGACTTCGGGCTGCAATTCAAGGAGTTGGTTTTCACTTATAAAGCCATGTATAGCAAAACGGCTGACACTTAGGTGCTGTGTCTCCTTATATATTCCTGCCTGTCCAATCAGGTTAGGTAGAATAGGCATATTCTAGATCCGATTTGTTGAGCAGGGTTATTTTGTAGAAAGCAGACTTCCTCTGAAAAACTTCTAGTCCTTTGTAATGATATCCATACCCTCCCTCCCCCTGCCTCTGAACTGTGGTCTTTTATAAATAGTATTAGATCCTATTGTTTCCCCAGGCCCTGAGGGTTATTGGCCTGTTTGGCTTTAATGGTTTGAGTTTCTATTGAATATCTTTTTTTCCCCTACTGATAGTATTAAAATTTTTATCTGTAATCTGCTCAGAGTCACCAGAGAGTTAGGTATCCTTGAAATTGAAATAATAAATAAACCTCTATTGGTATATGTGTCAACTTATGGATGAGCCCTATGTTCTGTATTTTAATAATACATTATAGGCAAATCTTTAGCGTGAACAAATCTTTAAAAAAGTTTCAAAATTATTTTCTCCTAATAAGAGACCTAATTGTCAAGACTCATTTATGCTTTTAAAAAAATGTATACTCAAGATGTTTAGACATTTAAACAACAGATATATTGTTAAACTTTCCCTGATAACTTTTCCAAATCACCATAATTCAAATATGATGAATTTGAATCAATGAAACTTTATTGTATTTCTGTTGGTGCACTTTAATGTAACATGGGCATTTAATGAAAATCATCATTAGGTATACATTTTTTTAAATTGTGCTGTCAAAACTTTTTATTTATCTTGCAAAGCAGTTGGGAGTTCAAGAACTGCACTTGGGAAAGGAAACTGCTGAGCAATGTGTGAAACTGAGCCTATTATGAGATGGGGAAAATCTTTTTTTGCTGACTGGCAATTACATTCATATTTAAGTAGGGAAAGAGGATATGATTTCATCAAAAGTTTTATTGTAGAATGAGTGCAGGGGTGAAATTCAACCACCTCGGCCAGGCTTGGGAGAGGTGGTAGGGACGATTTGAATCGGTAAAAAAACATCCCTGGTTGCTATTACTATTATACCAAGCCACACCCACAGCTGGTCAGGAAAAAAATTGAATTTCACCCCTTAATGGGCGGACAAAATAATATATGCCTTTGAAGTTACAAGACAAGCCCTTCTCACATTTACTGAGTCAACTAAGAGCAGAAAGGCCACTGAGCCGAACCTAGTTCTCCCAAGGAAATTTACACAGTAGAACTTCCCTCAAGCCCTTTCAGGGGGGAAAAAATGTCATTTAAAAATCTAGCCCCCCAAAAGTAGTGGAAGAAAACTCTGGATAAAGAGAAGCAATATTATTCTGAGACACATATATTGGCCTTTATTTTTTCAACCAATATTTTCCTGAGAGGCTATTTTATGTAGTAATTGATATTGTATAACAATATTTTTTTTTTTAGTCCAAGGGAAAGGTTAGCTGTGTAGTTCTTTCAGGTGGTGGAAATAAGGTAACAATGAGAGAAACTCAAGGCAATGTACAGCAGGTTCCCAAGGAGTCTTCAACTCATCACAGCCATGTTTACTTTAGCAAGATAGTTATACCTAGCATTACTAATGCCAGCCATTACCAATACAAGTGATCCATAACAACATCATGAATAGATGCACATTCCTTGTTTGCTTGTGAAATAAGACTATTTACTCTCCTTAATCAAATTCTCTTTTCTTTTGACTGTATTTATTTACTTCTGAGAGAGAGGTGTTTTATCTTTGAGAGAACTGTTCAAATATTTGAAAAGAGATAAAACATAGTCTTTTCTTCTAGTCTCCAATTATCGTGTTTGCCACTGTTTCAGTCAGAATACTTGTGCTTAAATCATAGCATTTAGTACCAGATACAATAGTTAAGTGATAAGTTTTCTCCTCTATTCTAGCAAGCTCAGATAAAGCAAATAAACTTAATGTTTTTATAAAGGCATCAACTGTTTTTTCTCTAATTTTTGTAATTATTTGTAATGATGTACAATTAATTCAGTGCAGGTAGTCCTCAAATTTCTGTTCCTAAGTGAGATAATTGTCAAATGAATTATGCCCCATTTTATGACCTTTCTTGCTATGGTTGTTAAGTGAATTGCTGCAGTTGTTAAGTTAGTAACATAGTTAAGTGAATCTGGCTTCTCCATTGACATAGCTTGTCCAAAGGTTGCAAAAGGTGGTCAGATAACCTCGGGATATGCAACTGTCATTAGCATGAAGCAGTTGCCAAGCATCTGAATTTTGGTCATGTGACCATGGGGATGCTACAACAATTGTAGTTAGGAAAAATGTCATAAGTCACTTTTTTCAGTGGCCATTGTAACTTTGAATAGTCACTAAACAAATGGTTGTAAATCAAGTATTACCTGGAGTAGAAATGACAATATACTGTAACGTAAATTTCTTTGCATTGTTAGAGTAGTGATCTGTCCACAAGATGGTGCTGAAACTGTATTTTGGCTTTACTATGTGAAAAAAGTTATTCAAAGGATAGACAGTTGTGCCTTATTGAAGGAATGCATTTTAAAGCTATAAGCAGAAGATAATAGTTTTCAAACACATGCAATAAAAAGATAGTTTTATCAAAATAGTAAAAGAAACATGTCAGACTTTTTTTATTAAAGCACTTTTTGTTATTAATTAAAAGCAATAAAAATGGATGATATTGGAATACCACATTGTAAATTAATGTCCTTGATACTGATAAGTCATACCACTTAAGTAGCTTCTGTTAAATATAAATACTGTAAATGATTAGGAGAAACAATTGAAAGGATTTTATAAAATGTAAGCATTAATTAACAAACTGTTGCCCTATTTTTTTAAGAGATGTAATTGGTCTTATTGGAATAATGAAATGGCATATAAAATCTTTTTGACCAATTTTATTACTAGATACATTTTTATGGAGTCCTTGATTGTCTTTTAACTTGGTTGTTTTCTTGTAGATGTTTCATTACGAAACTTGGTAACATCATCAGTGCTAGTAACGAAGTAGGATTTGATCTCATGTTATATACTAATGGCTTCCCTTATAATTGGTGGAAGTGGAGTTAGTGGTTCCTTGATTACTGTTGTTTACTGTTAGCTTGTTTGTCTGGGTTGATAGTTTCTTAATTGGGGTATTCTTTGCTCCTTCATTGTTGGTCTAGTGTTAATTTGGCATTAATCTCTGATCATATGGGTGTTGATGGCTGGTGAGGTGTTTAGGGTTTTTGTTTTTCTTTTGATCATCTCAATTGAATGTTATATAGATGTTTATTTCTGTGAGTCTGCTGATGGCTGAATTGACTGAGTAGAGATTTGATATATTTCTGTTTTTAGAACTTGTCCAGTTAATCGTTCAAGATTAAAGCAAACTCAACTTTAAATTCTCCTAAGAATCATTATGAAAAATAACTTAAGGAGCTAATGCTGGTAGAAATTCTTGAGATGCAGTTGCTAGAATGCTGCTATTTGTCAAGATTTGTCTTTAAAAACCTCATATTTAATTAGGCAACAAATTCAGTATTTCTTTCTCAGTTTCTCAGTCTGCAAAATGAAACTAATAGCTTTGGAGCTATAGATATTTAACCATAAAATGTTATGGTCTTTGACCTTGATAAGATTCCTTCTTTGACGGTGAGACTACATAGAGGAAAAAATATCAAAAATTACCCATTGCCAGTCTCCAGTGATTGTTTTACAATTCCAAGAAAAAGGAGAAAATGTATGAAGAGAACCAGAGAATGAGCATACCATTCTCTGGCTCCAGTAGGGATGTGGATCACAAAGATCTAAAACCATCCCAGGTTTTCATCATGTCCTCAATCAGCTGAGTGATCAAAATAGTTTTGACTTGGTTTCCTTTTTCAATTCCAAGGCTACAAACTTTGGTTTAGCAGCATGTACTACAAGATATTACTTTTTTCTAGACATCCTCTATTTTTGCATACTTGAAAAAAGCACCAAACTTTGGTGTTCTTTTTTCACATTTTTTATATAACATAGAACAAACATGGACCCCTGGTAAGATTCATTGGCAAAGATATGCAAGCAATTCAGAATATCCAAAAGCAGACTAGTACATTTTCACAATTACCATGAATAACAATACTGAGTCTTCCAAAACAAATATTCTGCAACTCAAGTTGTAGTTTGTTCTCAAATGAATAAAACTCTTCTCTGTGTTTGTAGAAATAGTCTTCTAACCAAATAAATTTTAACTGTTATGTACAACTCTCACTTATTTTCAAATTGTTTTGGAATTGTTTCAGCAATTATAATGTAGCATACAATATTTGGTTTCCAGGTTCCATTCCAAAAATATTTTTATTGCCAAACCTCACCCCAAAGAATAAATAAACTATACCAATTCCTACACTCAACATAGACATAAAATAAGGTCAAGAAAAAGCTTGAAAGTAATTATCTAATTCTTTATCGTGTCATAATTCGCTAATAAATTTGTATGACTTCTGATCTAGCTTCTGTTTAATGAGTATTAGGAAAAGTGTGAAGCAGCAATAAGAGCAATAAAGATCATCCAAAACATAATAAGTACTTTATGTAAACAAGCATATGGTAATCTGTACCAGCAGCTCTACATCTGAAGATCCAGATTTCTACAGGTTTGGCTCCTCAGAGTAGAATTATCCTACCCTGTGTGTATGGTCTTAATTCTCTCTCCCCAGATGGTTTAGGATTGTGGGCTGGCCTTTCCCTTGGTTGCTGTGGCCCTATGAAAACATCTTTCCAGATGGGGATTGTCCTTTCCTTGTATTCCAAAAGAGATGAAAAGTATTGCAGTATTTTTCTTGGGTCTCTAGAGAATACTTTCATAAGAAGTGTAGCTGCTACATTTGGTCTATGGTGATTATATAGATTTTTTTGTATTTGGTAATTTTAACGTAACAGTAGTTTTATGATCTGTTCAATTATTGTGAATCATTTAGACTTGCAATAGAGTAATATACAAATATTGTTAAATAAAATAAAGTTACACCAAATATACATTTTTTTATGTTACAGATAAAACACAACAATTTAACACAGGAGTTTTTCAAAAGTTTTTAGGCAATAGAACCTGTTATTAAGCCCTAGTAGTAGAAAATTGGCAAGATGTGATTTTTTTTAATTCATTTTTTTTTCCAATCAAGTTCCTGGAGAATCCCAGGGTTGAATAGAATAGATTTTGGAAAAACCAATTGATTTAACAACCAATACTGATGTCCATGATTATATATAGCATTTTTTCCACGTTCAGCCTTCTGGAGTATTTATGCCTGACACAGAAAAATATGCTTCATATCCATGTGGACGCTGTTACAAAAATCTTCCATTGAAATGTACCAAAATTATCTTTAAGGGGAACATATCTGAAGGACATTCAAAGCACATATTATTTGGAACAATTAAAATACTTTCCAATAGATGAAAAAGTTTCAAACTTCTTTCAGGGCATAAGAAAAAAAAACCTTTACCTAGGGTAATTATATTGTTGGGAGAAATAATTTAACATTTTTAAAACAATGTTAGGGCTATTTCAATAATGTATAGTTTCTCCTACATCTGAAGATATTGGTTTAAAATGTTTGAAGATATTGGTTTAAAATATTTGTAGCTTACAAATATTTCAGGAATATAGTGAACATTATTTTCCAAATAAAAAAAGGAAAGGTGGTGTCTGACTCTAGGGCATGGCCAAAGGAACCAGTGTTGTCTGAAGACATTTTCCATGGTTATGTGACCAGCATGGCTAGATATACAGGTGCATGGAATGTTACCTTCCTATTGAGGTGGTACCTATTAATCTACTCACACTTGCATGCTTTCAAACCACTAAGTGGGCAGGAGCTGGGACCAGCAAAGGAGCTCACTTTGTTGTGTGGCACTAGGAGCTTGAACCTGGGATGTCAGGTTTCCAGCTAACAATTTCAGTGTCTTTGATCACTGAGCCATCACACCCTTACTGTATATAATAAATTACTAGCATACAGACAGAATGGAACATTTTGAAAATTTACTTAACAGAAGTATTCCAAAGTGCAGATCATCCTTACAGAATTATTTTATCACATGGAAATTTCATGTTAGTAACAGTTTACTTTCAACTTTCTGAATTGTGAGTAATCATTTCCCTTCAATATCACTTTGACTCTTGCACTTTGACTTTTGAACTGTTCGTTATGATTTTATTTTCCTTTGTACAAAAAATATAAAATTTAAATCTATAGAAAGTGTATACTAGCAATGACAAGTTTACGTTACACCAATGCAAAGGCATTAATTGGGTCATTAGTTGTTTAAATCTCAGCAACATGCACAATCTAAAATAAAATGCTAAAGCTTTCCGTTGCTTTCTAATAGCAAATGCCTCATCCAATTGTAGTAATAGAAAGGCATAAGCAAATCCAACCCAAACCAAAATCAGACTTGTCCCTTTAATTTCAACTGGGTTTAAAGACAATATGAAATAGAACAACAAATTTTCAAAAGTTGTTAGCATAGAGAGCTAATCAGTAGTTTTAAGGAACTTTACAATGTTTTCAAAAAAAGGCATTTTATTCTTCCATAAAGAATTCCAGCTACTTAAGGTTTTTTTTTCAAAAACTAGATGACCAACATTCCCAAAGCTAGTACATAGCTGAAAAACAGGGTACAAAAATATTTAAACAGTACAAAGGCATCAATCTTTAGTTTTCTTCAGAAGGAAAGAATCTCTTCCTGTACTCAAGGTTTGGTGATTTGTCCCATAAACAAAACAGCACCTGAACAAGAAATGTTATTGCAGAAATTGTATCAATTCACAAATACAAAATCTCAAGACAAAAGTGTTCATCTAAACAGCAATTTCTAAAGTTACTGATTGATATATAACTACTAGATGGCGGTTAGCAGTTACATTCTCATAAATCTCCATAGTGTTTCAAATGTTATGGTTTGATTCAAATAGTAATAGCAATAGACTTATATACTGGTTCATAGTGCTTTACAGCCCTCTCTAAGTTGTTTACAGAGTTGACAAATTGTCCCAACAATCTGGATCCTCATTTTACCAACCTTGGAAGGATGGAAGGCTGAGTCAACCTTGAATCACTTAGAATTGAACTCCTGGAGTGAGCAGTGAGTTAGCTTGCAATACTGCATTCTTTTAACCATTGCACCACCACAGGCCTGTAATGCTTATAATATTGTAATACTTCAATCCATTATTAAGTTTATTTCATTAAAAAATCCTTAAACCATGTAAAATATTTTTAATTCAATAAACACTTTATTTAAAAACAAATATCCCAATAAGACTATTTTTAATGACTTTTAATTTTGCTTATGTCAAAATCAGGGACATATTTTTCTAAATATTCTGTAAGGGCATGGAAATTCATTAAAATTTTGTTTCTGCTCACCATGGGAAAAAATAAGACCATTAAGAAAATAGTTGACAAATGAATCTTTTATTTCTCATAAATATTTGCATAAATATCTTACTAGGTTTAGATGTTTTTAATAAATTACTTGAGGGCTTAAATATCTTTTTAATGTTTAGATTTATTATGTTAGTTGCTGAAAAAATCTCATCAATATTTGCATAAAACCAATATATTTCAATAAGTATTTTAAATATATCAGAATACAGCTGAGATTAAGAATGCTCAAATATCTCATTTATGCTAATACTACAGGAATATATTTCTCAAATTTGACTTTATTATTTATTTATTTATATATTCCACCTTTATTATTTTAACAAATAATTCAAAGCATATTCACCAACACACCTTCCTCCTATTTTCCCACAACAACAACTCTGTTGGAGTTGTTAGAACAAGAAAAAAAAAGACTGTTAATGAAGAGAGAAACATTCAAGAGCAAAAGCTAGACACTATGCAGAAGCATAGATCTGAAGAGATAAAAACTAGTTTAGTTTTGTACGATAAACTAAACGCTGTTCTGTTGTACTTGTGGGACCATGTTAGTGACAGACTATCATCGGAAAAATCTACGTGGTTACTGGGAGCTGAAGCTGACTTAATGGTGCAAAATCAGTCTTATCACAGCTACGCTCCAGGCATGTGACTACCCTCTCATTATATTATAACCTTGTTTGTATCTTTGCTTCCCAAATGTATGGTGTTTTGTGGGTGGTAATATGGCCACCTGGTTATCTTGCTATCACTTACTTACTATCCGAGTTTTTAGTGTTTTGTCTCTTTTGCTTTCGTTTTTTAAGCTGTACTATGATGCTACTTTGTAAACACATTCTTAATGCTTTATGGTCTTTCCTTCCTGCTGGCAAATTACATTTCACAATAATTTCCTAATAAATAAACCTTGCAGATTTATTAAGGACTTGTTAAAACTTGGACATCGCATATTAACGAGAACTGAATATACTGGTGATAAATAAACAGGAATGAACAAGAACTGAAAGCATTGCAAACTCATCTTTGATATCCTGATAATGGTAATTCCAATAAGGATAATTAACTTTTATCTTACACTTTTAAACAGTATTGTTCTATTTGTCTTTATTATGCAAAGGTAATATTAAGAAACAGACAAATCTTAAGGACAGAACAAATAGGACAAAAGTAATTTTCTCCAAGGTAGAAGCAAGGCAACAAGACAGAAAATATGTACTACAGTGGACCTGTACAAAGAACCACAATTAATTTCTAATTCCTCTATTCTCTCTCTCTCTCTTTCTCTCTCTCTCTCTCTCTCTCTCACACACACACACATATGTGAGTATGTGTGTGTGATATAGGGATCCAAGAGCTTTTATGATTAGCTACTTAAAAGCACTACATCACAAAGAACTTGTGAAACCAATAGAGCGAAAATGATATGTCCAACAACCATGGTTTAACTTTGTGTAAAGTAGTTGTTGGACATATGTTGGTCTCAGAGTGGTTCTCATTTACTTTGACAAGGGCAATTAAATCATACTTTTTTTCAACAAAGACACTGGATATTGGCTTAGTGCATTCAATTTAGACATTACACTCCAGTTTTTTTGTATTGCTTGTTTAACTTAAATCTATATCTATTAAGAGGATTAAAATGAAATTTAGTTTAGTTTTAGTTTAGTTTATTGTCACTGTACCTCGTACAATGAAATTAAATACCATATTCAGTGTACATTTGTTGCTTTGATTATTGCAGTTTATGGGTAGCACTAAAGAGTTCACAAATTTTCTGTCATCATTGAATAAGTACAGTATTTATCCTAAATATGTCTAATCATATAATTAAAATATTACATCAAAGCAGATTTAATTTTTTGGGTCTTTACTGTATGTGAGTTTGTGGTAGAGAGGAAGAAAAAATGATAAAACACTAAATGTATTTTTTTGTGTGGTTGTTAACATGTACCATCATTTGAACCCCCTTCAGGGTCATATTTGGAGGGGAAAACAGTGGCTTCCCTAGCAACTGGCTTATGTTTAGTTTAGAATATCAATGAGAAATGGATCAAAGCTCTGAGATGTGTAGCTGACAATTGGCCACTGTGCATCTTCAGAGTTGCATAATGTGCCTTTGATGTCCTAAGCTGCCCATATCTGAGAACTGATGCCAGAACTCAGCTCTTCCAAAGAGTTGGCATTTTATTTCAAAGCATGCATCATAATATGTAGATTAGCTAAGAAATACACTAATGAAACACAGAATCTGTTTGTTCCTGGCAACAATTCCTAAGTGTTTAAATCCTGCACAGCTGCAGATTACTATGTTGCTGTCAAGAAAAGACATTTCTTATTAACAATAAAGTAGAAAGAGTTTGGGAACCTTATTTTGAAAGACACGGAAGCAAGTCTGAAATGTTTTTGAGCTGCAGGTCTGTCTATGGAGGAATGCTGTCTGAATTTAGTTAATATATTAAAAAGTGTGACATAGAATTACCTGTAGGGTTGTGCCGTATGAAGAATAAAAATGGTCGATCCACTACAAACCAAGGAGGTGATGACCGAGCTGTTACAATTGCAGCTAGACAAAACAGAACAAAAACTTGAATGATTACTTGTTCTTTGCTCAGAATCACGACCATGTGAAATTAACTTATCTTTTTACAAGTTAGATAAAAACATTATATGAGTTGGAAAAATGCTTTTTAAAAAATAAATTAATTTTTTCTCAGTTAAAACAGATCTTTAAAATGTGCAACTTTCTTTCATGGAAGAAAAACAAAAAGAATAATGCAAATGGTCTAGTTTTAGCAAAAAACTAGTTTTTTCCCCCTGCCAGTCACTTTTGTTTAATTTTGTACAAGGTTCTAAGAGCCGTATTCAAATTCAAATATCAATATTTAATTATAAATGGATAAAATTCATGTATTCCAAAAGGCTCTAAGAAGAACATGAAAATTTTAACAGGAAAAACAGGATAGTGTCATACATACTTTTGATACTGAATACAGATCTTTTAAGGATGCATATTTAAAAAAGATTATATTGCAAGTGCAACCAATGTTTTTGTAAGTATGAAGCAAATACGTAACATTTAAGATTTCAGTACAATATACCAGCTATTTTATTTGTACATATAATTAAATTACCTGTGCCAAGTTAGACAGTAAAATATTTTCTAAATCAATATACACCAATACTTGAAAAAGTATTACAAGTAGAGATAGTATGAAATACAGTATTAAGCAGGGGTGGGATTCTACCAGTTCGCACCTATTTGCTAGAACCAGTTGTTAACATTCTAAGCAGTTCAGAGAACCAGTTGTTAGAAGAAATTACTGGCCTAATCCTGTAAGGAAGGCAGGAAGGAAACATTCTGGTGTTGCTTAGTGCTCAGATCGGTATGCATGGTTATATTAGTTATACTGTAGAGAATAGTTTAAATCAGGACTGTTGGTCAGGATCCAGCAAAATTTCTTCTTGGCAGAATTAACATGGAATCCTTAAACTGTATTTTGGTCCGATTGTAATAGTTAGGAAATAATATTCTATGTTACAATGTTCAGGACAAATTCCAAATGCCTCTTTATTAATTTTTTTGTCTTATATAAGAATAAATTCACCAGGCTTTTAAAAAAGTGAGGGGAGCTTTTGGAATGGATTAAAATATAGCTTCTTAATGTTATTTCAGTATTTGTAAAACTTTTTGGTGATTTAAATCAAACAAATACTTACTTGTTGCTGCAGAAGCTTTGGTTCCATCTTCACTTACTTCAATTTTTGCTTTTTGCAAGAGCTGAGATACATGAATGTTTTCTGATCCTATGGGGTCAACCATAACATACATGTATGAATGAAATTTCATTTTCAATTAAAGAAAACTCAGAGCAACAAAAGTTAATGAAAATCTGATTCCATACATGTGATTTCCATTCATATCAAAATATTTCACACGTGGTTCTGATTTTATTACAGATACTGTTATCTTCTAATCTAATAAAAAGTTCCAATGATGATATTCATGTCATATGAATCAGTACAAATTAAAACATTTATTGTAGGGCAAGACAAAGCAATTACTCGCAAAGTGATAGGACGTATTAACCACTTACTATATTTGTTTATTGAAACACTCCAAAAGTCTTCATGAATGGATCCAAGTTCCAGGCAGAATGAATTATTTTTTTCAAAATTATTTAGTACACAAACTTTATTTTTTTATTCTTTTATAAAAGGAAAACCAATGCAAATCAGCATATTTTTTTTAAAAAAATAAGTACCATATATACACACCCTGAACAATGTAAAGTTTAAGATACACTAATCTTATGTTTCTGTGAGGCATATAACTTTCACAGCTAATTGTCCAATTACTTAAAAGGTATTTCTAAATATCTTGTTAATCTAGGTGCAAAGTGACATGCAAGCAGTGAGTTAGCGCATGAAGTTCCATTTGCGTGAGCAGCGGGTGCACAAACAAAGTCATCTCTCCCCAGGGTCTATGACAATTCGCCATGGCCAACTTGCCAACTTGCTGCAGAACAACTCACTGCGGGACAAGAGTTACACTAATATCAAAGAAATATTGAAATAGAATCATTAAAAAAACTGAGAGACAGAATTAATTGTGAATTGCAAAAATTAAAATATTTTTTTTATTTTAAATAATTAAATAGAATTGTTAAATTGTCCTGCAGTGAGTTGGCCATGGCGAGTTGGCCACAGCGAGTTGGCTGTGGCAAGTTGTCCCATTCTGCCCACCTGACCACCACCACCACCACTGGTCCACGGACACAGAAAAGTCGAGTACCACTGCTTTACAGTACTCTCTGAACAGTTTACAGAGTCAGTATATTGTTCCCAACAATCTGTCTCCTCATTTTATCTACATTGGAAGGATAAAAGGCTGAGTCAACCTTGAGCTGGTCAGGATCAAACTGAGGGGTCCTTGCTTGTTTTTCTTGCTTGTTTTCTTGCAGATGCTTAATTACCCAGACCAAGTAACATCATCAGTGCTAGTAAAGAGATCTCACATGTCAACCCTGAGCTATAAATATTTTCCTTTATGAGGATCAAACTCCTGGCAGTGGGCAGAGTTAGCCTGCAATACTACATTCTGGTATTTCAGCTCTTCAGCTCCTATTTACCATTACCATTCAGAATTACCATAATATGTTACATGATTACAATTTTGACATAATTTCATAATCAAAATTAAACAAATATATGCATGTAACAGAAACCAACATCATCTTTCCAACCATAGCTCATTCAATCCATCTTTATGGGTTCATGCACTGTTGAGAAACAATATTTTGCCTCATCATTACATTATTATGTACCATCCGTAGGTGAGATGGGAGGTTATATAAATTTGATAGATAAATAATAAATGAATAAATCTCAGGGCTGGACTAGGATAAAATGGGGTTGTCTAATTTTTGTCTCAAGAGAACATAAACTAGCACAGTGTGCTAATTTTCTCTATTTATAAATCAGATTTTTCACATTACTGATGTATATCAAACACATAACATAGAAAAACATGCACCTCTGATCTTATACCAAATGTAGCCTAAAGTTCTTCAGACTGTTGAACCATAATTCTCACTAGCCCCAATCAGCACAGCCAATAGTCAATAAAAATGAAAGCTATGGTTCAACATATGGAGATCTAAAGCGCCTGTAGGCCAGACAAGGAATGATGGATGGAAACTGAACAAGGAGAGATTTAATCTGGAGATAGGGAGAAACTTTCTGACAGTGAGAACAATCAACCAATGGAACAGCTTGTGCTCGGAAGTTGTGGGAGCGCCATCACTTGAGACTTTCAAGAAGAGATTGGACTGTCGTTTGTCAGAGATAGTGTAAGGTCTCCCGCTTGGGCGGGGGGTTGGCCTAGATGACCTACAAGCTCCCTTCCAACTCTGATTATCTGTTATCTATTTGCTGGAAAATAATGTAGCATCCCAGGTTTCCTTTTCAAATTTATATTCAAGAATAATATACATAAAGTCAAAACATCAATTTATTCTATTTATTCTATCTGTAATTCCTAAAGGTATAAACAATAGCAATAGATGGTAACTCACTTGTTATTTTTGCAAAGTTTGCCTTTGAATGATCAAACATATCTCGAATACCAAGTTCCTTGAGAGGTTCTTTTAAATCTGTTTCAGCTTCTGCTGTAAACCTAGGGGAGCCACATCAAATGTTTGAGAATAGCTGTAAAACTAGCAATTGTATTTGTTCTATTAAAATGAGAAAAAAATTACATACTTGGGCAAAATGACCTGTATTCTCTTTTGAACCATAGTTGTCATCCAGCTCTGTATAGTTTTTGTGCTAATGTGAGGAATAATAGCAGACAAGGGAGTTGAACTTTGTGCAGGCAAAGCAATCAACATGCTGATACTTTCACCATGATATGGCAATTCAATAGTATTATACCACAAGTCATTAGGAGTGCTTGTTGTGCCTATAAAACAGGAAGTGAATAAAATTACCTTAAAACACACACGGATTGGAATGTTGTAGAGTTATTCTCAATCAGCCTACAGATGTGGATGGAGAGGGCCAATATAAATACTACTTTTGTACAAAGACTGTTTTTGTATTTTGACATGAAGTAAGATCAAATGGACATGAAATGTAAGTGGTAATCTAAGAATGGAATGGAGGAGGAAATCATTTTCCTGACTCAAGCCTAACAGAACTTAATTGGGATATTTTAAATGTCAGAATGTTTTATTGCTTTCAATACCACAGACTAACATACCAACTATGCTAATCAAGGCCAATTTTTGATCAGAAACTAAAGCTATCACCAGGAATAACCCAGATATTTACAGAATTAGACTACAGGTAGTATTTGACTTATGACTACAAATGAGCCCACAATTTCTGTTGCTAAGTGTTACATTTGTTAAGTGAACTTTGTCCCAATTTACCACCTCTCTTGCCACAGTTGTTAAGTGAACCATTGCAGTTGTAAAAGGGTTGTTAAGTGAATCTGCCTTCCCCATTGACTTTGCTTATCAGAAGATCACAAAAGGTAATTATATGATCCTAGGACACAGCAACCATCATAAATATGACTCAGTTACCAAGTGTATCTTGATCACTACCACAGGGATAATCTTGATCACTACCACAGGGATGCTGCAATGGTTGTAAGTGTGAAAAATGGTCATAAGTCAATTTTTTCAGTGCCGTTGTAACCTTAAACAGTCACTAAATGAACTATTGTAAGTTGCGGACTACCAGTATTACTATGATATACTATAATAAAGTATGATTTTAGTCAAAAGTTTTGCCTATTTGTATATAGCCAACGACTGTGCAGTTGGAAAAAGCTTCTCCATTGTTTCATGACAATGTATACTAGGATTGATGTCGGGGATACATGTTTCATAACAAAGCCAGTGACAGTATCTTTATGATGTTCAAAGATGCTGAGGAGATAAGAGAAGACTCCAAATGGATATGTAAGCTTCAAGATATGTGATTACCTTGACTTTCTGAAAAACACTTTCTTGGGTAGCTTTGTGAAACTCTTTTCTAAATGATCTGCACAATGCCATTAAATATTTTACTTAATCTTAGTCTACAAAATTATAGAGGAGAGTAAATTTCATAATTTTAAAATGTTATTGAACGTACCACATCGGAATACTGACAACTGAGCCAGCATAGGCACTTGGTAAGTCTTTCCATCACCTTCATTGAAAGTTCGCTTTTTTGTGTTTTCAGGTTGAAATCGGGACCTCCATAATCCCTTAAAATATACTGCATTTATCACTACTAGTCTGGTCAGAACACTGTCAATATCATCTGGAGTTAGGACACTGTCGATCATACCTAAAAAACAAAACAAAACCCAATTTCAATTCAGCAGTAGAAAGTAAAAGACATATTTTGACATATTATTATATTAAGTAAAAAACTGAAGCAACTTAAGAGAAGTCACATGGTGAGCTATATTCTTATGCCACTACACAATGGTTGAAACTAAAATTTTAGCCATTGGGCAAAAGAAACAAAAAGTTGAAGTAGAGAAGGAGAGTGAGAAAAAGAAAATTGTCACATACCCTCAGTTTTATTTTTGACCCACTGGTTCATAGCGTCAGAAGCAGCATTCGGATCCTTGAAATTTATATTTTTGACAGGGCACTGAAACACTTCACTGTTTCTTGAAACAAAAGGTGCTTCCATTTTCAGCCCACTGTTCGCAAAAACTATATTTGCAATTTTAACAATATCCTTATTCCTCCTTGAGACAATAGCTTTGTTTATCTTCTTCAATACTTTACCAGCTCCTAATTGAAAAACAAATGAAGAGAGTATATAGACACAGATATACACAGACACTTTAAACAATTGGAAGCATTCAGTGGCTTAAGGGCCTTCTCATTTATAAATTGTTTGCTCACCATCATTAGAAGATTATGTGGCACAGTCATATCACTCAAGTTTTTACTTCTCTTTACTTCTCTTTTGCTCCTGATCTGTTTTATTGTACTGATTGTTTTGTTTTATTTTAACCTCATAAACAAACTAGTTATTAACAATGGAGATATATAAAACAATAATTATTTGGGTTAGAGAAGTCAATTAAGAAAAAGGTAAGCACACTTGGTTTTCAGAATCTAACTTTATTTTTTTACTACAATTTTATTTATTTAGATTTTTCTTTTATCCCGCGTTTATTACTTTATAAATAACTCAAGGCGGTGAACATACATAATAATCTTTTTTCCTTCTATTTCACCCCACAATGAGCCTATGAGGTAGACTGAGTTGAAAGGAGATGATTGGCCCAAAGTCACCCAGCTGGCTTTCATGCCTTAGGTAGAACTAGAACTCACAGTCTAGAATCCTCAAACAGTGGATCAAGAAGGGATCAGCAATGACAGAACATCTAAGCAAATGTTCAAACATTAATTTTTTTTAATAAATATAAATAATAATTAATTAATTAATTAATTCACTTTTATGTTGCCCATCTTCCCCTATAAGTTGACTCTTATAAACCTGATAATGGTAGCTTTCTTCCCAATTAAGAATCTATGGAAGAACTTTCTGAGTTTTGACAGTGCTAAAAACAAATCTAGGAAGCAGGAATTCTTTGTGATCTATTACAGCTCATCATCAGTAGATGCCAATCTGCTGCTGTTCACCTGTGATTTTCTAGAGTCAAGGAGATCAGTTAAAACAAAAACAAAGGTTCTTGTTGCATCCTGTAGTCTTATTTATTATGACTTGATACTAGCACTCTCTTCAGTAGAAAGCCTTAAATCACAAACAAAAGCAGCTGTAACTGTTTCAATGGAATCTATCTCTAAATTTGTTTTTAAAAGTCTTATCCAATGTATGCCTCCTACTATATTGATACTATACAATCTAGAATTCTTAGGGCCAATGGATGTGCTATAAATAGAAGATCTAGAAGTGGTAGTCCTAAAACATCTGAAGATTTATTGTTTCAGGAAGACTGGTTTAGGAAATTTCTAGGCTAACTAAGGATTATACATCCTGGAACATACTTAGCAAAAATCTGACACAAATACAATAACTAAAGCTACAGTCTTTTAAGGATGGAAGCCTGTCTCCCACACAGTTAATTACACTAAACAGACCGAATCTGCAGGACAGATGGAGGGAAAATCACAGTATATATGTCAGAGTAGTTAAAACCATGGTTCTATTTCTCTGCTTGCATATTTCATAGGTAATAAAATCCTCTAGTTTGAAAAGTGCATCCCATAGTAAACAAAAAGATCACTACTTGGTTATTAGGCATTGAAGCAATCTGTGACAAGATGGTGGTTTTCTTATTAAGCTTCAATACAAAACATTAAAGGGAAAGTTTCTGGATGGGAAAAACACCAAGGATGTGGGCTGAAAAAAGCATTCAGCTGAGCAGAAAAGTACTGGTAGAACTCTGTAAAGTTTGATATGGCAAGGGCAATGATATGGCAATTACTCTCCTCCCACAACTGGCAGATTATACTATTAAATTGCCAGGAAGTACAATAATATTTTATAAATATCATGTAAATGGTCACATGGATATGTATGCATCCTGCATCAGGAGCAAGAGGCAGGTGGCATTTTGTGCTTTCGGCACATTTTTGGCAATGAAATTCAATGCTGCTTAGTCTGGAACCAAGAAATCAGTTCTTGTTAGATTTACTGTGCTCAGCATTCGTGCCAAACACTGGAGCCAAGAATGCCTTCTGGTGTGAGAGATAATGCTTCACTGTCATCTACTTAGTATGCATTAGGACATGATAACTGTTTAATGTACTGAGCAACAGTAACCATTGTTTTCCTACAGATTTCTTTGTGTGCTTATGGAAAAGTTATGGCACAGACGAATTTATTTCAGAAATCAATACAAAAAGCCCATATCTGGAAATAGATCAAAACCACTGACCGTTTACACTGTATCTCATCACTGTAGTCAGCTGCTTCTTTGTCTTGCCGTCTGCTCCTAGCTGAAGCATCCCAAGCACTGATGCAATTCCATGCGGAGAAACCACAACATTATCACCAGCTCTGGTTTTGACCAGCTGATTAAAAACTTGGATTCCAATGTCTGATCCCAATTCCTCCAGTGACAAATGGTTTTGAGGAAAGCACACATAGGTTGACGTCAAGGCAGCAAAGAGGAGAGGAAAATGCCAATACATGGTTCCAATCTAGGGCAACCTAAAAGAGAACAAAGAATGTATATGACATAAAATGACCCAAAGCTTGTGAGTCTGGTGTGCAGATACTTCTTCTAAAAATCCTAACTTCTATGGTCCATAGTACTTTACCTAGCTTCACAGATTCAAATTTTAAATCAGTACCCCTCACCCATATAAACTACACCACCACAAGAGGAAAAGCTGCCAATTATTTGCAGCAAATTGTTAATGGAAGTAAATACACCCAGATTCAGTGATGATTTATGCTATTGTGTCAGTATCTCCATGATCCCATGCTGAGCAATACAGCATTAATCATAATATATTTTAAAGTATGCTAACTTTTTATACTTGCTTCCAAAAACATCCTTACGGGAAAAGCATTTTCACAGTTCCGAAGTCATAATTTGCCTGTTAATTTAATCGCATCTTAATTTTGGTCATTTTTTTCTCCCTTGAATAAAATCTGAAAAAAAATCTTATTTTACTTCTAAACTCCAAGTCTCAATAACAGAATAAATCAAATGTTGAAGCACTTTCACCCCTTTAGCTGAAAACACGGTTATCTTTAAGGGATATTGGTTACATAAATTATACTTTCTTTAATCTCCTATCTTGCTTTTCTGGGCATTGTTCAAAGGATAAAATTTGATTTTGCAGTCAATAAGCAACACTGATCAAGGACAGGCATCTATTTGTGTATGTTTCGGAACAGGAGATGGTAACAAATTGAAACAAAATGAATAATTTAGAGCAGGAAAAAAACTTAAGATCTTTTGTTTAAAGGCTTTTTCACTAACACCATGCTTTAGTAGGCATAAAAATGTCTATAAGTATCCTAATAGAGATAACACCTTGAGTATTCAAATAGGATAAGTGGATAAACTAACTGCAGTGCAAACACAGCTCCTCTCTCTAAAATGTTAAGGCAACACCTCATTTGCAAAACTGCAACAGTAATTTTTTCACTGGCAGTCATTCTACAACAGTATTTTCTCAATCTTAGCAACTTTAGACTTCAACTCCCAGATGGCATGCTGGGTGGGAAAGTTTTTGAGGTTGAGAAAGCATTGCTCTACAATATCATCACAGTAGTTACAAACTTCCAGAAAGTGAGTAGGTAAGCTTGTTTAATAGTACAGAGGCTACCATGGACAAGGCCTACTACCGTGACTAACTCCCATTGATTACAAGGTTTATAAGAAGGAAACTCTCAAGATAATTGGATCAAATGAATGGAGTCAATTTTTTACAGGAAAATTCCTGAGGTAAGTGCTCTACTGGATTTTAAGGGCTAGGACTTTGATTAGGAACTGGAAGTCAATGAAAAATCAGGTCTCAAAACCAGGATTATTCTATAAAGGCAGAGAGAATTTTTTATATAGAATAATTTTTCAATTAACTAGTTCACAATTCTTTTAGCAGAATACATATAATAGGAAGAACTGTGAAGACTTCACAGTTTAGCTCTTGTTTTCCTGCTTTGTCATTTGCATTTCGGTGAACAATGCTCAACAATTTTATACGATGCAATTCAGATATAATTATGTATTTATATTATTAATTTAACTAAGCTTCCAAGATAGCTTATTATGAAATAAGTTATCTTGCAAGCTTATGCCCATTAATACAATGGAACACTATACTATTGAAATGCTGCTCAGATTTTATTTACTTTTCACATTTTTGAATTACTCATCTCCCGTGGAGAGCGATATTTGTCTAAAGCAAGCTCGTGCTATGCAAAACAATAATGCTTTATTTCTTTTTCAGTGCATATGCTAATATTTCCTTAAAAGATGGTAAATGGGCATTCCTAAAGCAATATCCAATTCCCCAAAGTTAAAAAAAAGAAAACTCAAGTATGCAGAGCATGGCTTCTAGAAATGTTTCCAACCTTATCATCAGTTATACTTGATTGATCAGAAAGCATCTATCAGTTCTATCATTAGAAGTAGAAGTTTTCATTCCAAGTAATGAAGTAACAGAGAAGTTTGAGCATGTTATTTTATCTTAGGGGACTAATCAGGATGTGCATACATGTTGCCATTGCCTGCTTATTTACATGTGAAGATAGTACATATAAGTTACTGTGTACGTGCATATGTTCCTTCTCTGCCTTCCTGTTGCACCTTTGTGGGTTTTTACATTAAGTGTACCTTGGGAATCATGGGGACAGATGGTGCCTGCTTTATTCTGAATCATGTGATTGAAAAGGGGAGTTTACAGTGGAGATAATGGCAGGATATGTAGGCAGTTAGACAGCATTCTATTGTCTTTTGGACAATTTCTTCCCAAAATTCAATTGGTTGGAAAAAATAAAGAAAACAGGGTAAGCACACAAAGCATGTCTTCTAGAATGCTTTCAATCCCTTTATCTGCAATGCCAAAATAAAGCATCTGTAGTTTCTTCTGTGTGAGAGGAAAACGTGTTGCACCTGTGGTAGTGTTTCTTCTTTTCCTTTGTGTTGCATCTCAGTGCATTTATATAATAGTGTGCACTGGGTAGGAGAGGGAAGGCTCCATATGGTCTGCTCTGAGTCACATGTCTTGCAGGTGGGAGGGCTTAGAAAGGAGCAGCTGCAAACATTTTAAGCAGCAGCCCAGAACGCCTCTCATATAAAGATGGATATGGATGGGGAAAGCAGTGTTTTCTTCCACAGCCCCCACATTGATCTGGTCCATTTTCAATCTCTTTCTCCTGCCTTATCAAATTTGTTCCATTATGTTCTCTCATAGCGTTATCCTACTAAGAGATAAAACTACCAAACTTTAACATAATTTCTATCTACATTCTGTTGGGCTGGAAAAAATAAAATTGGTCCACAGCTTATTGAGAAAAGATTTCAACACCGTTTAAGCTTTCCTAGAAGTCCATGGATCAGCTCTTTTTTTAAAGACTACTGTTAATAAGACAGCAATTTCTAAATGCCTTTCACAAACAGTTATGTAATAGCCACAAAAATTTTATAGGAATTGTTTTTCTTATTCTAAAATTTTAAAATTCCTAATTTTTAAAATGTGTATGCTGCGTAAAAGAACCAGATTATTCTGGGACAGCTTACAATAGGTTAAAGCCAGACAAAATAATAAAACAATTCAAATGTACAATGAAACACCTTCACTCAGCCTGGAATGACTGGAAATGTAATCCAACACTGAAGCACCAGGTTGAAGAAGGTTCTAAAACAGGCCACATATTGTACTATAAATGGATAGATAGCTGCTTTCCAGGACTAGATGGCAATGCAACAATTTGTTTCATATAAGCACCTAATAGCGCAAAGTAAAGAATATTTACTCTTAAAAATGTATCTTTTAGAAAAGTTGCCCACAACTTATAATTAAACATGGCTTTCACTAAAATTCTACCCATTCCTTCCTCACACTTTATTAATAGGCAGAGCTAAACAGTACTTATGCATGGCTGACTTAATGATTCTACATCAAGGAAAAGTAAATTTGTGAAATATTGCATAATATTTTCAAGTAACAACAGACCTGTACAAAAGGATGAACTCTACTTGAACCAGAATGTAATCCATTGGCACTCAACAACAAAAAGATAGCAGAGCAGTTTTCAAATGAATCCTGATCCATCAAATCTCATCCCCAGAAGATACAAACAATTCTAATTGTTAAAATAACAACCTCTAGGTTACAAAAAATAAGACAGAATGCCCTATCAAGTATGTAAGGTGAAAGGACTTCCAGTGAGACCAATGGCGAACTGAGCACAGCTCTACCTTTCATGGAGCCAATAACTGGTGAAATTAATAGCTAGTGAGTGGATCAGTTTCTTGGTACTCATCTCCAGATTAGGGAGATAACATGGATCATCCATAAATTTTCTCCATACATAATCTCTTGCAAGCAGATAGTACAATAACAATTTCCAGAAGTTCTAGTATTTATTTATTCAGTCAAGGATCAGCAAATTACCAGTAAGTTTGAGAGCTCCAATTGTTGAGGTGGGGGTGGTGTTGGAGTGAGGGAACCATTGTGCCTACACTAAGTTCAGCACCTTTAAAAAAGACACTGAATTCACCTACCTTTTCTCCTAACTATTTTACAAAGCTGCTTATTAATTGAAGTTAAGAACATTCCAAAGGGAGGTTTCATTATGTTACTGGGAAAATCTCTTTTTACCTACGGATGAAAGAAGCACCATGTAACTTTAAGCATTAAAAAGAAAAGCTTGATTTTTTTAAGAAACAACAAAAGGCGAACTAAAATGTTGATTTTGAAAAGTCAAGAGGCGAGATGAATTTGAAAGAATATTTTCTTGTAAACTGTTTAAAAATTTATATAATAATTTATGAAGTTTCTAAATTTAATTGGGAAAGTTTTGTTGATAGGAAAAATAAACAGATGATAAGAGCGGACTTGAAGGCTCTCCTAGAGGAAGGAACAATTATACTTAAATTATAATTAAAGGAGAAGAGGCCAATTAATACAATGCAACACTATATTATTGACTATAGAAGAAGAACAATGTACTCAGAAATTACTTACAAGATTGTCTGATATTGTGACAGAGGACATGGAAGAATAACAGATTTTGTTGGATAAAACAGAGGCTGGGATTGATTTCAATGTGGATTCAAACTGGAGTTTAAATTACAAAAATAACATGAAAAAAGATGCTGTGGATCTGAAGACAGACTTTAAAATGCCAAGTATAAGAGTGCTATGGAAAAAGATGCCAAAATGGATTTTCAGATAAAACCAGATGGTGCCTTAATAATTATACAAGTAAAAAAATCAGAAGAGTGACTTGGAAAGTTTTCTTATTTTGGATTTACAAAAAGAATATGTGAAATCAAGGAAACTGTTTTTGAGAGGAAACAAAGAGAAAATGACTAGGAAATCAAGTTGTGGGATAGCTTTTAATGGGACCATAAATCAATTTTTTTAAAAGTAAAAAGTGGTCTTCAAAGCGAGTTTAAGTTTAAAATATGTATTTTGTGATTTCTGGTATCTGTTAACAGAGTTTCCTTTTGATCAGGACTTAGTGATGAGGCATTAAGGATTTGTTTGTAAGTGGGGAACAATTTCTCTTGCTTTATTTCTTAAAGTGATGAATTATAAAAATCATTTTTAAAAAATTAAGGTTAAAATACAGATTGCTACTTCTCACAGCTATTAAGAGACCTTTGCTAATTAGGACTGAATGATGAAGTATGAGATAATGTATGAGATATGGGAAGAACAGTATTTTTTTAAATTGAAATACAGGTCACCCTCAACCTATGATGATAATGGAGCCTGCCCATTACAAGTAGTGACAACCATTAAGTGAGATAGCCTTCTTCACAATCCCTATCCCCTGATTTCTCTGATACCACTGTTACAGGAACCCAGGGATTGTTAAGTGAACATGAGGGATGGATGAGGGAGGCCCAATTGGGTCCATAAAGGAGGCAGACAAGGAGCAGAAAGTTTTGAAACCCCAAAACAGGACAGCAAGGGTAACAGATCAGATAGATTTGGGCATAGCACCATGTTCCAAAGACAGAAAGGCTTCCAAAGAAGCTTCCATGCTTGAAACCCAATTTGTAACCCAATTTGTGGGCTGGACTTCTGCTCCAATCCATTGGCAATTTGGAGATTGCAAACCTCTCCTGGCTCTTGGTGATGCCAGCCTATTTTACACAAAGTCAGCAGGTTCAGGACAAGTTTCCCAAAAGCTTTCCCTTATTTAATCCCCTTCTCCCTCCAAAAACTCACATTTCTTCTTTAAAGAAAAAAAAATCTGATCTTTGTCCCCTTTCTCCATTAGGTACTAAAAGTAAACTTTCCACCTTTGAGCTTCAATCTCTATCCCTCATTGTTAAATTTATTGCATGCCTGGAAAGAGGTGACAGAATCTTTGCTTACCTTGACTCCAGGTTGAAAAGTAGAAAGGAAGCAATCAAGCAAAGAAAAGAGATGAAGAAAAAGTTCAGCCCCAAAGCACAAGTGTGTAAAGCACAAACGTGAAGTAAATGTTCAAGGCAGAAGCTGGGTCTTAAAGGCAGTTAGACAGCAGCAAGCTTAGAAACCTTTGGAAAGAAGTTTCAAGTTTCCAAGCTTTTTGCTTGCCTGTCTTGACTCTCTTTAGGACCCAGCTTCTGCCATAGCATTTGGTGCACATTTGTGCTGTAGCCACCTTTTCTTTAATGAATAACTTTTTCTTCAACTGCTCAAGGCAAAAAGCTGCAGGAAGACTTTTATTGCATGCTTACTTGTTTCCTATATCTTCAGCGTGGCAGTGAGTCATCTGTAAGTAACTTACAGATCTTTCCAGGTATGCAGAAAATTTAGCAAATTAAGTGGTTAAAAATTATTGAGATTGGAGGGCAGGGATGGAGAATTTGTTTTCAATACCTAATGGGGAAAGGAATTACAAGGGTAAATGACTGCAGGGTGCCTCCTAACTTTGAAACATGATGGGAATTTGTCATAACTTTGAATGGTCATTAAGTGACCTATCGTATCTGGAGGCCTACCTGTACTAGAGAAGGTGTTAAATTACTGAAATTGTTTATATTTGTGTGGAAATAGGTGGGAATAATTTTTTATAGATCCTTTTTCTTTTCTTTTTTATATCTGTACTGTTTACATTTTCTTTAGTTTGTATTATTGTTTTATCTTTGTATTTATAAACTTCAATAAAATGATTGCAAAAAAGGACTGCAAAGGGAAAGCCATTGGACACAATATTGGGAAAGACACAGTATATAAATGCTACAAGTCTCCAAAATAAATTAGAGTGCTAATGGTATCATTTTTTGTCATATCAGATTCCACCCCCCCCCTTTTTTTTTTTACGACCCTGTAATCCTTAATTTGAGGTAGAGTCAGGGCAGGAGCATAGTATTTATTGGCCAGATGCCTTTCCTGATGCCATGTGGAGTTGGCAGCAAATAATTTTTTGTGTGTGCCCTAGGAGAGAAACATCTGCAACTACCTAGAATTGAACTTTCAACTTTCCAAGTGAGAGGCAGGCGTCTTCACTGCTAGGCCATAACCCCGCTCGTCATGATCACCAGATTGGATTACTATAATGCACTTTGCATGAGGACAACCTTGAAGATTATTTGGAAGCTTCAGTTGGTATAGAATATGACAATGTGGGCTTTTAATGATGATAGTTGTTTGGCACATGGGCACAGTACAGCAAACCACTGCTGTGTTTGCTGTATGGGTTCTCAGTGCTTCCAGGTACAATTCAAGATGCTGCTAGTCATTTTTAAAGCTGTTCATGGCTTTGGACCAGCTCAGTGTGGGACCGTCACTCCCAGTTGTTTTTACCCATCCTATTCACTGAGACAAAAGGAGTGTGCTGAGGTTGCTATCAATCTACGAAGCCTTGGCAATCTAAGAGCCCAGGAAGAGAACCCTTTCTGTTGCGGAGTCCATCATCCTTTGGAACATTATTTTTGGTAGTTCAGATTGGCTCCAATCCTGTCAACTAGGCCTTGGAAACTTGGCTTTTGGCCTGAACTTGGGAGTCCAGATGTGGGACAGAGCAAATCTCCTAGCTTTGTTAATGATGTAGGGTATTTATTGTTCTTTTATATTGTATATATTTTATCTATTTTTATTGTAAGCTTCCTAGAGTCACATATATGGCAACTAAAAAATAAATTGATTAGATAATAGTAGAGAGCATAAACATAGAAAATGTAACTAAAAACAGAAGTAAGATAATGTGAAATTCTAGCCCTCCAGATGTGGCTGAGCCCTGCACAGAGCTTCATTCACAAATTCAGAGTCTTCTTGAGCTTACAGCTCCTGTTTAAGGAGCAGGTGCTATCTGTGGCATAAAGGCCTTTGCAGTTTCATTTTGTGCATGAATTGTAGCCTCTCCTGGAACTGTCACTTTTTCCTTAGTCACTCAATTGACTATTACAATACAGTTTGCAAGGAGATGCACTTGAAAAGCATTCAGAAGCTATGGGTAGTCCAAAACGTGGTAAGTTTGATATTTTCTCCCCTTTTTAGATTTTAATTGTTTTTAAATGGGTTTCTTATATGCCTTTTATCCAGATCCATTTTGACTTCATGATTCTATCAAATATTCTTTTTCATGCTTCTTATTAATTTAATTTCTACATCCACTTATGTCTACTTTCCTGTCATTCAATTTGGAAATTACTTTCTAATATTTTTCATATATATAACCTGCACCTTCTTTTCTTAAGTCATTCTAGTTTCCAAGTAATTTTTTTCACTACTTTCCTTCTTTCCCACAATTTTCCCAGAATTCACTTTTGACAATATCAAATAACAGTCTGCCCCATATTCCAATATCTTATCACTTTTGCATTCTTCATTAATTTTTAAAAACCATTCATAATAAATAAGTAAATAAATCATGCTTATTTGTTCCTTTCCAGGTATACACCCAAGTAGGATTAAACTTAAATCATGTATGCAAAACTGATATTTTTCTAAGTAGCTGCTCACCAAAGTTAGCACTCACATTCATTCTTGGGTTTCCAATGGCAATCATTTTTAATACCTTCTCATCTTGTTTCCACTCATTCATTAAGGTCAGCCAACAGGATATTCTTTTTCTCTGCAGATTGCATGCGTTAAGAATTTGTCTACCTTTAAAAAAAAACTAATCCCTGAATTTTTTACCATCATTCATGACAAAATATTGCATGTGACATCAGTTCATCCTTTCTGACATAGACTTTTGACAAACTTTCTCACATATAGTAGTAAAACCACATTTTCAAGTATTGTAGCTTCTTGTTGGAAGTCAGCAAGAGGCTTAATAAGCAAATATTCTATAGTAAGATCAAATATTAAAAACTGAGTATAGGATGTGGGAGTTTCTTGACAGTACTCTTAGAAGACGTGTAAGATAACTTCAGTGGTGTGCACAATTGCATGAAAAGCCAACAGCTCAATTCAATGCAGCTCACCAGATTCACCAATATGCTAGTTCCAAGGCTCAATCTAATGTAATATTTATACCAGACTGATAATAGATATGATCTTGTTTATTGTTACATTGTATGCTAAGGAAAATTTGGTAAACTGTTAGCTGCAAACACAGACCTACGTCTTGCTCAAAGAGACTACAAATTTTTTTAATACACAGTATCACATACTGACAAGAGAAATGTTCTGAGGTACATACAGAGTCAGATCCTAGCAGCCTCTCCTAGAGAGATGGAGGTGGGGGGGAGAAAGAGAGAAGAAAAAGAAACAAAACCTGTGTGCTGAGGTGTCGGTTTCTACTTTTATGCACAACTCTTTTTTATACATTACTATCTTTAAAAGAAGTTTTGCACTTCATCTTTTATTTTTAAATATACTTTATTTTTTTGTAATTTTAAAATTTAGACTTTATATTAATTTAAAAATTAATTAATTTAAATTTAGAACCCATACAAGATTATTGCTATCCAAAATTATTCCTTGATAAATGTTTTTAACTAGCATTTTGTAAGCTCTCCTGGGCAGAGCAGATCAAGAAATACTGCGAACTTCATGGAAGACTAGAGACTCCTTTTATTTGGATTGGCTGTAGGAACATTATCTTGCAAGTCTCATTGTGCTTTTCTTCCTCTTTTTTTTATAGCTGTCTGAAGCCTTTACATGCATTTTCTACAGACTTAATTTATGCTTTTCTTCTGTTTTTTTTTGGGGGGGTGGGGTATAACAATCTCCCCTCTCTCCCCGGAAGTCATCAGCTTTTCTCTCTACTCATTGTAATTGGCCTTGAAATAGATAAAAGTCAGAACAGATCAGAAAAGCTAAGATTTCTTTTTTTATTCATTTTATAAACAGCAGAGGGTGCACTTACTTGCAGATGAAGGACACCTATTAAATACTTAGAATCTTTTAAAATAAAAATTGTTTCTCCATTTACTAGAACAAATCCCACTCTTCTGGTTTATTAGTGGTAAATTACTTTATCCAAAATATTCTAAAGTCCTCATTTACTGCTTACAAAAAAAATCAGTTCAGGCCAGTCTACTCTACTATGCTCCAGAAGGGTCAATAAAAGACTGTCATCATCCCCAGCCACATAATCATGGGCATCTTGGCCCAGTACTTTTAAGATATGCAGCAGAACATCAGGATGGGGTAGTCATAGGTAATACAGAAGTCTCGACATGTTTTTTTTAGGAAGAGATGAAAAAGTTGTCAACCTAAATTGTACTTGTAGCACAAACTATATCCCTGTTCAGAAATATTAATCACTTAAGTCTTCACTTCCTCGAACACTGTTTTAGTTGTTGCAGGATCCAATGTGGGTTGGTCACCAGAACCAGAGGCTTAGTCTTCCAAGCTTTCAAAGTTGTGCTGGAGCTCATCCTCAGAGAACTGCTCGCTGGCAGAGTGTGTACATTGATATTTATATGTGGCTGTCTGAAAGCTTGGAAGACTAAACTTACCCAAATTGGACCTTGTAACATTATCCTGGCACACATATTTTCACCTATTTAATTGTGTACTATCCTATGAAATATGCTGGTTTTTATGGCAAATGATGTGTTAATGATACATTAGAATTAACTAGTAAGAATATCATAAATGTTTAATTAATATGCTGTAGTCATCTATTTGCTACTTATGACAATTCATTGATTATCACTAATATAATATCTACAGGACTTTCTGTTTGGCACATCAAGTCTATAGATTTATGTTTTATAAGATACAATTACCTACAATGTAATATACTTAATTAAAATTGATGAGTACAGAGTTAAATCCAGAACTTATAATGATACTGTACATAATACTTTATATTTTATAAAGGCTAAATTTTAGCTTCTCAAGGTATTCCAATGTATTCATTCATTTAAAATTACTGAAGCTTCCAAAACATTCACCCAGAGGTTAATGCATTACTGTCCACAAGGTTAATGCATTACTGTACACAAATACAAGAGGTACGACAAAATTGCACCTCTACAGTTTAGCAAATTTGCTTAAGCCTTTATTTTGGGGCTAAAATATACACAGCCAAAGTTCTGAACAAATTGTAAATACATTTTACTTGTTTTAGTTCATGCCTATTATTTGTTCATATTATCTTGAATTATTCAGATTGCCTCTAAACCTCTTTTGGGGGAGAAATGTTCTGTTTCCAGACCATGTATTTTGTCACTGACCTAATTCTTCATTCTGAGCATTTTCTGAAAGGATGTTGTCAGCAACTACCCATTAGAGAGCCAAATGCTTTGGCAAGCTTTAACTAGGATAGACATTCCAGTTCCAGAATGGAGTGAACAAAAGGTTCATCCCATTTCCGATTGTTTAAATTCCCACTGATAGAAAAGTCACTCAGTTCAGTACAGGTGAGAAGTCTAAAGAGACAAGTAGAAAAAAAGTGACTCAATTTGGCAAAAATGTAATTCCACACCTGATTAAGAAAAGTGCATTCAATTCACATTGATATGTGTCAGCATTTGCTGTGCCTTTAGGAAGTTGTTTTAAAGTATCAGTAGTAGTAATCTTAAGTTCTTACATTCTTGGTAAGAAAAGAAAAGCCTGTGCTTTTCTGTTTGAGAAGCACACACAGATTATTGGAATGTTCTTTTGGAAAATAGATATAAATATTTCAAACTTCAAGTATTAGTATTCAAGCATTGTTTTCTATTCTCTCAAGTTGATAACTTTTCCAACATATACTTAGATTCAGTAGTACAATGCTTATTATCAAACTCAAACACTACAACTAATAAAACATTTGCAAATAAACGATTTCCCAATTACTTAGCATTATATGCAATCAGTCATTTTTAACATGTCTTTTTATGATGTTTTAAAATTATAGAAAGATGCCTATATAAACTGTGTAAAGATTAGGCTATATAATTACAATGCATTTTTTCTGTCTGTGATACAAAGTACCACATGGAACTTTCTGAAGCATAATATTAAGTCTACAAATATCTGCTTTATTCTTAAATGTGTCTTAAGGAAGTCCTATACTAAGAAAACTACTCTGTAGTTAGACGGGATTGTTAACGGGATTGGGAAAAACCAAGTCTACTATGTAGTAGCTATATTCATTAATTTATTAAGATAACTTTAAGTACGCAATAGGATTTCCACTAGAAATTGGAGTCATTTGGGGAAAGGCTGTGGTGGCCCACTAGTTAGAATGCAGTATTGTAGGCTAACTCCGCTCACTGCCAAGAGTTCAATTCCTTCGATCCTGACCAGCTCAAGGCTTCCATCCTTCTGAAGTCAGTAAAATGAGGACCCTGATTGTTGGAGACAATATGCTGACTCTGTAAACCACTGTCAAGCACTATGTCTAAGTGCTACTGCTACTGCCATTAAAAACCAGCAAGCAGCATGACTACCTCTGAATCAGGAAGAATTGCTGCAATGTAGGAGATTCATTGTTGCAATAGGAACGGTGACCATTACGATGCTGATAATAATAACCTGTGCCCCACATGAACATGCATAGTCCCCTCATATTCCTCACTTACAGCAAATCATATGTATCTTCAGATGTGGAAATAGGAGAAGTCTTGCTACCAGATGAGGATAAGTTCTTTTCAATAGCAGAAATGTAAGAAAAATGGAGCAGGGCAAGTAAATATACACTGGAAAGTGGTGTTACAAATAAGAGCCGTGGTGGTGCAGCGATTAGAATGTAGTACTCCAGGCTACCTCACTGCTCAATCCAGGAGTTTGATTCCCACAGGTTCAAGACTTAGCCTTCCATCCTTCCAAGGTTGGTAAAATAGGGATCCAGATTTTGGGGGACAATATGCTGATTCTGTAAACCACCTAAAGGGCTTTAAAGCCCTGTGCAGTGGTATATACCAGTAAGTATAAGTGCTATTGCTATTATTGTGGAAACTAATAATTTGTATTTATTTTCAAGAGTGTTCTGACTCAGAAAAGTGAAGAGATGCACAGGATCAAATTGAGAGAAGGCAAAACATACAGATGACATCTAATCAATCCAATGGCAACACCAAGATATGGTACATAGGTTATGCTTTTGTGTATATGATCCATACAATAATATTTCTGTACTTTCATAGTAATTAATCAAATTATGGTTCAGCATTACTAGTGAACACAATCTATTTCCACCTAATGAATTATTTGGTCACAGTTGTAATATTGTGGGCATATATTGTGGGAATATTGTCACTGTGTCTCAAATAGGATACAGTGGAGATTTATGTATTAGTTTGTTTGCAGAGTTAGAAAAGTCTGCTGGATTTGAAAGGGTTTAGACTCCAACAAAGATGACCAAGAGGCTAGAGCAATCTCTCTAAGAGGAAAGAGTGTAATATTTGAAATTTTTTAGTATAGAAAGCAAGCAAATGGGACAGTTAAAGAGTACAAAGGTTTTCATGGTGTGGATAAAATAGCCAAGAAGTTAATTTCTCCTTCCCAGATTAGTATAATTGATGTCAACCAATAAAATTGAGTCCTGGAAGAACAAAAAGTTTTAAACAACATATAATTAAACTTTGGAATCTGTTACCATGTGATGTAGAGCTATCAGCCTTACTGCCTTCAGAAAAAAAAGGGGTTGGATCAATTCCTGAAAGTCACAGGAAAGCAAGCCTTGATATCATGGCTTCTTTGAAGACCATTTGCTAGGATATTTGCAGGCTTCCTTGTGCAATTGGTTGGCCACTCTGAGAACAGGCAGATGGACTAGATGGACCAGCCATTCAATCCAACAGGGTATTGCTTGTTTATATGTTACCTTATGTTGCAATAAAATAAAGCAATATATTTTTCGCCTTTGCCAAATGGGATACATTGACAGAAGTTACTGACCCCAGTTCTTCCACTTTTTATTCATCAGTCCCAAGATTCTGTAGGCTCTGCTTGCTTTAGGTTTTCTACAAACTGGATCTAACCTTGGTGAATTGCTCAACATCTACTAACTATCCCACAGAATTGTCCCACAGGACTAGCATTGAGATTTTAACTAGTAGACTATGGAGTTTCACAAACTACAATACCCTTCATATAGGGCTTTTCTATACTGAGCTGGCCTGACAGAGATCATATCCTGGGAATGTTAATCTTGCAGGTGCCTAACAAATTGCTTGTCCTAAGCATTGGGATAAGATGGACTCAGCTCTACTTGGATCAAGTGGATTATCGTAACAGGAAGAAACATATACTAAAATCTGAAATTCTAAGTCAGTACATCAAAATTAACAGTGCAGGTGTGTCAATTATTTGCCACTATTCTTTATCTTCTTCAGTGACTCCAACCCACTATCATCCTCAGTCCCAAAGGGTATTTCAACCAAATTGCTAGCTTGATGTAGATTGCTTGGAAGCAAAGGAAGACTTGATTTGGCTTTTTAATAAATATCAGGAATATTCTGCAACCATGTCCTATTAACAAGAGAAGGTATTATTTTGTATTTTGTAATAATTACAAAGTAATTATTATTACTTTGTGGGAAGACAAGAGAAACTGTCAGAAGTTTCTGATAGTAGCTACTCAAGCCAGAAATTCAACTCCACTCTGGCAACTCTATCCCTAAAAAAGCCACTTTGCCCCACTTTTACAATTCCAGCTGGGATCCGAGAGACATTTTAGTTCTCTTAATACATAAAGAAAAAGCAAGCCAAATCAAATCGATCTGAATGCTTCTTCCCGATAGCTATCAGTAACAACTTCAGAAATTAAAAAATTAAGTTTAGCAATCTAAACCAGAAAATGCACCAAGCAATGATTACCTAGTAGCAGAAATTATCTGTAAGAATGGTAGACCCCGTATCAGTTAACCTTTTTTCACTACAGTCGTAGCAGAACATTGGGGCAGCAGTAATAATCACTATAACAGTGGGAAGAAAATTGAATGACCATCCAATTAGTTTACACAGGATCATTAGCAAACTGTACACCAGTTTTTTTTCCCAAAGGCCATCATTCTGCTAAACAACTAATTCCCACAACACTGTCAACTTATTTACTAAGACTATATTACTATTATTCCTCTCATCTTTCCTATTACCTATCTCTTCCAACTTATGACTATAACCATATTGCTTGTATCTCTAAAATTTATATTGTTTTATTCGTTTTCTAGTATGATTTGATTGCTTATTAGTAACCTATGACTAAGTGTTGTAGCTTATGATTCTTGATGAATGTATTTTATTTTTCCTTATGTGAGCTTATGCAGCAAAGACAAATTTCTTGTGTGTCCAATCACACTTGGCCAATAAAGAATTTTATCTATCTATCTATCTATCTATCTATCTATCTATCTATCTATCTATCTATCTATCTATCTATCATCTGAAGGCAAAATTGTTGGGCTGGCCAAAAACATTTATGAAGAATTAGAAAAATTATGTCAAAAAGAGAAAATCCTAGTATTTACTAAACATCCCAGAATTTACACATGATCACAAAATTGAGCAAACCAATATTTTGAAATACCTTAGAATCACTTTTTAAGTCTCTGATGAGAGAAGTGCTCATTCAGACCATCTAGGATGCTGCCATATCAGAATTTTCCATTAATCAAGGGATGCCATACTAATCCTTGATGCTTTAAAGCTATTCTATGCCCAGGTGTACTCTCAGCACCTCAATGGTCCTCAGCTAGGTCCTATGGTAACTACTCCAAAACTACTATCTAAAGTTTTACAAAGTATCATTCAAATTTCCACCTGGTGTCTCAAATGAAGTTCTCCTCAAGGCCAGAGTAAATAAGATTGAAAGAAATATTCAGATTTTCATCTATTAATTGTAGGTAAATTTCTGTCCATAGGCTTGACCTCTGACATTAGCTGATAATTTTAATGCTATATGGAGAAGGGATCTATTTGAGAAGCTACAAGTATATAGTCTCTGAGGAAGTTCTCATATTCCTCAATTAAGAACATGCCAAAAAGGTATTCAGAACCCATCTAGAAAAAAACTAAATCAGTATCAACTGTCCAGAGGTTTTCTTAAGGATTTGATCTTCTTCACTCAGACCTGTGGGATATATAAATCCAATTTATTTCCAAGTTGATGAAGTCTTGAACTAATTGCACTAAATCACTTAGCAATTTAAGGTTTAATGCTCTGCTTTCACTGTACTTGAAGGCAGGTATATTCTCTCTCTCTGTGTGTGTATATATAAATAAATATCCTGTGGTTTCTGACTGTGTCTTTGTGATGTAGATGCTGTTGGATATACATACAGCTTCTACTGGGATTCCAGGGCTCCTTTTATTTAGCCTGATATAACAAATCCCCCTGGCACACAGATGCTTTTTACATGCAAATCCTCCTCTTGGACCAGACAGATCTACTTCTTTGGCTGCTGCTAAATTCTGCCATGCAGCTACTAAATCTAGGCAGGAATTAACAACTTCCAAGGATAACATTTTCCAGACTCCTGCCATTTAGCTCTGCCTGTGGACAAAGTCTCAGTTTTAAAAAGCATACCAAGGATTTTACCTTCATTTTTAGATTATTCTTAGCTCAAATCCTATGTGTTCTTAGTTTAGAGTTAATAGTAATTCTGACACCCCTGGGCATAAAGTAATCAGAACATAGCCATTTTCTGTGCTGTTGTTTAAATCGTTTAGGTTTTGCTTTGTTTTTATTCCTGCTTTTATGCTGGCCCTTGGCCGAAATGAAGAATTGTCTGCTTGCTTTCTTGCTTACCAGCCTCAAACGGTTCGCAGTAGGCAACATCCTATTCTATCAGAACTGCCTTTTCGAAAACGGCAAATTTAACTCACCAAGACCGCGCAAAAAAACTTTTCAAAGCCGAGAGTTATTCTGTTCCGCAAAGTCAATTTAGATTTTCAGCCCATTTGCTGGCGGCCACTCTTAACAGACTCAAACGGCTGTCACGGGGCAGGCAGGAATCTGCACCAGCCTCTCTCCCAGCCACGGGCAGTGCTCGAGTGGGGAGCGTTTGGAGACCCCCCAGGTTGGGTGGGGTGGAAAGGGACGAAAGGGAAAGGAAGCAGGCCAACACGCCCATACGAAAACCGGAGGGAGGCGGCGAAAAAAAATCCCATTTAAAACCAGAGGAAGAAACAAAAGAAGGGAGAAGAGGAAAAAGGCGCGCGCGCTTTGGAAACTCGCTTCCTCGGAGACTCCTCCCTGGAAAAGCCAAACCGCTCCCGCTTGAGACGTACCTCAACTCGAAGCGGCCGGAGAAAATGCTGCTGCTGCTGCTGCTGCTGCTCCGCCTCGTCCTCCCACCGCTCGGCTCAGCGACTAAAGCGAGCCGCCCCGAATCCGGCATTTATCCCGCCGCGAGCGAGAGCGCGCAGAAGCGACCAGGCGGCGCCCACTTCTCTTCCTCTCTCCCTCGCCCCTCTCCGCAACCTCCGCCTCCTCTCTTCGACTTTCTCCTTCGACGCGTCCCAGGCTTTCACTTTCTTCCGCACGAGGTCGCGCCGCCAAACAAGAAAAAAAAGAAAAAAAAAGGAGAAGGTGGAGGGCGTGTGTGTGTGCGGGGGTGGGGGAGAAACCTCGCTGGATCTTCCAAAGCCAGGAGCCCTCCCCGTCACGAAAGCACCGGCCGCCGCTCGCTCGTTCTTTCTTCGCCGCCTCACCCCTCCAACCCGAGAGAGAAAGCAAGAGGGCGGCTTCGGGCGACGGCGCCAGAGCCACTTAGCTCTGCTCTGTTTCGCTTACAGGCGGGAATTCTTGCCTCGCCCGGTTTTCAGGATGGGTTGGAGAGATAATTACAATTACTTTCACGGATAGCAACTAGATATTTTTTTTAAAAATAAACAGATAGCATCCCTATCTTTAAAAAAACACACACCAAAAGGAGAATCAAAAACCTCAAGTGATCTTAACGACGGTTTAAAATGAATGGCCCCACAGCCACAAAATGCTGTAGTTACGACCTACCCCCGCCCAAGATGCAAGCCGTATCTCGGATATGCCTTTTCTTCCATCCTGTCCCGAGCAGTGTAACTTGGCCAGTTTAGTTGCTTATTCTCCCTAAGTAACTGATAAAAGATTTTCCTGTTGAGGTTTTTGTCGGGTTGGCCTGACTCCGCAATTGGTAAATACTCCCAATGAAAGTAGACCTAAGATCATATGAGATAAACTTCCCTTCTGTGCATGAATAATATAGAACAGAATTCTTTATTGGGCAAGTGTGATCGGACACACAAGGAATTTGTCTTTGCTGCATAAGCTCTCAGTGTACATAAGAAGAAGAAAAAATACATTCATCAAGATACAACACTTAGTGATAGTCATAGGTATACAGGGAACATCTGCAGTCATACTAAGCAGAAACCAAACAAGCCAGGAAAGGTGTGATGCATGCAGCGTGCTAAGACACACAAAGTTCATGTATGTTCATATGTCATAATATGGCATTCGAGTTTAGAGTCAACACTTTTGACTCCAGCCTTGTCCACTACAAGTCTGAGTCCTCTATCTAATATTAAGAGAGAACCCTCTGAAAAATATTTCCAATGTAACTGAGCATATTAAAATGTTCTACACTTCTGTGCATACTGCATTGAATTGCTACATGTGTTGGATTGGAAAATTCAGTCCCATCTTCTAACTGCTGGAAGAATTGATCAGGAGTCGTTTCCCACAATAAATACAACAAATAAATAAATAAAAATTCTCATTATTTGAGTTCATTATTTTTGTTTAAAAAAACAGACCTAAAATTACAGCTTGAACTTTCATTTGTTCTTGCCAAGCAGAATTTAAAATGCATTGCTTGAAGCTGAGCCTTCACAAACACTGTGATTCCTTCTCTGGTATGCAAAATAGAAGGGCAAGAGTTGCTAACTACAGGATTCCCAGGCTAATTGCAATTCATTAATGCAACAAGTAACCACTGTTGCTCACTTAAAATGAACCACATAATGCAATGTGTATAAGGCCTCTAAAGACCTCCATGCCATAGTGCTTGAATTCCTTACACCCATGTTGTGTACAATTTTTCAGACATGTTCAACCAGCCGCTCCACTGCTTCCCTCCCCCAGAAAAGTTGCTATGAAGAGCTTGAAAGCTGCAACAAATGAAAAAAAAAAGCATGTCAGCATTTTAGTAATTAAACACTTTTCTCAGTATTGTAACCATAGTTGCCAACTGCTATGGCATCTGGAAAGAGGACTGAGGGAGAAACAAGGCTACCACCAGTCACCAGAATCCTGAAGCCCTATGATAATGGTTGCCTTGACACCCAGGCACAGGGTGATTCAAGAGTTCCTACCAAGAGGAGAATAAACCATCAACAAGGTCAGCCGAATTGCAACACTGCAAAAGGGGGAGGGGGAATTAGCTTTGCTCTGGCATCAAATTAGCCATGTGGAGCCAGAAAAAAAAATCAACTTAGCTCTCAAACCCAGTTAATGTTGGCATTATGTCATACAGGTTTGGAGATGCTTCTGCATTGCTGCACAGAGGCACATCTTTTGGCCTGATTTTATATACTTTTTTGATATCATTTATTTTTATCCAGGATAAACTGACTTTGCTTTTGCTTTTGTTGAGATGAAGAAGCAGCCTGTTCCTTCTTGAGAAGATGTTTTGTAGCCTCCTTATCATGTCCTCCATTATTTAGAACAGCCCTAAGAGCCTTGACTGCATGCTTTGCAAACAATGAAGAAAAGTAAAGCAAGGAGAGAGAGGCAATGAATGTGTCATGTTTCTGCTAAAAGTTAGGGGCCCGTGAATCATACAGCAGTTTTATAAGGATGCCTTGTTAAAGAAAAACACCCCATTGAAGGACAGAATCCTATTCTATAATCATTTGGCCAGTATGTCTTTAAATTCAAACAGTGCAGCAATGGGGTGGCATTAGTGTAACCTTTTGGTATAAAAGGGAACAAGCAAGAAATTTAAGAGAAAACCAAATTGCTATTGCACAAAAATGTTATTGGTGAAAAGACCCTGCAATCTTTTCTACCTGTAATTTACATCAGCAACTGAAGAGTTTTGGTTTACATTTTAAGAGACAATTTAAGATCTGGCAAGATGGGATTTTACGGTGTTAAACTGCACTTTACTGAGCAGAAATAGAGACTGGGTATTTCATCTGCTATGATGTACTATAGAATTGTTGAGTCTCTTCTATTTTAAAGCAGGAACTGAAGTCAATCAATACCAATTGTTCAGGAACAAGTATCATGAAAAACCCCAAAGAAATTTGTTCTGATGTGGGAGTAAAGGAACTCTCGGTTGGGAACATACTGAAAGAGGCATTTCAGAATGTTTAGTTACCCTGATAACAGCATCTACATCAGTGGTGGTATTCTACTGGTTCGGCCTGGTTCAGGCAAACTGGTAGTTAAAAATGTTATTGTTTGGCCGAACCTGTATTTCAGGAGGGAAAAAATAAAACAGAGCACGGGGGGAGGGTTGCTGCAAAAAAAAAGAAGCCATGCCCACCCAGTCACATGGTCACACCCACAGAACCAGTAGTAAAAAATATTTGCATCCCACCTCTGATCTACATATTGGTTGTGTGAAGCTCTGATGATTTGTGTAGCTTTGAAATGATATCAAATCATTTGTTAGCTCAGTTTGATTCAGTATGGCAATATTTAAGTTAATAAGTTAAAGCTAATAGCTGCATTTTTAGAAACATGGGAATTGTCTTATAACCTTTTTATTCATCTTAACTTTATCTACATTAAGCGGTCCTGTCGCTTTAGAATTTCAAGGACCTTATTTTGACAATTAGCTGAAAATGTCAGATATTACACTTAGGACACGCTAAGTGCAAGGTATGTGTTCTACCACTTCAAAGCTAATCTCAGGGACCAACAATGTCAGTCATGCACTAAGGTTCATTCCATGACCATTAGCATTTATCCTCTGAGTTTGCTATTCCTTTTCCACGCAATGGGTTAGGCCACAGGGGTTCCCAAACTTGGCAACTTTGAGAGTTAGCTGGCTGAGGAATTCTGGCAGTTGAAGTCCACAAGTCTTAAAGTTGCCAAGTTTGGACACTTCTGGGTTAGCGTTAGGCTTGTTGGGGTCATCGGTTTCCTTGCACTTCTTTCTACTCAACCTTAGTTGATCTCAGCAACAAAGCACGTTTGATTTGGATGGGAGACTAATAAGAAATGCTGATAAAATTGCTAAATGTATCCATTGCAAATAGAATTCAATTGGTTTGTTGCTTATATTCAAGACCTCCCTCTCCCACAACAAAGACACTCAAAAGGTTCCTGTGATCTGCATGGCCAATTTCTCCCCACAAGGCAGAGGGAAATCCAGTTGAAGCTCACTTCCATCCACAAGGCAGCCATCTCGGAACTCAAATTGCTGTACATGTACAGTAATCTCCAATCCATTGTCTGAGTCTGATTAGAGTCTTTCCAAACTGTTTACTGAAGGATGTAATGTGACATAACCAGAACAATATGTTCATTCAAGGATTTGTACTGGTCTGAAACCTGACATAATGTTATGCCTGAAAAAGAAAAGTTATGAATAAAAATCTTTTATTGGTCATACTATTTTCTATTTACTCCTCCGCAATAGGAGGAAATTATCTTAAGAACCTTCTGTTGCACAAATACAGGGTTCACATTTTGTGCTAAGCCATATGGTTGAATTAGCATATTGCATCAATGGCTTATAAACCATGGTTTAGTTGTTGTACAAATGCAGTCATTTACAAGCTGTAATTTAGTGCAACATCTATCAAGTGACATATCTTAAACAGTCCCAATAATTGATGGACCTCAAGACCTTCTCTAATGCTAACTAGCATTTCTAATGGAAGCAGCATCTCTAAAACCACATATTTCCTATTTCTGACCTAAGCACCAATTTCTGCACAAAAAAAAAAAAAAAATCGAGGGTGGAAATTGTTTATCCTGAACTTCCTACCTCATATGAGATTAGTGCCACCATTATTGCTTATTAATTTATGCCTCTTTTTTTCACAGGCAATGTAATGAGAAAAATTATGACCAGCAGTGAAGATGCCAGAAATTCTTGAACTATAGTTTTTGATTCAGCTTCTGAAAATCTACATGCTCATTATAATGTTACTTCTATTTAACTGGCACTTGTTATATAGATTATAGCCAAATTTAGCTAATGGTATATAACATGAATTATCCTGTTCAATTGTTCCTCACTGCTCAATAAAACATTTAATTAAGAATTATTTTGACTTTGCACAGAATCGTTAACCTTCCAGAGTTTTGTTACTTTTAGTTCTAGCTCTTGAGCTTCCATTTATCTCATTCTCTGCAGATAGTGCCCTACTTTTAAATTGAATTGGTTTTCAATCTTGTAACTTTTCCAAGGTCACTTACACATTGCTTTTCAGTGTTATTTTATTATAACTTTTGCTACATCATTTCATAGTTTTGTCAGAAGGGTTATGTATATCATAAAGTAACTTGTCTTCTTTTAATGGAAAAAAGGTTATAGTACTTACTTTTTACTGGGTTTTCTAAAATTCTGTGGTAGCTTTTAGGGATGAATGTTGTGGATAAAATCAGTGGATTAAATACTTTAAAAAATGGCAGTTGCATTTACTTACGGGATGTATATGTCACCCGTCTGTTTAAAATGATAACTCAAAGCAGATTATAGTTTTAAATTATAAAAAGAAACAGAATGGGAAAAATTACATTAACACTTGAATAATAAAATCATTGATATTTAAACTTGGTTAAAATGATGCTTCTTTTAGGATCAGGATTTGTTAGATCGGTGGATCGGGTCACATAAGAGGCGAGACGCGAAAGTGAACAATCAGCTCTTTATTGAAGCATCTGAACAAGAACGGTTTAAAGCGAGTGAGCCGCTTGGCTTTATACAGCCGGCCGGCGGCTCGGCGGCCAATGGCAGCGCTTTGAATCTCCCGCGATCGGCTCGGCCAATCGCGGTAGATTCTTAGCGCTCCAATCACAGGCGCTCCTTGAACGAATCGGATTGCGGTCTGGGTGGACCAATCAGAATGCGAGTCTTCAAGAATGTTAATACAGAACACCCCTCCCCTCCTGGTTTCGTCCGACGCAGTGTTGTGACGTAGTCGCGCAGGTAGGTGGGGCTTCGAACCTGTCTGGCTGACCTGCGTGGCTCAGTCGGTGTGTGGTCGTCGGCTGGTTCGGACGGGCTCCGCGTTGCTCTCCACTTCGCTGATGGAACCGCCTGGAAGGGTGAGCCGGGCCTGTCGCCGCAGCTCCCGCCCGGACTACCTGGGTTGGTCGAGTTGCGGTTCCTGTTGCTCTCGCTCGGTCTTTCCGGGCTGGTTGAGCTGGCTTGGCTGTACCTTCCAGGTGAAGATCCCGTCTGCGACAGTTCGAGGTCTGCTGGTGAGTATGGCTGGTTTATTTGAGCGTTTCTGTCTTCTGGTGGGGGGTGTTTGGCTTGCGTTGGGGTGTGTGCCGTTGATGATTCCGGCCTGCCGTCGTTTACCGGCTTGGATGTTGAGGCTTCCCCTCCCTCTCTGCTTTTCTTGGTTGCCATTGCCGAGGCGTCAGGGGTGTTGGCGGCTAGTCTGGACCGTAGCTGGTCGATGTGCCGTTTCCAGCTCTTCCCGTCTGTTGTTTGGAGTCTGTATGATCGGGGCCCGGTTACCTGTGTTATTTGTGCGGGAACCCAGAGGGGGTCTCCCGTGAACTTCTTTGCGTAGACCGTGTCCCCAATGTTGAATGCCCGGTACCGGCTGGAGGAGTCCGGGGGTTTCTCTGGGTTGTAGGTGGGGTGTAGGCGGTCCAGTGGAGACCTCAGTTTCCTTCCCATTAGTAACTCCGCTGGGCTCTTGTTCATGGTCGTGTTCGGAGTGATGTGCTGTATGAAGAGTAGTTTGTTTATTTTTTCCTGGATGTCGCCGGTTTCGATTTTTTGGATGGCTTTTTTTGTGTATTGGACCATCCGTTCCGCCCTACCGTTCGCCGCTGGGTGGGCCGTCGAGGTTAAGGCGTGTCTGATGCCCCGTTCGGCTAGGTATTTTTTAAATGCCAGAGCCGTGAACTGTGGCCCATTGTCTGACACTATGACATCCGGTAACCTGTGTGTTGCAAAGAGCCCGTTGAGCTTGTCGATGACCACTTCTGTTGTTGTTGCCCTCATAGTGCTTACCTCCAGCCAGTTGGAGTAAGCATCTACGGTGATGAGGAATGTATGCCCCTTGGTTGGCCCGGCGAAGTCTATGTGTATTCGCGACCATGGTCCTCTCGGGGTTTCCCATTCCCGGACCAGGGCGGTGGGGGGGTTGGCTCTTGACTCTTGGCACCTGCTGCAGCCGGCGACCCATGTCTCGATTTGTTTGTCCATCCCTGGCCACCAAGCGTAGCTTCTGGCCAGGGCTTTCATCTTGACGATCCCTGGGTGTCCCTCATGCAGCATTGCCAACACTCTGTTTTGCAGCGCTTCTGGTATGAAGCTTCCGGTCGCCCCAGAGTATGCACCCCCTTTGTGAGAACAGCTCAGTTTGGCAGTTTCGGAATGCTTTGAACTGCTCGCCGCCGTCATTTTCTGGCCACCCCCGCTCTACCCAGCTCAATACCCGCACCAGCCGTTTGTCTTTATTTGTTTCATGGGCAATGTCTGGCGCGGTTAAGAGTGGGCTGGGTAGGGTCTCGATTTGCAGGGTCGTCGTTGTGGGCGCTGGGTCGTCGTCTAGGTCGGGTAGTGGTGACCGGCTTAGTGCGTCAGCGTGCAGAATGTTTTTGCCGGGCCGGTGTGACAGTTCGTATGAGTATGTGGCAAGGAACTCGGACCACCGCGTCATCCGGGGTGACAGGATGTTCGGGGTGGCCTTGTTCCCTGCGAGTATCCCGAGCAGGGGCTTGTGGTCTGTTATGATTGAAAAGTTCCTACCGTAAAGGTACTCGTGGAACCTTTTCACTCCGGCGACGATGGCGAGGGCTTCTTTGTCCAGTTGACTGTAATTTCTTTCTGGCTTGGCCAGCGTTCGGGAGAAAATGGCGATGGGTGCTTCCTTCCCGTCGGGTAGGGTATGGCTGAGGACTGCTCCGATGCCGAAAGGTGATGCGTCGCACGTTACCGTGAGCGGGAGGGTCTCGCTATATTGGATCAGGACTGCGTCCGATGTCAGCAGGTTTTTTGTTCATTGGAACGCAGTCTCCTCCCGCTTCCCCCAGGTCCAGATGGCCGCTTTATCTAGTAACCGGTGTAGGGGTTCCGCCACGGTCGCCTTTTGGGGTAGGAAAACATTGTAAAAGTTAAGCAGTCCCAAAAATGCCTGTAGTTCCGCCTTGTTTGTTGGTGTGGGGGCTTCCTTGATGGCTCTGAGTTTCTTCCCGGTTGGGTGTATTCCGTGCCGGTCCAGGAGGTACCCCAGGAACTCGACCCTCTCGGTGTGGAGTTGGCATTTGTTTCTTTTGACTTTAAGGCCGGCGTCTTTGAATTTGTTAAGCACCGCCCTTAAACGGGTCTCCAATTGTTCTCTGTTGGCGGCTGCGATCAGCACGTCATCGAAGTAGGGAACCACCCCTTTTATTCCCTGGAGGAGCCTTTCCATGAGACTTTGGAAGACTCCTGGGGCGACGCTGACTCCAAATTGGAGTCGGTTGCACCGAAAAGCCCCCCCGGTGTGTAACAATCATTTGCGCTTCGGCTGTCTCCGCATCGACCGGCAATTGTTGATACGCTTGTGCCAAGTCGAGTTTTGCGAAGACCCGGCCTTTCCCCAGTGAGTGCAGAAGGTGCTGTACTACTGGGACTGCGTAGGCGCTTTGCTGCAGCGCGTGATTGAGGGTGGCCTTGTAGTCCCCGCAAATTCTTATGGAGCCATCGGGTTTGATGGGGGTGACTATGGGCGTTTCCCAATGGGCATGGTCGATGGTCTCTAGTACCCCTTGCGCGACGAGCTTGTCTAGTTGCTCGTCGATTTTTGGCTTGAGCGCAAAAGGCACTCGCCGGGGTTTGAGGCGGATTGGGGCGATGTTAGGGTTAAGGTTGAAAGATATAGGGGGCCCTCGGTACTTGCCTAGCGAGTTGTCGAAAACCTCCTGGAATTCTTTTACGAGCGTCGCCTCCCAGTCGGCCTCGTCTGTGTGATGAATTCCCGTCACCTCGATGCCCAGCGGGGCGAACCATTGCAGGCCGAGCAAGCTGGGGCGGTCCCGGTCCACGATTGTGAGTGGCAAGATGTCGGTGTGGTCCTTGAACGTGACCTTAAAGTGTCCGATGCCGGCCACAGAGATGCGGTTTCCCTGATAGTCTTTCAGGATTAGCTTCTGGTCGTCTAGTTCGTTGCGGCGGATGGTAGGGACTAGGCGCTTGATTGTACACCAAGAAACCATTGAGTGGTAGGACCCGGAGTCCACTTCCATCTCGCAGGACTGGTCCTCGATGCACAGGGCCACGTGTACCTTTCGGGCGTCCATGGTTGATGAATGGCCGATGACGACCGTCTGGTGGCTTTCCTCGCGCCGCTGTGCTTCACTGAATCATCTGCTGTGGCTGTCGCGGCTCCACCGGCTCTCAGTCGGTCGGTCTCAGTGCCTGGGGGGGGTGCCATCTCATCGTCATGGGCTGTTTCCTCGTCGCTGCGGGCTGTAGCTCTTTTTGTTCCGGCACACCTTGGCGATGTGCCCCCGCTTCTCGCAGTGCCTGCAGATGGCGTCAAGAAAATGGCATTCGGAGCGGGGGTGGTCGCCGCCGCAACCGGCGCAATGGAAACTCGACTTACGTCCCCTGCGATCCTGGCGGTCGCGCTCAGTCTGCAGCCGATGGATTTCCTCGTCTTCGTCCTCGGTGTCGGATTGGGGTTTGAAGTCGCCATGGTGTGTGGTCGTTTCTCGACGGCTGGGTTCCCCGGGCTTTGCGGTGGTCGGGGTCGCTTCGTCGGTCGGTGGCCGTTCGGTCGTGTTGGCTTGCCTCATCCGGGCTGCTGACTGGCGGGTGGCCTCGGCGGCGGTAGCCTCGGCGAGGGCGTCGGCGAGGGAGATGTTGCCTCTGGCCATCAGCCAGCTCTGCAGCACGGGGTCTCGGAGTCCGAGGATGACTAGGTCCCGAAGCGCCTGGTCCAGGTCGGAGAATTCGCAGGGGCCTCCCAGGTTCCGCAGCTGGGCCACGAAGTCGCCGATGGTCTCGCCTTCGCGCTGATCTCGGCGGTAGAAGTCGTGCCTACGAATGAGGATGGGCACGGTAGGGGCGTAATGGCAGCGCAAGATGGGCTCGAGGTCGGCCCAGTCCATCTCCTTGACGTCGGTGGGTTTTGCCAGCGCCTTGGCCATTTTGAACACCGCGGGCCCGCAGTGTGTTAGGAATACTGCCCGTTTCCTCTGGCCGTTGGCGTCCTTGAGATTGCTGCATTCCAGAAACATCTGGAAGCGGTCGATGTAGGACTCCCAGTCTTCGGTTGCTGGGTCAAACGGAGCGGGCGGCAGGGTGCTGGCCATCTTGCAGGGCGCTGATCACCGTTTGCCACGTGCTAGTTGGTCCTCGCCTCATGATCCCACCCTCGTCGCCAGTGTTAGATCGGTGGATCAGGTCACATAAGAGGCGAGACGCGAAAGTGAACAATCAGCTCTTTATTGAAGCATCTGAACAAGGACGGTTTAAAGCGTGTGAGCCGCTTGGCTTTATACAGCCGGCCGGCGGCTCGGCGGCCAATGGCAGCGCTTTGAATCTCCCGCGATCGGCTCGGCCAATCGCGGTAGATTCTTAGCGCTCCAATCACAGGCGTTCCTTGAACGAATCTGATTGCGGTCTGGGTGGACCAATCAGAATGCGAGTCTTCAAGAATGTTAATACAGAACAGGATTAATTGGCTAAGGCATTCTGGGAATTGAAGTCCACAAGCCTTAAAGTTGCCAAAGTTGGACACTTGTTTTAGATCTTCTAAAGGTGGAGAGAGATAGAATGCTCAAGTCAGAACTGAAGAAGCTTTCTGGATAAAAAAAACTAAGAATGTCCAGTTGTCTTTTGAAAAGCACCTTTGGGATTACTGTTGATCAGTAATCTGGGAGCGTTCAATAATTCTGATAGTCGAGGGAGCATATGTTCAGATGGTGCAATTACCTCGGGGGATCTTCAAGGTTCTGGAAAATCTCTGAGGAACCATGCAAAATCACAAAGGGTATGCTTGGATACTTCTGTACTTCTTTATCTTACCTCCTGGGTGCCAGCTTCTCTGTGTGATGGTCATAGCAAAGAAAAGGTATAAATCTTCAGAAGTCTTATCTTCTGTTCAGGGTTTCCTTAGAGAGAGACCCATCTATTCAGTTGAATAAACACATATAGCTTATCGAGGCAAACACTGGGATTCTGTCTTTATTTTATTGAGCTACACCTGAAAACGGGCAGAACACAACTATGACCTGGATGATTGACAATCTCCATGGACCTATGGAAGTTAATGTCTTCTCATGTCTGCCTAACAGGCAAATCTTAAAAGAAGGGACTTCTCAGAGGATCAAATCTTCACAGTCAGGCAGGTCTGTAAACTGGAAAGGCAGATCCTCTGAAAGTTAGAATCAAAGTTGTTTAGGACTTTAAAAGTTAAGTCCAATATCTTACATTGTATCTGGAGACAACAGACAATCTGTGCAGAACTTTCAGGACTGCCATTCTATAATATCGATGAATTGCATCAACCTATTATAGCTGTCCTATTATATGTTTATTAGAATGTAATTCTTTCCAAGGATCCTTCCACATAGAGAGCTGGAACTACAAGGAATCTGGAACATAACTATTCAGTGAACATGGGCCAGATGCCACCAACTGGCCAGCATAAGAAATGGAAAGCAAGCAGTTACAAAAGGGTGAGAAAAAGAAGCTCTCTTGGAGTATACATATCTCTAAAACCAGATACACAACTACAGTATTGGGTAGAAAATGTGTTTCATTGTAACCCTGGTTGCTTGTGTCTGCAATAAAATATGTTATCTAAGGAAGACTTTTGTCTTCCTAAGGGACAGCCAAATTCCAGAGGAAGAATTATTGCATGGCCCTGGGAGTAACTCCTGAATTACCACTCAGTACAATAATTTTTCTCCTTCATGTCTGATAACCAATTTCTGTAGCTTCTTTAAAAATGACATTGAAACTCTGGAAAAGAGAAGAAAGCAGTCAAATTATTGGCGAGCATGTAGCAAATGCATATAACTCAGCTCAAGATGTTTCTATTAGATAATTTTTAAGTCTTAATAATTTTTAAGTCTTAAAAATTATCATTCAAGATTTGAGATGTACTAATACCACAAAACTAGACAACAATCAAGCTGTTTATAGTAAAGGTGTGTAACTCTTTAGATTTACCAAAGGTTTTGAGACTGGTAGGATATAAATATAGGGGTGCCTCTCAGAAACACCTAGAAACATTGATGTCTGTTCAATTTGATCATATAAATTAATAAAACCAGTTAATCCAATCTTCAGGTTCAATGAACATTTAAATAATCCCCTGAAAATGTGTATTGAAATATCTATATTAGTACGTTTGCAAAGCAAAAAATATTGTAATATTTGCAGAAGTACACAATCTCAACAACAGGTCTCTTCCAGTCCTGCACTTTTGTTGATAGAGAAGTAGAGATTAGGTTGCTTCAGTTTGAAATGCATTTTGAGTAGAAATGTGGAACAGCTTCACACAGGACCAAGAGTATCACAGGGGAAATTGCAAATTTGTAGTTTGTCAATTGTTTATGACAGTTTGACACTGGTAATAAAGTTTGGATCTATTGAAATATAGCTAGTAGATGATTTACAAAACAACAGCAGCAGCAGCAACATGAAGATAGGGAGGGGTAAGCTGTTGTTAGAAGAACATGGCCAATTTCTAAATAATTAGCCAGATTGTACTATCTAACAGATGTCAGGTTTATTATCATTCTATATGGGATGCTATTTAAGCATAACAAAAGGAAGTTCAAAATATTTGGTCAGCTTCTTCTAAATGAATGCAACTGAGCCTCCTCAGCCCAATATTTTTGACATAAACATACGTGCATACAAGCATACCGCTCTCATCATGCATTCCAAATGGAAAATGCAACTGATGTGTGAAGAAACCCAAATCGCACATTAGAGGCATATTTTTATTGGAATATAGTCTGGAACATCAGGAAAAGCCTGTTGTTGGCAAAACATTATTGAGCAGTTATAGAAATGCTTCCCAAAAGGCAATTAAATTCCAAGAAACATTCCTGCTCTTCTTGGGAATTGCTCAATTAGCCAAAAGCCAAAAGAAGCCATTATTTTTTTCAGTGTGTCAGTACAAGTCTTCAGAATGAGATTATTCATTTAGAAGCAGATTTATCATATGTTGCTAGAAATTTGAATATACTGGGATTGAACACCATATTGTTCTGAGCGAGCATGATAGAACTATAATGATCTTCTGAGCATCAATAATAGAAAAATCAGAATGTCTTTATTCCAATGCCACCAGTTCTTATTGTTAATTTGACTTTACATATAACCCAAAATAAGAAAGAGAAATGCTCAGATTAAAACTGCCAATGTTAAAAAATAAAATATATTTAAAAGGGCAGATTAACTTAAAGGTAGAAGCAAATCATCAAAATTGTTAAGCCATTAAACATCTAACAGCTGTGGCAATTGCAACAAATTTAATAACTATTCTGAAGAATTGTCATCTTAGGGCAGGCATATAATCTCCTATTCTAAACTGCTGGGCTGTGGAATAAGTAAAGCATTAATTTACTTAACCACACACTTTATAGGAGCAGCATTGCAATAGCATGTGAGAAATTGTTTCTTTTCTCCAGTATATAAGGACAAAGTTGATCTTCCGCAGCAATATTATGAAATATTTCTTCTCACAGTGAATATTAAGGACATTGTAAGGATATAAATTGGATTAGGCAGAGAGTATTAACCTACAAAGTGGCCCTTTGGATGAATTGTGCTGGATGGTTTTTTGGTTTTTTTTTTGTCAAGATTTCATAGTTTGAGTGCACACTAAACTGCTTTGGGGCCGTGGTATCAAAGAGACCATATCAGGTTTCTCTTGTTAATCAATATTATTCTTTTTTGGATGCCCTATTTTACAATAGACCAGGGGTGCCAAACTCACATCATCACAGCAGCAGCATATGACAAATTGGGACTTTTCCCTCTTCGTGGGAATGTGGCCAAAACGTGACACATCCGGCTCACAGGCTGGGAGTTTGATAGCCCTGCAATAGACCATACCCAATCTAATTTGTTCATTTTCATTTACAGTTTCATTATGCCTACGTAATGCACACATTTTTCTTAAAGAAAGGTTTTTATTTCAAACAGATTAAAGAGGCTATTCAGTCTGCTCCATATCCGGCATCTGCATCCTGATCAGTGCATAAGTCAGGCTTTATAGGATAACCACGTCTGGTTTTCAAACAAATTCAGTCCTGCATATATTTTAATGTTTAGTTTAGTAATACTTGCATATAAAAATTTCCTCTGTATCAGTATAAATGAAGGAACATGACCAAGGTGTGAGGATTGGGTTGGGTTCCATATACTATATTTCCAGAAATGGAATAGAAGGCACTGAAATGGCATGTTATGTCTAAATATACTGCAAATCCTTGATCGAGGATGTCAAAGAGATGACATCACTCTGGGACTGTAAGATTAAGGGCATTTGATCAAAACTTGTGATGTTCCTAAATATGTCTAGTTTTGTGGCACAGAATGCTAGATTGGATAGACCAGTGGTCGCCAACCAGTGGGCTGGGGACCACTGGTGGTCTATGAGAAAATTTTGGTGGTCTGCAGAGAAATGTCACCCCCAAAGCACCCCCCCCAAAGCAATTAATCCAGGCTGTGTGGGAACACAAGGCTGTGCCGCCCACATGGCCCATCGGAACACAAGGCTTGTTTTGCTTGCATTGCGAACAATATGAGGTAGTGAGGGGAGGAGGGAAAGGGAAGAGAGCGGGAACTTGCCCCAGTTGCCCCACACACCTCTCCTGCTTCTTTCCGCTTCTTTCTTCTTCTGCTTTTGGCTGCATGCAAGGAAAGCAGCAAAAGTCCTTCTTTCTCTCCCCCAAACTCTGCCAGAAATGAGTCTTTGGGACCCTGCAAGCCAGCCTGTTCCAAGAGGCTGCGCCAGCATGACAAGTCTCACAAAGACTCATTTCTGGCAGAGTTTGGGGGAGAGAAAGAAAGACTTCAGCTGCTTCTGCTGCTTTCCTTGTATGAAGCCATCTCTCTCTCTCTCCCTCTCTCCCTCTCTCTCCCTCTCTCTCTCCCTCCCTCCCTCTCCCTCTCCTTCTCCCTCTTCCTCTCCCTCCCTCTCTCTCTCCCCGAGAATGAAGCTGGAGCTGGTAGCCTGTGATCCCAAATAAAGAATCAGTAGGAAAACGGGGTGGGGAATTTTCCTGCAGACTTTTTGGGGGATTTTCCCAGAGTGTCTGGTCCACCAGACTTAAAATTATGAGTTTGGTGGTCCCTGAGGTTAAAAAGATTGGTGACCCCTGGGATAGACCATTGGACTAAACCAACATGACTTATGTTTTAATTTTGGCAGGAAACCTTTTGCAGGAGGACTTATTTTAAACGATTTGGGTGAGAACAAACTAAAGGGAACAGTTGTAGACCAAGATGGGGAGGATTTAGTGGCTTCATAAAGTCTTCTGAGTAGTCAAGAAAATAAATTCAAATGTCAGTAGAAACAGTTTGAACCTGTCAGACTAAAATTCATTCCATATGCTAGCAAAAAAACAGACTAGGTGCAAGACTAGGTGCAAGACTAGGTACAAGACTAAAATGGTGAGAAATTTGAAACTGTTGATGTAAAAGGACTGTATTCAGAACCAGAAGAACGAATATATAATAGTTTTTTGGCAGATGAGGGTAAAAACAGAACATTACATATAAAGAAAACACATTATATGTAACAACAGCTGAAAAATATAGATGCTGATTTTATTTAGTTTATTTTGTATATTGCAATTAGCTAATACAGTAGTATTAAGTTAATGCATTACCCCAAATTAAAATTAATGAAGCAACTTTATATTATATTTCAAAGCAGCTCCTCTCAGAGGAAGTATGAATTAATTATACAGTTTGTGTATTTGTGCACATGTATATGTATAGTATGTGTACATACTACAATACAGTAGTATGTATTGTATCTACTACTATACAGTAATATGTTCAAATTTCTTTTAGAGGAGCAGTTCTGAGGAAGAATTTCCATTTCAGTGCATGAAGTTCCTAATGTTTACTGTAGAGAGACCACATAAACAGTAATTGTGGCACTCAATGATTATCTGACTACCTATGCCTAAGTTTTGCTTCCAATTAATCAATAATATACTTCTAACTCTATAAACACTTCAGTATTTTCGTTGAGATTAATCATCTTGGCAAATTTAAGTGCAAAAATGATTCACAGTGCCTTTAAATTTGGTGTGTATTATTGGAACCAACAAAATTACTAAGGACATTGGCCTTCCTTTTCATTTTTTGATACTGGATATACCATTATTGTTGATATAAAGATTAATATCTTCTAATTCCCTGGCAATAACAAATTCAAGCCTTTGAAAATGGTCTCTCTGAGATTCTGATCAGCCTCAGGGTCTTTTTCCACCACCATAAAACTTTAAAGTACCTTTACAAACTCAACTCTGTTTTAAAAATATGTAATGAAGAAAAACTAGAATTATAAAAAACCCAAGATGAGACTATGGTGGAATGAAAGAAATAAGAAAATACGATGAGAAAAAAAGAAATCATAGATTTAAGATTTCTGCAAATCATCTTTCACCTTTTCATACAATCTTATTACTGAATATTCATGTATGGCTGTTTTTATATAAAGGATTGATAAGGCTTCCTAAACAATGGAATGTGGACACATCTGCACCTTTAGCTTAGTGTAGCATGAGCATGAGCAATTCACCATTTCTGGGGGAAAGGACATCCTGGTTTATCCTCCCAGTAAACAGCTAATAAAAATTCTGCCCATGTTTCCAGATTGATTAAAGTAAATTCCTCTGCTTCAAATGGCTAATGAGAATATATTTCACCTCCCACTTCTCTGAAAAACTGGTTGCTGTGTTTTTACATATTTATTGATGGAAACAGTGTAAAAATGTTAAAAAGACAAATGAAATAGAGAAAACGCTTCCTCTTTTATAAAACTGTGATGTCTTCCTTCCTTCCTTCCTTCCTTCCTTCCTTCCTTCCTCCCTCCCTCCCTCCCTCCCTCCCTCCCTCCTTCCCTCTATGTTAAGAGAGAGAAATTTCCACAGAAGCATAATCCATCATTGTGACCAAAGTAAAGAAAGACATTGAAATCCAGAATTATATTTCTTCAGTCGGCTTCACTTTTATATGGTTTATATCAGTATATAGGAGACAAGCAATGAAATGTTGCAGTGTAGAAAAACTTTATGAACAGAAGAATTATCTCATAAGGTTAGCTGCTGTTGGAAATTCATGTTCTGCTAATTTATGAATCTCACATTTTTTGGAAACAGAACACCACAAATAAAATCTTTGTCTATCAATTTTCATTGCTTTGGGAAGGTATAAAAAAAGATAGGTTTTCTATAGAGTAATGTGGTGCATCATCAACTGGTTTGATTTATGCATAATAAGCATTGCTATACTATCAGCTGCTCTTTTACTAAATAATTCTAACCTAATTAAAAACCTGTTTGCACTTTCCCATGTTGTTTTCCTTGTGTAGATTGTAAACTTGTTTATATCAGTGGTTCTGTGACTTAGGTTACAAAAATAATAAGCAAAACCCAAATAACAGATGAGAATTATCTGGGTCTGAATTGAAGCAATGTTTATAGTTGAGGTCTGTCTTCCTCTAAAAGCAAACAACGAAATAATTAGTGCAAAGTATCCTTTTATTTGATTTGATTCCCAAGCACCATTTTTGCAAATGCTGTTTCAATCTTAGTTCTAGAAAATAATAAGATGTTCGTTTCGTTTGCTCTAGTGCACCCATTGAAGAGTGGCTTTCTCCCCCCACCCCCAATTCTCCCATTTCTTTCTAACAGCTTCTTTTCTGTTGTTCAGAAAGGAATCATATCTCCTCTAGATTGTTTCTGCATTCTACCACTGTGCACTTACAACACTGTTATCTGGAGCTGATATCAACATTTCAATCATTTCTAAAACTAAACCAGCCAATAAATGAGCATCGAGATCATCAGCCAATCATTCTTTGTGCTTCAGAAATGCCAGTTGCTAGCTTTAGTGCTTTCCCAAAGCTTCCAATCATCTGAATTAACAAATAGCCTTTTCCTCTTTTCCTCACAAATAAATTCCCATACATTTCTTCACAAGTGTTTATAAATATTCCACTGGTGATTTGCAATACATTCCTCCTGATAAACTATAAGGGATTGACCACAACTGATAGAAGGACGGGGGGAATGACTTTATTTTTTGACACTAACAGCAATTGAAGAGAAACTTCAAAGCATTCTGTTCACTATGGTAATAGATTAACACCTCTATGAAATGCATGATCTCAACAAAACCAAGAACTTAAAGTGGCATGGCAACAACCTTGTGGAGCACCATGCCAACAAAACTATTTTAGGGCATTTCCTGAGCAGGAAACAGAAGTTGAAGCTGTATGGAATGGGAGTTTATGATAGGCAACCTCACCATTGTAAAAAACACTCAGGTTATACCTGTTGCTAAAAAAGAAAGAAAAAGATAAAGCAGATTTCCTAGAATGGGAAATAGAACAAAACTTCAAAGGGTCTTTTGTTTTGATGCCACTTCACTTGAATTACTCCACTGAAGCAGATTAATGAATTGAGCAAAGACTACTTTGATGCAGGAAGTGAAATCAGAGGGCAATGAAATTCTTCACAGATGCGGGTGGCTTTTGTGAGATTGTTGTAAAGAACAATGGAAGTTTGTTCAGTTACTTACGGATGAATTTTTACACTGCTTCAATCATAGCAGACTCTAAGTAGTTCGTAGTCCAAAAATATATATAATGCAATCAATAATACAATAAAACAGTAAAAATACAAAACATCTGTTGAAATTTTATTTTCATATATAGCTAATGCTGGGAAGAAGATTGAATGTATGAAGAGCTTTCTAACATTTAACATTGCTGAAGTACTGGTTAGCTATTACTGAGCAAACTTGGCCTTTTACCAGAGTCTCCCAGCAGATAGGGCTGCTATCTCAGACCAGAAGGCAGTAGTGCATCCTCCCCAGAATTTTTCAAGGCTGGTCCAAGGCTAACCTCACCCATCATGCTTTCTTGGCAGTCCCAGATTCTCCGCTAACTGTAAATGTAGGGTGCTGGGGACCTTGGCAGAACAAGGAGATTCCATGTCCTTGGTGTGCTGCATAATTTTACAGCATGGAGAAGCATCAGTCACTCCACAGTGACTGATGATGGGAAGGACCTTGATTCAAGGCTCTGTTATAGCAGCTATAGGGCAAAGTAGGAACTGCAAGTAGGCTAGCTTAGTAGTCAGTAGAATGTGTCATAGGGAAGGCCTTCTTACTGTAGGAAGTTAGCACCCACCCCCTCCTAGAAAAATGAAATATCCTGGGAAATATTAAAAAGGCAGAATATTTCCCCTAAAAAGAGTAGAAACTCAGAAGCAGAAACTCACCTCAGAGAGGCAGAAACTTACCCCCCCACCCCCTTTGCTAATGGGTTATTAAGGCCTAGGCCAGAATATTCTACATAATAAAGGCCCCTATCCATCTCACCACCTGACCTGGAAAGATTGTATCAGCTAACACTCAGGTGAAGCCATGTGGCCCAGACAAAGCCTACAAAGTTAGTTAAGACCCCGCCCCGGAGTCTGACAGCCAATGGGATACATTTCTTACACAGGAACAGGAAACACTAAGGTGAGGCCCAACATAAGTTATAAAACTAAGGGTCTCTCAGCATCTCAGCCCTTTTACCTTCTTTCTTCATCCAAGCCATGTGGTCCTGTCCATCATTAAACCATCTTTCCAAACAGCCTCCATGTTTCCAGTGTCTTTTTCCCTACTTGGAACTGAACCCAGAAGGATAATTCTTCCAACATTACCTTCAACAGGAAGATATTTTTCCTTGGGTTGAGGTATGTCTCCTCTAGTGCTTCTTATGAATCTGTATGTATAGTTTACTGGATTGGGATTCTTTCTAACACTCAGGAAGGGAATCATAAGAAATAAAGATAACTCTGTTTTTCTCTATGATGGAATTTCATCTATAGGAAGCACTTTTAAACTTGCAAGATTCTGTTACTATAATCTTATAAGAAAATCAGTATTAGCATATGTAACTTTGATTTCTTAGCCTGATCTGCCTTGGAGGACTGACAGCATGCCTAAATAAAATAAGCTTTTATATTTTATGTCTTGCAGCCATCAACCCTGACACCAGCAACTGATTATTGTATATCTTTGGAGAACTTGTGGTCAAAAAAATACAACAGTGATATTCACAGTCAGGAGTACTGGCTAGATTTTGGCATTTTCTGGGCCCATTTCAGCTAAGTCAGAATGGCTTGAAAAGGATTTAATTTATAATATTCTTATAATATTCTACTGTCAAATATGTAGTCAGAGCTACATAAGAATCCTTATTTCATATTAGGAAATAATTGTTTCAACAGGACAGAATTTCCTTTTTATATTCACTGATCATAGATAATGCTGGCGCTTATTCCTTTCACAGTTTCCATAATTAAATAAACTTTTTGCCCTGTTCAGCTATGAACCTGGACCACTGACATAACCAACATTCTGTTCTGGAAAAAAAAAAATCTAATTTTTAGTACCACTTTGTCAAGACACAGTTTCTGACCCATATTTTCTTATTGAAATCATTACTGAAATCAGATACTAAAAATCAACAATAAAGGAAGATTTACAATCTCTTACAAAAATGATGTATATGCACACATTAAATAAGGTCGATGGGCCCAGTCACTCATCCTGTTTAGCACTATGAAGTGTGCTGATTCCAAAAGACACACACTGGTAATATGGATGGTCTGGCCAACAACTTCAAAGTCTTGACAGAAGAGAAAGGAAAGTTGAGGATCATCTGACTATATGCCATTGCTTGCCTGTCTGGTTTGCTTGTGATTTGATATCTCATTTACTGTTACTGAACTCTGCATATGTTTTTAGTCTGCATTTAACAATGCCAAAAAAAAGACTATTAGTTTGCATGGGCTGGCTGCTGAGCTTGACATTGTTTGTATCAGTGCAGTCTGTGCCAATGAGTCATATTGCCTCATTAAACTTTCTACCAGGCAGAGGACTTTTGCAAAATAAGGTGAACATTGCTTTGCACTTCCTTCTTTTTCTTAGTGCTCAGTTTCTTTACTATGGCCAGCTACAAGCTTTAACTTTGTTCTCTTGGGCTAATAAATTAGTAACATTGATTACTAGCAAGCCTGCACCATATGACCATTTCTGTCTTATTTGGGATTTGTTGGCTATTATTCTGGGCAAGCTCCTGACCACAGCAATCATTTACATTAATATCTGACCTTGTTGATGATCCTCACTCTGTCAAGGACCTTGGAGTTCTCATATCAAATGACCTAAGCACCAGAGCTCATTGTAACAGCATTGCCAAAAAGGCATTAAGAGTTATAAATCTAATCTTACAAAGCTTCTCCTTCTGAAATACTGAATTGCTAACTAGAGCATACAAAATTTTTGCCAGACCAACACTTGAATACAGGTCATCAGTCTGGAATCCGCACTGCATATCAGACATTAATACAATCGAGCAAGTCCAGAAGCATTTCATGAGAAGAATACTACACTCCTCTGCTTGCAACAAATACCCTATATCACCAGGCTTGAGATTTTGGGCTTGGATAACCTTGAACTACGCCGTCTACGGTTAGACTTAAAATTATCTGCTACAATGCCCTACCAGTCAATGACTACTTCAGCTTCAACCACAACAATACAAGAGCACACAACAGATACAAACTCATTGTAAACCTCTTCAAACTTGATTGCAGAAAGTACGACTTCAACAACAGAGTGGTAAATGCCCGGAATGCACTACCTGACTGTGTTGTTACATCCTCTAACCTCCACTCCTTTAACCTCAGACTAACCACTATTGACCTCACCCCATTCCAAAGAAGTCTGTAAGGGGCGTGCATAAATGCACCATCATGTCTACTGTCCCTGTCCTATTGTGCAGTCACACTTATCTTTGTGTGCTCATGTACATACATTTTGTTGTGTTTTCCATTGACATATTCATAGATGTCTTGCATATTTGCATACATATATTTATATTTTACTGTTGTTTTGCACTTCTGGTTAGATGCTAACTGCATTTCATTGCCTGTATCCATGGCAATGACAATAAAGTTGGATTTGCATACATATATTTATATTTTACTGTTGTTTTGCACTTCTGGTTGGATACTAACTGCATTTCGTTGCCTGTATCCATGGCAATGACAATAAAGTTGGATCTAATCTAATCTAACCTAATCTAATATAATCTATTGTCCCCCATTTTTTTCATACCTATTTCCTGTATTCTTACTCATGTTTATACCTTGTAAGTGATAGACAAATCAAATAAATAAAAATAAATCTAGGACAAATTCTCCAAACAAGTATATCTACCAGTCTCCAATTCTTGAGGACCTTCTTAAAAATTAGTGCTTTAATTAAGGTTCAAATGATGAGAACTAAGGAAGAAGTAAGCCATGTAATTGACAAAAGACATTTCTTGCTATCACTGAAAACTGAAGTGATTGAATGTTACATAGGGGAGACCATGTTTCAAATCTTAATTGTGGCACAGAATTCACTGAACATTCTTGAGGCAATTAATTTACATTAACTTACCTCATTAGACTGTTGCGAGTATTCAAGGGCAAGAACTATTTCTACTACAACAAAAACCTCAGTACTACTTCATGATAGATTGATTATGTGCCATCAAGTCAGTAACTATTTTTAATAACCATGTGGATAGATTTTGTCTAGGTCATTTTTACCTACACCTTCATTTACTTCTTCAAATGCATCTACCTTTCTCCTTCAGTTACCCTCTTTTTCTTTCCTGCATAATTCTGATCTAGATATAGACTGATCATGGCATCTGAATAATTTTTTCTACTATGTGCTAAACTGCAGCATATTACTTAGCTTCTGGTTTCTTTATTGTTGATAGTCAATCCTGAAAAGCAGAAGCTATCTACTGTTTTAGCATCTTTATTATCAATTCTAAGTATGATTGTGGTACTTATTGGTATTGTCTTTAATTTAGTCTTAGCTCCATTATTTCAGTGTGTTCTTTGACTTTCATAATTAAAGCTTGCAGGCCGCTTGCATTTTGAAATATCAGAATACACTACTGTTATCAATACAGCATAGATAACTGACTCAGTTTTAATGAAGCACTAAACTTCTAATTCTGCTTCCTTCAGTATATATTCAGCACATAGGTGTCATCAAAAGATTTGGGATATAGATCTCCAAACAATTTTAAACAAGGTAGCATGTTGCGCTGTACTTCAGACTTGCTGGCCAGTTTGGCTAGAATCATTACTGATCCTTCTTTTATTGCTTGCCATATTTCTGTAGATATCCATTAATTCCTGCCAACTTGCTAATAACCAAAGTGCTGATTTAACTTCATCTGGTAATATTAGAGGTTCATGTAGGTGGGTGATATCATACAAGGTATCTTGGATGTTGATATCTCTACTGTATAGAATTTCAATACATTCCTTGCATTTTTGTTTGAACCTCCTGAAATCAGTTAATATTTGTGAATTAGCATTCTTTAACACACCAATTTGAATAATGAACTGGGGTCATCCAGGAGTCAAATAGGATATATTTGGTACCACTTTGCCAAAAATTGAACTAATCCATCTGATCTGAATGTCTTGAGCAGGTCTCATCCGAGTTTCAGTTCTTGATCATGAATTCTGTTTCATAGTTATATTTTTATTCTGTTTTTTATTTATAATTCAGAGGTGTGCCTTACAAGTACTGTGAAATAAATGAACAAATACACAGATACATACATACATACATACTATAATGTAGTTCTATGAGACTGTTCCACTTAAAACTTAAACTTAATTTGAAATTACAAGCCTCCATAATTTCCACTAATTTAAACTAGAAACATCAAAAGTGATTTCTTTTTTCCTCTATGTTAGAAAGTTTTTATTTAACAAAAATTAAGCTAACCTAAATGGAGTTAAATTTCCAGGAATCATACTGCTATTATAGAGCAACATGTACCAAAAAAATTCTGTGAGAACTGCCAATATCTATATTTCTTGGCAGAATTGGAAATTATTTTCAGGCATAGTTTTCTCCTTTGACAAAATAAATCCTTTTAAAATCCAACAAATTAAGTTCAAGGATTTTATGTTGGCATTTCACAACAACCAAACCAAATATTGGCATTCTATTTAATGAAAATCCTGTCACGTAAAGTCCCAGGAAATGGGAAAAACCAGTTTTTTAAAAAAATTAACAGATTTTTAAAAAATCATTTATATTTAACAGTTAAAGCTTTGAGCATCATAGCCCTTGGCCCAATGAACTTGATCTCATATCATTCTCATGATGATTTGAGTTTGAAAATCTGGTCTTGAAAGCCTTATGGATATGGATGTCCTTGCTTACTTTTTCCCTCAGGCTCACATTGTGATTCTTGTAATAGGCAGCCACTGCTCTGGAGTTTGTTGTTTCCTGGCTTTTTAAAAACTGATTCCTTTGGTAAACTTATATGCTTGATGTGAATTATTTAAATTCCTCTGACTTCTTAGAGATATTTTTGTTCACTGATGTGGCCTTTGTTTTCTAACTGGCCTCTATAATGTGCTCACTTCTGATCTTCCAACATATTTCCATGCATTAGTAATCTAAAGGTCCATGCAACCTCTATCTTACAGAAATTGAAAGTCCAATGGTGGCCAAATAGGCCTCCAGTCCATTCTGATTTAACAAATATTGCTTTCAATGATAAGATGGGTGATGTATAAATTTAATAAATAAATAAACACATTAACTTTATGGGTATACCAAGAATAAGTCTTTCAATAACTGCATTCACTGAATACAGAAAATGCAATTAATCAGAGAAATAAGTTTTGTGAGGGGAAAAAACTGTTTTTTTTTAAAGTTTGCCTGTAAAATATTGATACCTAAATTGAGACTCAGAATGTAAATCTTCATTGCTAAAGTATACCCAAACAGTTTATCAAGCTGTTGGGTATACTATGACAAGCACTGTCTTCGTTCAAGTTGTAAAGGAAAAATAAGGCAGGGATCTTGTTTTAAATTGCCTCTGTTAAGAAATTTATTTTGTCCAGAATGTTCCAATCATATTGTGGCTATATATATGCTAGAATATCTAGTCCATTCTATGGGAACCTGGAATTCTGGGAATTATCATTCAGAATCTTTACAACATAACAGATTGGAGAAGCTGCTCTAATTTCATCTTGTGCATATTTATTCAGCATCTCTGAACTTAAAAAGGCTGAATAATCAGCATATTTAGAAGTATCCTGGCATAATAGAAACATTTCTATTCCTTTGCATGCAAATTAACTTAAGTAAAAGGAAGCAAAAGGAGATCTACTGAGTGAGACAATTCTACTCCTATTCCATTATTTTTTGCCATAAATGCTAATCAGATGCCTCCAAAAAATCCCCACCAAATTGTTGCCCATCCGTTCAAGGGATAAAGAAAAATAATTAAAAATCTGAACTATTATGATTAAATAAAGCCGTATTTGGGAGAAAGGAGGGAGGGGCATGTAACTATAGACATAATTTTATTGTAGAATTGCAGGGACATTTCCATCCATGACTGCAGTTCCAGTTCTTTAAAATTATTTGTTTTAAATACTTCCTGAATGAACAGTTGAATTGATTTTTCTTATACTTCTATTATTTATTTCCTAAATTTATTTCCTAAAATATTTAAGTAAAATAAAATTGTTCTTTTTGATATAAGTAGAACTTTCAGTTGCATTTAAGGTATTGGTATTTAAAGTGAAAATATCCATTTACTAAGATTGCTAATTTGTTTATGTCACACTGGGTTATGATACACAAAATACATCATCTCTGAAGAAAGCATATCAAACTGTTGATCTTACTCTTAAAGCAAGAGTCATTTTAAAAATCCAGTATGTATGTAATTTCCGAGGTAGTTGTTAGGCCAAAACAAAATAAATCAGAGTGTTGCTGTAACCTCTGTACTTCCTGCCACCACAATATGAGTCAGAATACTTTAACAACTTCTCTGAATAGCCCAAGGCTGCATTTTGATCCCTGAAGGCAAATTAAATACACCCACATAGCTTCTGTTCACTGAAAATGGTCTCTGACCTATGTAATATTCCCTGACAAAGAAGAGTTTATGTTGCAGTTACAGGCAAGTGATAATCTTTACTGTACTTCTAGTTGCATGTCTTTAAAGATTTTCATTTTGTTTCCATACGTGCCCCATAATGTTTTAAATAGTGGATCTAGGAAAGGTTATCACTTATTACATAAAGTACAATGGTTGCATTCATTTACACACATACTAGGGAGTAAAACTTCATGAATTTGGGGATGTATTTTTGATAAATATACAGGCAGTCCTTGACCTATGACCACAATCAAGTCCAAAATTTTGGTTGCTAAGTGAGACATTTGTTAAGTGTCCCTCTCTCTGGAACATCATCCCCACAGAGTTTAGAATGGCCCCCACTCTAGAATTCTTCCAGAAGGCTCTGAAGACCTGGTTCTGCCAGTGGGCCTTGGGAACCCAGAGTGGGATGTAGCCCATTAAATGGCTCATGTGAGCTGCTGTTGTTGGGGCACGTGTGGGGGGTGATTTTAGGATATTAATTTATTATATGATGCCTTTTATTAGTTTTATCGTTATTATATGGGGTTTTATATTCTGTAAGATGCTTTGAGTCACCATGTTCGAATAAGTGGCAATATAAATTCTCTGAATAAATGAATTTTGCTCCCATTTTATGACCTTTCTTCCCACAGATAAGTGAATCACTGCAGTTGTTAAGTTAGTAACATGGTCGTTAAGTGAATTGGGTTTCCCATTGACTTTACTTGTCAGAATGTTGTAAAAGGCAATCACATGATTTTGGGACATTGCAACCATCATGAGTCAGTTGCCAAGCATCTGAGTTTTGATCACATGACCATGGGGATGCTGCAATGGTCATACATCTGAAAAATGGTCCCAAGTCACAGTGCCGTTGTAACTTTGAATGGCCACTAAATGAACTGTTGTAAGTAGAGGACTACCTGTATGTATCTTCTGTCTATGCCGAACCCCAGACAATAATTTTCACAGACAGAATTGTATAAAAATAGAGACTGATTTTGAATGAAAAAGCTTTGAAAAGCATCAGGCTGTTTGAATGCATTCAAACGCAATTGGAGTTCTACTTCATTAGTTAGGAGCTGTATGAGTGCCTTCAAACTCTCTGAAGCACTTAACCTTTGAGCATGAACACTGCAGAGCAGTAATAATCCTTTACTCTGAGTGGGATTGTGTCATTTTGTGCTCTTATTCAGTTTGCAATTTAGACTAATGGCTCCTTCTTCAATAGCACATGGTAGCTGTAGTCCAGGGGCTTTGGCACAATTGCATTTAGTGCGCCATCTCTGCCTATTCCTGGATTGTGGTACCTTGCTCATGATCATTGATACCTTTCACTTTTAGACTGGATTACCACAATATAGTCTATGTGGGACTGTCCTTAAAGATCATCCAGGAGCTGCAATTGTTCCAAAGTAAAGCAGTACAAATAGTTATGGCCATTTCTCATTATGCCTCCCTCTGCTCTCTAGTGCAACTCAAAGGGCTGTTTATCTGAAACCTGGCATAGAACATATCTGCTTCAAAGATTATTTGCCTATCCCATATCCTCCAATATAAAAGTTACACTTCAGGTTCTTCTTTGAAGCAATAGAACTTCTTATTGCTCAACAGCCATGACTCCTCAATAGTAGCTTTTATCTTTTAGGCCAGTTTTCCGCCTGGCATATGGGTGAACTGGACCTTGCAAGTCTTTAGAAAAGCAGTTAAGATCTGTTTTCCCCCCTGGGCCATTGGGCCAGAATAACCAGATTATCCATTTTTAGGAATTGTAATAAATTTCAGCAGACCATTTACAGTATGGTCTACTTAGTTTTAATGATATGTGTTGGGTTTTTATTTATTGGCCTTATTTTTTTTCCTTTCTTTTATCCCTTTACCCCATTGTCTAAGCTGGATGGCCATATAAATGCAATAAATAGATAGTAAATACGTCTTGGCCCATCTGCTGCCATATGACTCTTTATCACAGAGCCTACTTCATAATGGTAATAATAGTACTGTAATTCTCACCATTCCTGATTATTGACAGTACAGCTGTTATTTGTAAGAAGGGTAGTTCAGTTCTTCTGGAATACACCTGCTTGTTTGACTCTGCTATATTTTACAGAAAGTAGCTACTATAATTCAAACCAAATATCACAAACACATATACATATATTTAAAGTGATTAAATTCAAGAGCCATGAGGATGCAGTGGTTAGAATGCAGTATTGCAAGCTAATTCTGCCAACTACCAGCAGTTTGATTCTTACCGGCTCAAGGTTGACTCAGCCTTTCATCCTTCCTAGGTCAGTAAAATGAGGAGCCAGATTATTGGGGGCAATATGCTGACTCTGTAAACCATTTAGACAGGACTGAAAAGCACTGTGAAGTAGTATGTATTGTATTGCTAGATGATTAGATAATAAGGAACTGAAGGCTAAAACATTAGAAGAACTGGAGTCCTTCTGTTAACAGTGTTCCAATATCTAAGGGGCTGCCACAAAGAAGACGGGTCAACTTACTCTCCAAGGCACCTGAAGACAGAACAAGAACCAGTGGATGGATACTAATCAAGGACAGAAGCAACCTAGAACTAAAGAGAAATTTCCTGATAGTCAAAACAATTAATCTGTGGAATGACGTGCCTCCAGAAGTTGTGGATAGTCCATCACTGGAGGTTTTTAAGAACAGACTGGACAACCATTTGTCTGAAATGGTATAGGATTTCCTGACTGAGCAGGGAGTTTGGCTAGAAAACCTGCAAAGTCTCTTCCAATTCTATTACATATGGTGTGTGTGTGTGTGTGTGTGTGTATGCATACACACATACACATACATACATATACACACATATACTTGTTTGTGCTAAAACTTGTATAAAACTTTAAAAACTAATATAAACTAATATAGTTTCTATGGTTATATAGCTTATTAACATTTTGATTATTTAATATAATTTTATGTGCAATTACATAACATACAACTATAAAACTGAGCCAGCCAAATTAAATAGAAGAAACATGCTAATCATTGCACATTTATTTTTCTTAATTCAATTTTATTAAGATATTGCTTTTTTAAAAATCTGGTTTTGAAAACAGGAACCCAAGCACTGATAACTGGGTGGATAAATCAAATAGGTAATGACATTGGGCTGGATTTACAGGACCTTGGATAGTTCCAAGCATATTGTTCCAAGAAGTGTTTTTTTCGGACCATTCTAATACCCTAGTCCCCCACCTCAAACACAGAATGGATTTGTATGGCATATTAATATACTGTGGTTTATGTATTGTTTTATCGAAGCCCAGAGTCTGGATTAAATTACATTTAATCTAGAAATATCTTTAACAATTTGTGTCAATGGTTTGTTATAGGTTAGCCATAGTCAGGCATGCCATTTTAATTAAAACAAATGGTTTCAGTGTCAGTTACATATAGATGCTTTCAATTGATGATCCCAAGGAAAGATGCAACTGCTTTAAAATGTTATTAATTGATTTTCTATTCATGTGGTATACCTTTCTGTAATCAGATATGAAGGGTTGAACAATAAATTGATAATTTATTGCTAGGTACCAATGATTTCTTTATTAAAGCAAAGCAGATATGAATAATTGTAAAGAACAGCTGTCCTTGTAACAGTATTTTATATTGCTTGGGATTGAACATACCCCCCCCCCCTCTCTCTCTCACACACACACACACACACACGAAGGAGATCTTTGGAAAACAAAAATATTAAGAAATTACACTTTCCATTGTTACTCAGATTTGAGGAATCACACATTTAAAAGAATTCCAACATTAAAAAACAACAGCCCAATGCCTGCCTTCCAGCATTAAATTACATAAGATGCAAAATTTGGAATAGTAAGCAACTGAGCACAGGAGTATTCTCCATGTGCTCTGCCATGTAAAGAACCTTTTTTTGTGAATTTCATAACCACAACTAATTCTAAATGTGATTTACCATGTTCTGTGAATATATTTGTTGGAATTACCTGCAAAACAGTGAGATGGTTTTGCCAGCTCCATCTCATCCACTATGGTTACCTTCCATAGTTTGAAAAGCGAATGTCTAAAGGATGGAATGTGTAGTACATTTCCCAAATTTTATACTAATTTCAAATATTTCTGACTGATGCATTAATAAAAATTTAATGTGAAGTTCTTATTAGGTTGGGCAATGACTGTCTACTATGAATTCAAAATATTGTTTGTCCAGACATTTTAAATCAAAAAGAGCCCATGACTCCTGGCCATATCATCTTCCAGTTCATAGAGGAAGAAAGATATGGGAAATTCATTCATTTTCCTTAATGTTTTTAAACACTGAACATTAATGATTTTCTAACAAGATAGCATCCTTCCTGAACTGCTCTGCACCTTTTATGTAAGAGAAGTCTAAACACAATTTGGCAAGAAGGAAAAGGGAGGAGGGGAGGGGAGGGGAGGGAACTAGGGAAAGAAGGAAGGAAGGAAGGTGGGTAAAGTCTCTAATTTATATTGCCCCCCCAGGTGAAAATTGTCTCATAATTGATACTGATATATATTTTGGACAATATACCCTGGTTTATATAAAAAGCTGCCATGCATACTAAAAAGAGTGAATCATTCTGGTATTTAATTTATTCAATTATTAATTGAAAATCGAGACAAGTTAACTGCAGGATCAACACAAGGTGATTTGGGCACACTTCTGAACTGAAGATCCAGCTAAGAAGCATAGTAGACAGACATTGCCCAACCCCAATAAGAACTTCACATTAAATTTTTACTAATGCATCTGTCAGAAATGTTTGAAATCAGCATAAAATGTAATATGCTTAAAAGGTAAAAAGACAATGATAAAAGTACTATATACTATAATTATAAACATATATACTAAAATTATAAAAAATGGATGAAGCTCAATATAGCATTAAAAAAATTATATTGCCAGTACAGACAATACATTACTACAGAAAGTTCTTAGTTCACTAGCAAAACATGAGTAGAATGGGTGCCCTCTCAGCCTTTCTCACATAGGAAGTGTTCCAGTCTTGGAGAAGGCTTCTTTCTCACTGAAATGTTTATTTACCATACTTCTCTGGGATACAGAGATTTTTTTCCCCTCTTAGGGAATCGGTATTCCAGTATTGAATTTGTCCTTAATCAAAGTCTTCATTAGTAACTTGAATTCTGGGAGGTTTTAATATTGTGTCTGAAACTCCTAATGAAGGTGAGAGCCACTACAAGTGGATAGGTACAGCCTTAGAATCTCTCAGTATTTGAAAGAGTTGGTCATGTTCATCAGCTCATGGAAAGATATTTATTGCTATGTTCTTGATGTACAAAACACACTGAACTAATTATCACATGGACATTTGCTGGTGATGTGGGTGATTATGTTCTTCTTGCATGGTTCTGTTAATTTGAAGTTTTGAACAGCTTTGGCTGTTCCTTTGTAGAAAATACTTACTTGAAAATCAATATTGATGAAATTGCTGAAGTGAAGTAGAAAAACAAACGTGCAGTGAGAGGTGCTTTTAATTCATGCAAAATGATTAAAAGCATTAAAATGCATGCAATTCAAGAAGCATAAAATTATGTCATTTTAAGTTTAACTCCAGATAAAAGTCTTTTTCCAAAATTAGTTTCATTTTTTTTGTGAATGAAAGTGAGGGTCTGGCTGTTCATACAATTTTTGTTTCTTAGTATCCATAAGCTTGCCTAAATTTATTGTTTCTATATACTGAATTGTATAATGTGCTCTTTTGATGGGGGGATTTAAGTATGCTATTATTTGTTCTCTGTCCAAGATCCAGTGATACTGAATATATTATAAATGCTGAAATATTTATTATTAAAATAAACATTGTTCATTAATGCATAATATAGTAGAACTACAACATTTTTGCTTAGCAATGAAACCATGAAACCATGAAACCATAGGGATGGCATGCAGAATTAATTTCCAATATTCTCTTGGATTAGAAAGAAGAAAAAGAATATGGGTCATAACAGACATTATCTCAAAGTTACTATTTTGAGTGGATGGATCAGATTATTGAAGCTATTATCTTTTAAATTAAATTACTTGGTCTGCATATTGAACTAAGCATGATTTGTTTTAAAAGTGGGTCTGTTGAACAAACCACAATGGCTGAGTGAATACAAAATGTTAATGTGTGGGATAATCTATGTCTTGTATTACAAATTTAAAAAAACTCAGTATTGCTGGTATTGATTGGGAGTGGCTTCCCAGGGTTTTTGAATTTTAGAGTTCCAGCTGTTATTTCCTTCATGCATTTTTTCTACTATAACTATTCATTCTGAAATATTGTTTTCTGCATCTGATCTATGTACCTTGGACCACCTTAGAAGATAATGAGAACAACTTTCCACAAGAATCTTCTCCTTTCTCTATACTTGACAAGTGATGGAGGAGAAGGAACTGGGTCTAAATCTTATGATACTGTAAACAGAAGGCACAGTGTAATAAGGAGCAGGACATGATTTGGGCTCAGAAAGATATCTTTCAAGTCCTTTAGTGCAGCATTGTGGATGATCAGCTGACTATATTTTGTTTATTGTTTATCACTATATTAAAGGGGAAAAAAACCTTTTAATCTATATAGTTTAAAATCAATGCTAGTGGTTTTAATAAACCTTTAAACCATCTGCTATATAAGAGCTTTAATTTAAAATTCTGAGAGGCCCATCAAAACCATTACTAATTCAAAGGAAAGTATGAAACTAGACCTGCCAATCATGAACAACCTCTCCCTGACATCTGTCATCTTTACTTCACATGCTGAATTTTCATTTATATATCAAAGTCACAAAACCAATTAATAAATAATTTTTGCTTATATTTTATAAACATTTTATAAAATATATCTCTATATGAACTACAAACCCACAGGAGAAGAAAATATTTTCACATTTAGATATAAAACATATTTTCCAGAAACCCCCAAAATTTATCAGCTCAGCTCTCTCTGTCTTTGCAGATAATCGCTTTGGTTTCATTATTGATCTTATCAATTATCAACATCATTTGAAATCTAAAGTAAAACATATGCAGGGGAAAAAAAATAGGCCATAATTCTAAAAAGACTTACTTGAGAACACACAGATGGACTTTTCAATAAACATGCTCTGGATTAAGCTGTAAATAAAAATATTTTTCTGATACCAAAATATAATTTTGTTCATTATATGAAATGCATAAAATTTTCTAAGACATTTTCTTCTCCAGAAAAAAACAGCTTCTGTTTTTCTATCGTAATCTCAGGTTGTTTGAGGATATTTCCAAATTTCTCTTAGTTATATATTTTTTTAAATTTTGCTTTATTGTTGAAGATGGGTAGAACTTTTGTTTTTTGTTACACACTGTTCCATCACTCTAAAAGCTTCCTGCTATTCACATTTTATAATATCAATAAGGCAATGAGGGAGATTCTTCATATGAATTATGTTAAGATCTAATTTGAAACATGGGAAGCCGGGCAGTTTTTAGATCACAAGACAGATGATTGTATAATAAAAGATACAATATCCATGCAAACAGATTGGCCACTTCATAACACAATAAGATCAGAACATTATATTCTGATCATGAACATTTCTATTAACACCTCTTTTTCCTGGAAAGAAATTTCAAAAGCAATTTATTTCATCATAATTAGCAAGAACTGGTAGATTTTTTTTTCAGTATGGTACAAATTATTTAGTTATTTGCAGATCATATTTATGTTTTATTCTGAGAACCAAAACACATATAATTCTAGTTTTACAATTGGAAAAAAAAGAACACAGAGAATTACTTTACAAGTTGAAAGCTCTAAATCATCCAGAATAAGTGAGGCAATTACATATTTGTCTGAATTGAAAATAAAGAATTAATTTATTTCAAATGCTTCTTGCAAATAGCTGTTCTATAACAAAGAATAAAGAAAAGTAACAGTTTAAGCAGAGAGAAATAAAACAGGACATTGGACTGGAAAAGTATAAACCATTATTTCCTTTATAAATTATCAATATAGTTTTGATTGAAAAATGGGATGTTTTAAATATTGCAGCCTTATATAATTTGCATAACCATTGAGAGATCCATAAGTACATGGTTGCAAGTAGGCAAAGAATATTGAGTCAAATGCAGGATGTGCAACAAAATTCCTGCTTAATTCTACAAATCTCCTGCCTTAATACCATAATTTTGAATCCAGGTGATCCAAAAGTTAGTTTCTCTCTGATCTCCCCTTCTACCATATAATCCATTCTGAAGGAGCAGTTTCCCTCTTTCAAATGATCAAGAGCTTCCCTTGAGAAAAGGGGGGAAATTAGATGTAGAAGATCAGTCTCTTGTAAAAACACAGATAACATTATATTGGCCATAGGATGAAAGAGGAACATCTGATGAAGATAGGAAGAGCTTTTGAAAAGCAAGACCCCATAGATCAATGCATGGCCTCAGGTTAGCTTAGAATCAGGAGCTGGATTTTGCCCACTGCTGCGGGATAGTATTGTATATTGTTCTAAAAGCCCTATGTCCCTATTGAAGGAAAGCACAAAACAGTTGTTTTCCAATTTTCAATCAGAACTGTAGTCTCATCCAGAGATACCATTTTTGACCAGACCTAGCTCTTTTCAAGAAAGTCCATTTTATTGAGCAGTCAATAAAAAAATGGATTGCAAACCAAGTTAGTGCAGGCTTGAGTACAATTAAACAATTTCATACCATGTGGATTTGAGGCCTTTTGGTGTGCCAAGATCTTCTAGAGAGTTTTCTGTGCTTTTCAAACAAGTGTTTTGCACATGTGTGTGTGGGTGTAGAAAAAGCACAATACCGTGATTTTTCTTATATGACTCTGCAATTTAACTCCAGCAAAAAAAGTTGTGAATGCACACGGGCACATTTTGTTCTATTCTGCAAAATGAGTTTTCCAATTCTTTGTTCCGCAATTCTTGCTTTGCCTGTAATTTGTCATTATGTTAGTGACTTTCCAACAAACTGTTCAGTTATAAAGCTTAGCAGCCACTTCCAGGTCTAAAAGAAATCATCAAGAAATAAAGATGCTCTACATGTGGTTAGCTGAAATGATTTTAATCAACATTCTAAATAAGCTGGACAAATTAGAGACTGTTTTAACCATGCATTGGGAGGTATTCAAATCTGTAATTAGAATTCAAAAGGCTAGGATATAAGCAACTTTCAACAAAAAGCTTATTTAGAGAGAGTAATGAACAAGCTTCCACCTTCCAGATAACAATAAATCAAAAAGTTATTGTAAACTAGACCAGATATACAGATATACAGATATAAAGATAATCAGAGTTGGAAGGGACCTTGTAGGTCATCTAGTCCAACCCTCCATCCAAGCAGGCGACCCTACAGCATTTCTGACAAATGGCAGTCCAATCTCCTCTTGAAAGTCTCAAGTGATGGCGCTCCCACAACTTCCAAGGGCAAGCTGTTCCATTGGTTGATTGTTCTCACTGTCAGAAAGTTTCTCCTTATTTCCAGGTTAAATCTCTATTTCCAGGTTAAATCGTAGAAGCCAAAACTTCATATTTTCCCCGTAGCTCCCATTTACAGCTAAATAGAAGGGAAAACAAATATGGTCCCACTCAAAATCTACAAATTCAGCTATGAGAATAATACTGTAGACTTCATTTCCCACCAGTAAACCTCATCGCAGGATATGATCAGACTGCCTGCTGCTTGGCAGCAGCAGATTCTAAGGCTTTGTTTTTTTCAATGTAGCAATCAGTAAAGAAAAAACAGAGGGAAAAATAAGTTGCATAATAATGTATTAATAAAGAAGTGTGGGTATATTAATGAATGGAACAGCTGGAGCAGAGTTGTCTTGCCATATAGTTTTTTTTAAACAAAAAAAAAAAGAAAATGTTTTTTGTAAACCCGATGTGATGAGTTTTGAAAGTTTATCACTCTGCTTGTTTGCTTCTCCAAAACACATTTGAAGTTGGAGAAATGCCAACATTTGATTGCTCATACTACTCCCATATCCAACACAGCTGTTATATATGATAGTTGTTCAAATAGGAAAATGAATATTTTAAAGTGAAATTGTAAAAGCCTAATATATGGTTTAATATTCATCAGTGCTCTTTGAAATGCCTTCCTGTAGCTTTCAGATAATACAAGATAAAGTTTGCATGACAAACTCTTTTAGAAGATGTGAGAGTTTGCATAGATTGTCCTTGAAGTATGGAGGGTGGGAAAAAGAATCTTGACTCACTGAAAGAAGAGCTACCAAAAATTTAGAAAAGCAGAAATCTAGAAGATGATTTACTTTGCTGTTGGGAAACACTTCATTTATGCTCTGGTAGAAAGAGAGGTCAAATTAGATATATCTGGCTTCTAAAAGAGGAGCACCAGCCTAGTCACAGTTCATCATAGTGATCTTATTTCAAAGCTACTTGAGCCATTTTTGGAAGACAGCCAATAGTTACTAGTCTTTTATAAAATTTCCTGCTACATTCACTGAAACTGTAATTAATTACTTGCTCAACAATAGATCAGTATTTTGCTTCAAAATGTGGTCCTGCACTTAAATCTGTTCTAAGTCAAGAGAATTCAAAGTGTCAGGAAAACACAATGTGGGCTTTTTGTTTTGATTAAAATAGTAAAATAAAATAAAAATTAAATACTTGCATTGCTGTCTTTTCCCTTATTGTTTTTAAATGCTGTTTATAGTAGACAGAATCAGAACATAGAATAGTAGGGCTTTCGGCTATTAGGATAGGCACATTTTATAGCACCAGGTGAATATAGCACCAGGTAAATACCTAGTGAAACAAGTTTTAAATACAAGTTTAAAGACCTTTTTAAAAAAACAGCAAAAATGTAATAGTTTTCTCACCATTAAACTGCATCTTATTGGATAGGGCCCATTGATCAAGAGCCTTCTAAATCTTGAATATATCTTCCAAAATCTTTTGTTTTTCAAAATTTCTAACATATCACAGAGACAAGGAAATTGGTAGGGATGGGCTATTACATAAAAATGAATGCTAGCTTTTACTTATCGACACACTTACTGTGGGAAAAGTGTGCTGCATCTTGCTATATAATCATTGCTGCATTATTTCCTGTCCATTGAGTTAATGGCAATTGTAATTATTTGACAAATAGTGAGGCCTATCCATGGGTGAATTGAGAAGAAGAAAAAGCTGCTTGTGAGGAGGAAGCCTCATCTTTTTCATGTTTGAAACAGTTTGCTTTTTTTAAAAACAAATTTTATTAATTTTTACAAAACAATACACAAACAAAGCATAGAATGTAATAATATAAGGAATCTTTTCTGAAAAAACCAATAAAACATCTTATTTAAAGACAGAATAATTCCAAATTATCACATTTCCATGCAAGCACAATTTAATATATATATTTACCTTACCTGTTCAACTTCATATCTTATCCCAGCTTCTCTTTATTTCTCCCTTTCCTTCTATTATTCAAATTATATTTCTTTTACTTTAGATTGTATACAATCTTTATATTCATCTGTCTTATTTCCAATTTCATTATTCTCTTCCAACATTCTTCTTACATTCTTCTAAGATTGTATTAATTCAAACATGGACATACAAAACACAAAACATAAATACCTAAAACTTCTTTTTGGAAAGCGGCTTACCCCAGGTGACCTCTTTTTATACAGACATAAATCAAATTCATACTCACTTAATATACTGTTTCATATCTTAATTAACATTCTGTGTTTTCTATATATTTTCTCTCCTCTATTCACTCTCATAATTCTATTATATTTATTTCATCTCATTTTAAATAATTATACTTGTATCTTTTGTCTGTTCTCTTCAATTATCTATTTATCTTTTCTTTCTAATACAATATTTTTCCTGTAATCACTGGTTGAAGTATGACAACTTTTTAACTTTCCCCTAGATTTGACACTTGAAATAATACATACTTTCCATACTGATTCTGCTTAGCACAAAGTACTACATTTTAAAATAATAAAACAAAAATAAAAAAGGGATTGAGTTTATAGTATGATCAAAACAATATTCCATAAAAAATTAAACTCTATTATTTACTCTTAAACATTTTATATATTCCCTTTAATACATTATTAACTCATAATATTTCAGTTTTCTAACTCAGTCTCAAATACTAATATCTACAATACAATCTTATGTACTTTTGCAGAATCATATATTTTTTAAATTAAATTTTACCCTTTATCTCTGAAAAAAACATTTTTTTTAGCATCTTGTTTTAAACCTTTATGGCTTTTCTTTCCTTTTTCCCTTCCTTTCTTATCAATTCTGGTCTTTTTGCCCCCCCATCTCTCAAATTCCACTTTTTTGATCTTCCCTCTCTGTTGTGCTTCTCTTTTCTGTTGCTTTCTAGCATTGTATTGATTTTTCATCTTATTTTCCCCTTTCTTGGTTGCTTTTTTAAGTTCTGAATTCTCCATTTTCTTTCCCCCCTTGTTCTTTTCAGCTATAACTTTTTGTCCATTAGAGATGGCTTCTCCTTCTTCATCCCAGTCCTCTTGTTCTTGTATTTCTTGGTAAGTGGAAATTGCCATTTCCAAAAAACGGAAGAGAGATCCAAAAGAGCCCTTGCCTTCTTGTTTCTCTTCTTGTAGCTTTTGAAATTCCATTTGCAATTCTTGCACAGATAATGCCATTTTTTATTTTTTTTTATTTTTAAAGGAACAACCCAAATGTTTTTAATCTTTCAAGAAATAGTCCCCCCAAAATCCCAAAGTCACAAAGCAATCCAAATCAGAACTGAATCATTCACTTTCTTCTTCTTTTTTTCCTCCTCCTGGGGTGAGATTCAATTAGACAGTTTCAAAATGATTTTTAGAAGCCTTATTGTCATTAATTTCTACTCTTATAAACTTCAAGCAGTCTTCTTCAATAGAGTCTTAGAATAAGTTTTTTTTACCTCTTCCTTCCCACTTATAGCAATAAACTTTTAATTTTTAATTCCAATGTTCCAAAGTCTTTTATCCCCTTGGCTTTAACTTTTAGGTTTATTTACCATCTTTGCCCAAGCAGGTTTTCCAAATTTCCATCAGCTACTCCGTAGAGAAGGAGAGTGAGAAAAAAATAACTTTCCTTTTCATAACTTTCTTCCGCTGCTTGCACAGTCTTTCTGGGAAACAATGTAGCAATAAAAAGGCAAGTTTCCAGGTTTTAAAGGCTCCTCTTTGTCCCGTTCAGCCAGAAAAAACCTTTCACTTTCTTCCTCCTGCACAATCTTGTCCAGCTGCAGGCTTCTTTGTGTTAGCCATTGCTGACCGCCACTCCACCGCCTTGGGAAAAGGGGGTTTTGCCGGCTGGGGAGGGGTCTGCGACACTCCCAAACCCCTGTCCGGTCTCCCTGTCTTCAGCTGCCTCTCGGGGCAGCTATATCCTCCAAATCCAAACGGATCGGAGGCACCTTGGCAGCAGCGCAGCAGGGATCGCGCGGTGTTGCGAATCCCTGCCACTGCCGAAGCCTTGCCGAAACAGTTTGCTTTTGAGAAGAGCTCATTTGGTTGATTTTGTCACTCCTTTCAGTAAACCATAGAACCCAAGATGCAAGTAATAACTATAGATATATCTTCCTTTCGACATGTACCTTGGGTCCATTTAACTGCTCTACAGGTTTCTGGAAGGATTCTTTTAACAACAGTCTTAAAATGTCATTCTGTCATTCATTCCTCTCCTTGCACTTCCTATCAAATATTGTTAGACTAAAAAAACACTATAAACTATTAAAAAAAATCTTCCTGGACATTTCAGGATACTGTTATCTGTTAAATGAAATTATCTTGAAACTTAATTATTGCCATTGATCAGAGGTATATGGTAGAAAAGAAAATAACATGTAGCACTTTTATGATCAATGTATCTTTAGTTTCTTTGTTCATTATACTGTATATAGCTCTTCATTACTTAACACTGAGCACTATATTTCTGTCCTATAATACAGATTGAAAGTTATCCGTAGAACAAGTTTCAAGATCATGAAATTGATTTAGAGTTTATACAGCTTAAATCTTGTAATTATAACAAGGAACATTTATAAACCACAGAAAAAGAACTCTAATTTGAAATAAGAAAAATTATATATAAGTTGAGTTTTGATTATTACAAAGTCTATGCCTGATATAATATTATGTGTCATGAAAGACAAGGAAAGCTGGGAGAAAGATAAATCTTTTATAGCTACTGGAGGCTGTGACAACTTTTCTCCATTTAATATTTATCTTTAGTATAATATTGCTTGGAAATGGGAACTGGAGCAGAGATAAATGTAGACATTGATTAAGAGACTTTCTAGTCATGAGAATGAAGAACAGGGTACATGACCTTTCCAAGCAGAGAGCCATACTACATCTTTGAGTTTTATGTTGGAATGCATATTCCCAAAAAATGGATAGGATCAATCAGTTAATTAATTCTAACTTATGTGATTATGTTCCATGTCTTAAACCATTTCCACCTTCTCTCATTTGAAAAACAAATGCAATTTAATGACAACTTTTAGAAAAGTATTAGGAATTGTATCCATACTTTTGTATTTCCATAGCCTGTTTCCTTCTAATTGGAAAAGTTACAACTGAAGCTGCCTAAGCTTTCTATTTTCAACTATGTTGGACAGGATAAATATACTGATGGTTGTCCTCACACATGTTCAACTGATTCTCAAGCTGGCAAATCAATCAATCAATCAGCCAGCCAATGTATCAACAGGAAAACACATATTTTAGTTTCTTCTCTAATCTCTCTCTATATAAAAGCGAAATACCATTCACGCATCATCACAAAATATTCCGAACCATAAAGCCTACAAACTTGAAATTTGGCATGTATGTTCCTCTAGACTTCTACGTGCTCACTAAGAAAAGATTTTTCAAAATGACTATCAGAGCATTCGTATTTCATATATTATTATTAACACGCTCTGATGCGAAGGAGTTCTACTCCTCCTCCCCACCTGAAAAGAAATCTATTCCAAATACAAAACACAAGCAGAGGAGAGGAGTTTCAGTTTTAATTTCACAGCACCAAGCAGCTTTTGTACAGAACACTTGAGCGAAGCCATGACCAGGCTCCTTGCTGTCTCCTTCTTGTTCACGCAGCAAATACCGCTTCAGTTCCCAAACAGCCCCCAACTCTCTCACACACTGATAGGACACTAGCCAGATGAATACCCATGGATACTGGTAGGAAGAGGCAGAGTTTCCCCCCCATTATTTTCCCCCAAAACTAAGCCTGACCACATAGTTTCGTAGCAAAGCATGGTTATCAAGTTAGTTAAAAATAATAAAGAAAAAGTAGCTATTGTTGGTTTATCCATTGTAGACTAGAACATAATCTTCTGTTGTGTATAAAACAGTTACTGTAATGTCTTAAATGAACAAATTATCCTTCCCACCCCACTACCCCTAGAAAGTGTAATTTCTGGCTAGTTAAAGAAAACTGCTTAGCTACTTTGGCAGCCTAGTATAATTTGAGCTATGGCAACTTAATTTAAATAGCTTGAGCTGGGATAAGTTATAGACAAGAGAAAAATAATGAATGTGTCTTGATGGGAACTTTACTGTAATGTTTAATGCATGGAAACAGTCTTTCATCATCTAAATAGTTATAGCTGTTAGAAATACATCACTGAAACCTGCTCATTTCCCAGAGCCTACTGATGTTTAATAGCATTATGGAGTATATTCTAAAATGAAGTCACCTTGGATCAGTGGCTTAATTTCCAAATGAGCCAATGAGCAGAAATTTTAGTAATGAGGAAAAAAAATTAATGAAAATCATGTCTGTGGAAATATTAAATGAAGCAATCCTGGAAGTGGGAAAACAGATGCTTCTTTCTGTTCTGACCTTTTTGACGTTTCTGTGAGAACTTTTCTTTCTGAAACACTCCTTGTTAAAAAAAACATTTCAACCACAGTGAGAACATTTTCCTTTGCTAAGTTTTGTTTAGGAGATTGTGTCATCTCGTTTATTTTCAAAAATTGATGTAGTGTTAATGGATAGAGTGACCTTTATGGAAATCCCACCAAACTAAAAAAATGGTCCCTTTTCTTGGGAAGTATATGGTAACAAGCAGATTTACATTATAATGAACACAGGCAAGCCTTCCTTTCACCACTTGGCACAGACCTGGCTACATTTTGATGGAGCTTTTTGGCTGTTGCTTTTTAAACAGGATATGTTCAGCCACTCTCATTTCTGTAGGATAGAAAGATACATTCAGCTAGCAGAGATACCGCTGCATAAAATATACAATTAGATCCCAGTCAAATTGTATGTGATTATGGAAAAGATTTTATTACAGCAAAATTCTCCGGCTTTGTACCATTCAAGAATATAAGGCATGGCAACAAGTCCCATCATCTTATATTGGCTGGAATTGTTGGGAATAATCCACTGGGGCTTGAGAATAATTCTTCTATATTTTCTTCTTCCTGTATAATTTGCTCTGCTTTCTTCATGTTTGGAATAATTTGGTTCCATAATTTGAAACACATACCATGCTCAAGCATGCTTTCTCTTGTCCAACAACTTCTTGTTTAAAATATTTAATTTTCCCTGAATTATCAACCGCCAGTAGGCCTACTAGCATGGTCATTAGGAAAAATGGGTGCTGGAGTTAAAAATATCTGGAGAATCTTGGTGCTATATTCTTGCACTGAAGTAATTCATTTGTATATATTTCCTTCCAGTCTTCTTCCGTTAATTGTTTTGCCTTATTTAAAAGTGTTGCTTGATCACAGGTTCAACTTTATTGGAATAAGAACAAATAAATCTTCAACAGATTTCATTTGCAGGTTTCATAAGAGAATATTCACATGACCTCAGTAAAGTATATTATTGGACTTTAGTCAATACAAATAGCTTGTTCATTTCAACTAACTCATTTCTCATATGTACAATGCCCAAGTAATTTAAGCTATTCATCAATACATTGCTTTATCAGTTAATCTCTGTGTATTTTGTAGTTATTTAAATGAGTTTTCTTTCCCTATTTATAGTTTTCTGTCTGAGGAATAAAACATAACAGGAGAGATTGAAGATACTGAGTATGTACTTCTGGAGGACTGAAGAGAAAGGGGTGACCATGTTTGAAACCTTTAAATATATGAATAAAGTTCTAGAAGGCAGTATTTTCAATATTTTTTTTGTAAATTTTATTGGTTTTTAAAGACAAACAAAAACAAACAAAACATAAAAACATCCAACTTTCTTCCATAAGTATACAAACAGTGTGTTGGTTGGTTTACAAATTTTTTGTGCATCCATTTCATAGTCTCAATTTCAGTTACACTGCAGATGATAACTCATCTTATCAATCAAAAATTGAATACCCTAGTATCATTATTAATCAATCATTTGACTATAATTTTGTTCATTTATACTTTGCGAGATAACTATAATTTACTTAGTTTATTTTATAACAATTCATATAATCCTCCCAAATTTATCCTAGAAACATTTTATAGATATAATAATAAAAAAAGAAAAGAAATACATCTTTATATATTCATTATTTTCTAAAATTCTATATATTCTATTATTTTACTTTATTATCTAGCTATTGATAGAAAAGGTCCCAAATTTTGTAAAATTGTTTATCCTCTTGTTCTCTAATTTCAAATGTCAATCTACTCATTTCAGCACATTCCAATATTTTCTTAATGATTTCCTCTTGCGATGGTATTTTCTAATTTTTCCAATTTTTAGCAAATACAATCCTAGCTGCTGTTAATACATTTACAATCAAATATTTCAAATCTTTACTGTATGTATCAGGTAAAATTCCCAATAAAAATATCTCTGTTTTCAAATCTATATGTTTTTTTGTCATTTTTTCCAACCACATGTGGATTTTAGTCCAGTATTTCCTAGCATCCACACAAGTCCACCACATATGGTAATATGAGCCAGGTACCTGATGACATTTCCAACATTTTTCGGATTTATTCCTGAACATTGTTGCTATTCTTGTTGGGGAAAAATGCCACCTGTAAAACATCTTATACAAATTTTCTTTATATGCTGTTGACATTGTCATTTTATAATTTTGAGACCACAGTTTTTGCCATTTCTCTAAATCAATCCCATATCCAAAATTCTTCCCCCAAGCAATCATAGTTTCTTTAACTTGTTCTTCTTCTAGTTTAATTTCTAATAGATATCCATATAGTCTTTTAATCACCTTTTCATCAGTACCTGTCAAGATCTTATCTAAGTCAGTCAATTTGTTATAGAAACCTTCTGTTTTAGCATCTTTATCATACCTTGAATGTATTTGCACATATGAAAACCAATTCATCTTTATACCTTGTTCCTCTAGTTTTTGCATAGATTTAAGTTCACCTTTTTCATTCAAAATTTCCCCATATCTAACTGTTTGTTCCTTCTTGTATATTATAGGATAGGAAAATGCTTCAATAGTCGATAACCAGACTGGAATTTTCAAATAGCATTGTCTTTTAATCTTCTCCCAATTTAGCCACAGAGACTCCTGTATATGATGTCTTCTAAAATAGCCCTGTGTTTTGGTTCCCTTACAAAAGCATGCCACCCCAACAACAAATCATGTCCTTCTAATGTCAGCAGTCTAGTATTTCTTAATGTTATTCCTTAGCCCACATCAAGTTTGTAGCTTGGTAGTACAACTCCCAATCAGGCAAACCAAATCCTCCTCTAATTCTAGCATCTTGCAAGAGTTTTAACTTTATTCTCGCTTTCTTACCTTGCCATATATATTTCAACTGCAGTATTGTCAATATTAAGCAAAAATCAAGAACATGGAAAGATAACTTCAAATTGACGGAAGGGAAGTTCAGAAGTAATGTTAGAAGGTATTACTTCACAGAAAAATAGTAAAATCTTGGAACCAACTTCCAAAGGTGGTAATGGGTCAATAATCAGTAAATGAGTTTAAACATGCTTGAGATAAACACGTCTATCATCTGACAAAAAATAAAAATAATAATTAAAAATAATGAATTAATGAATAAATGGATAAATAATGAGAAAAAAATCCCCAAAGAGCAGACTTGATGGACCATTAGATCTTTTTCTGCTCTCAGTTTTCTATGTTTCTATGTTTATTAGTGTTAACAATTGAATTGTTAGCAATCAACAAAGGGAACCACTTTTACTTTTAAATAACCATATGCAAATAACAAAGGTCAGCAAGACAAAGATAAAAGCCTTGTTCTTATGTTTTCTACTGAAGCAAATGTTTCTGACAGTTTTGCAACTGTTTCTAGAGAGACATTTGTTCATGCTGGTGCCTCTAAACACACTCTTAAGTAAGTATATGCTTGTACTTTATATTGTCTTATTTGCTCCTGTTTATTTCTATAATTTGATTTTATTTTCTAAATGTGTAAAAAGCCATTGAGAGATCCAAAAGGATAAAGTGAGGTCCAATATCCCCATCTAAATCTTAACAAAGATAATCCATGAGAGCAACCAACACTTCACCTCTGCACCATACCTGGGCTTGAACCCAGTCTGAAAATGGCTCACATAATCTGTGTCTTCTAGCACTCTGCACTTGGATTGCTACCATGTACTCTACAATGTTCTCTTGAAAGAGAGGTTTGTATTTGGTGATGATTGCCAAATACAGCTCAAAATATGCACATATACATAAAACAGAATTTTTGTCGATCAATTCTTTAGCATGGCTAGGAATAACAAGCAAATCACATGCAATTTACCAGAAACATTTCTGCATTTTATTTTTATTGTGTCAGTGGTAGTGAGTCATTCCTTTGGTAAACCAGTTTAATAGACATGCAGCTGGTCAGGAATAGTACTTGAATTTACATTTAAATTTAAATATCTTGTAGTTAAATATCTTGTGGAAGATACAAAAAGCTCTGGCCATATAATTCACATCTTATCAAAGACAGTAATTTTGAAGTAATTTTGTCTTTCATTCTAGATGGCTGCTTTTGCAAACTACCCTGTAGTTTTTCTTCTCCTTGAATTTAGCACATTGCAGGGTGACCTTTTTAGTAGAAGAGGAGCTTAGTTTTGGAAATGTTCAGACATCTTTACCTAAAGGTTAATGTAGTTAAGGAAAAAAGGCAATAATTTAAATTCCGCTGTGAGAAGGATGAAGCAATGAAACATGCAAAATGAAGATGAAATCCTATCAGATAATTTAGTTTTTTTTAAAAAAGAAATTTACTTCTTCAGTAATGCTAAAATTGTTTCCATTTAAGGGGAAAAATAAAATGATGATGAGAAATGTCATTATTAGTTTTCAGATTATATTTGTTTAAGCTACATTTTGAAAAAAAGTGATTTGTGCTATCTATAATACATCAGAAGATGAATAGAATAGAATAGAAAAAGAGTAGAATAGGAGTAGAATAAAATAGACTACAACAGAACAGAACAAAAGAGAATGACATGAGTTGGAACAGATCTTGGAGGTCTTCTAGTCCAAATAAAAGTCCTGCTCAGGCAGGAAACCCTCTACCACGTCAGGCAAATGTTGCCCAAACTCTTCTTAAAAACTTCTAGTATTTTTTCCCCAAATCATTAGATAGCCCAGTCTAGAAGTTAGTAACCACTTTCATTTATAGAATTACTCATTTCATTCTATCTTCCGTCACCTACTTTTTTTTATCTCTTCCACTGTGGTTATAAAAATTGTAAGTCACAACAGAAGAGAATATATGTACCTAGCTCAGGGTTGAACTGTATAGTCCTTTGTGCTCTTTGAGCTTGTTGTTTATTTGCAGACATTTCATTACCCAACTAGGTAACATCAACAGTGCTAATGAGTGTGAAGTTTGCTCTAAACACCACACATACCAGTAGTGATGATGTTACCAACTTGGATAATGAAATGTCTGCAAACAAACAAGCTCAGAAAGCACAAAGGATTTCAGAACGTAAATCACCTAAGACAGAAACTCATTAGTATTGCTGAAGTTGCAGAACCATGTAAAATATATGTTGATGTTATCATATTGCTTTCTATTTATATTATTTCTATATTGTCTGTCATGTAATATAGTGCTGGCAGCACACAAAACTGTACTTATATTAACATTCCAGTTAAAATTATATAAAAAGAATACCCACAATTTACTATGTAAAAATTGAATGGTAGCTTGATTTTCTGAAATTATATCAGTGGTTCCATATTTGTTTCTGTGATTTTAGTCATGAGATTTAAGCACTTTTAAAAGGATTTTGTAATAAGCTAATAAATAGATCATTTGAAAAAGCAGCAGTTAACATATTTGTGATATATTTACACAATATATCTGTATGTAAAATTTCCAAGGATGGCACTGAAAATGAATGACTTTTTGGTAAAGACCTCCATCAAATGTTTTGGGCCATATGTTTGTCAAGACTATATGATGCTACCACCCTTCTGTGCAGGGTTGGGATTCAATTTTTTAAACAACCGGTTCTGTGGCATGGCTGAGTTGGTGGCGTGGCTTGGTGGTCATGTGACTGGGTGGATGTGGCTTGGTGGTCATGTTATTGGCTGGGTGTGGCCAACTCAATATCACTCACATTGAGGCACGCATCTCCTCACATGGTCTCTCATGACTGGGGGATGCTGCAACAGTCGTAAGTGTGAAAAATGGTCATAAGTCACTTTTTTCAGTGCCATTGTAACTTTAAATGGTCACTCTACACAAGCAAAGTACCAGCAAAGGAGGGGGAAAAAACTCCAGAGAAGTTCCTGACACAGGAAGTCTAATCCTTCCAAGAATGTAATAAGGATTAACGGAGAGGCAGTTTCTGTAAGCAACACCAGAATATTTCCTTCTTGCCTTCCTTACAGGATTAGGCCAGTAATATCTTCTAACAACCAGTTCTCCGAACTAATTAGAATGTTAACAACTGGTTCTAGCGAATAGGTGCAAACTGGTAGAATCCCACCCCTGCTTCTGTGTCCTGGATGTGACATGTTCAGACTGAATATGATGCCAATTTGGCTGCCACATTTATCATTCCATTGATTGCAAGAGTTAATTCAGCTGATCTGACATAATCAGAATGGAAATATGAGCCCGGTTGCATCAATAGTAGTACAGCCTTTCTATGGACAATCATAGTCACCAAAATGGACAAATCATTTCTTCAGAAACAGAAAGTGCTGAGTATATGCCAGAATAAAACAAAAACAACCACAGGCATATACTCCCTCACAAATACATATTCAATCTTCATCATCCACTTACGCTAGCATGGCATTCTGAAAAAGGCATTACCATGCAGTGATGGGATTCAATTTTTTTTTTAAAGAATTTTTATTTTTAAAAACAAACATACACATACAAAACATACAAAACATAAAACCATCTTCCATTTTATATACATACAGTGTGTCAGTTGGTTACAAATCTTTTGTGCTATTCTTTTGTAGTCATTTACTCACAATTTTTATCAATTTTCACATTGTTGAACTAACATATGCTTGTATATTTATCAGTTATTAATCATCCATGACTAAACTATTTATTCCATCATTTTATTCGAGATGTTCCAAGTTTTATCTTAACATTTTTGTTATACTTTCAACCAATGGTTATATATGTCTATATTATGTCTTATATCAATCAATTAAATTTCTATCACAAATGATCTAGTCTATTACATTATCATGTCTTTTTGTCCAACCATTGATAAAACAAATCCCATATCATATAAAATTGTTTATCTTGTTCTCTAATTTCAAATGTCAATTTACTCATTTCAGCACAGTCCATAATTTTCTTAATAACGTCCTCCTGCATAGGTATTTTATCATTTTTCCAATTCTTAGCAAATACAATCCTAGCCGCTGTTAGTACATTTACAATCAAATAATTCAACTCTTTGTTGTATATTTCTGGTATAATTCCCAATCAAAATATCTCTGGTTTTAAGTCTATATGTTGTTTTCTCATTTTTTCCAACCATGTATGGATTTTAGTCCAATATTTCTTTGCGTCCGAGCAGGTCCACCACATATGGTAATATGAACCAGGTATCTGATGACACTTCCAACATTTATCAGATTTATTCTTAAACATTCTCGCAAGTCTCGTCAGGGATTGATGCCACCTGTAAAACATCTTATACAAATTTTCTTTATATGCAGTTGACATTGTCATTTTATAATTTTGAGACCACAATTTTTGCCACTTTTCTAAATCAATCCCATATCCCAAATTTTCCCCCCAAACAATCATCATTTCTTTGACTTGTTCCTCCTCCAATTTAAATTCTAATAAGTGTCCATAAAGTTTTTTAAATACGTTTTCATTAGTACCCATCAAAATCTTATCTAAGTCAGTCAACTTATTATAAATACCTTCTGCTTTAACATCTTTGTCAAATCTAGATTGTATTTGCAAATATGAAAACCAATTCATTTTTACACCTTGTTCTTTCAATGCTTGCATAGATTTAAGTTCACCCTTTTCATTCAATATCTCACCATATCTAACTGTTTGTTCCTTTTTATATATTATTGGATAAGAAAAAGCTTCAATGGTAGATATCCATAGTGGAGTTTTAAAATAATATTGTCTTTTTATTTTCTCCCAATTCAAAAACAATGCCTCTCGAATATAATGTCTTCTAAAATACCCCTGTGTTTTAGTTCCCTTGTACCAAAGGAAGGCATGCCATCTGAACAGCAAGGTCAATAGTCTATTGTTCCTTAATGTTATCCATTCCTTTGCCCACATCAAATTTGTTGGTAATACAACTCCCAGTTAGACAAGGCAAACTCTCCTCTTATAACATCTTGTAGCATCTTGTAAAAATTTTATTCTTGCTTTTTTGCCCTGCCAAATATATTTCAACACAATTCTATTTAATCTTCAAAAAACTCCTTCCCTAGTCAGATTGAAATTGTCTGGAATAAATATAAAATTCTAGGCAATACATTCATCTTAATTGTAGATATTCTCCCAATCAATGATAATCATAAGTTTTACCATTTTGTCAAATCTGTCACAATCTGCTGTTTGAGTTTAAAATAATTATCCTCCTTCAGTGTTCTACATCTTGATGTAATGTATATCCCTAAATACTTAACCTTGTTTGTGACCTGTATTTCTAAAACTTCTTCCAACTCTTTCTTTTGACTTACTAGCATATTCTTTGTTAGTATCTTTGTTTTATCTTTGTTTATTTTCAAACCTGCTACTTTTCCATATTCTTCTATTTTTTTCTATTAATTTAAATGCTGTTTCCAATGGGTCTTCTAATATAAATACCAGGTCATCTGCAAAAGCTTGCAATTTATACTCTTCCTTTTGGATTTTCATTCCTTTTATTTCTTTATCTTCTCTAATATTCCTATTCAACATTTCCAATGTTAACACAAACAGCAGGGGTGACAGTGGACAACCTTGCCTTGTCCCTTTTCTTATATCTATAGATTCTGTTAGCTCTCCATTTACTTTTGCAGTTTGTTCATAATATACCATTTCAATGGCTTGAATGAATTTTTTACCAAAGCCCATTTGTTCCAATTGCAATAACATAAATTGCCAACTCACATTGTCGAAGCCTTTTTGTGCATCTTAAAACATCGAAGCCATTTGCTTCTCAGGATGTGCCTTGTAGTATTCCAGAGTATCCAAAATAATTCTCACATTGTCTTTGATTTTTCTCTTTGGCAGGAATCCATTTTGATCAATAGGGATAAAGTTATTTAAGTATCTTTTTAGTCTTTCTGCCAAGATTGAAGCAAAGATTTTATAGTCTGAATTTAATAGGGATATAGGTCTGTAATTTTTAACTTGCTGCAGATCTGTATCCTCCTTCAGTATAAGTATAATGCATGCTTCTGTCCATGTTTTGTGTATTTTTTTCTTTAACATAACTTCTTTCATAACTTCTAATAGGTGAAGATTTAGTATTTCCTGAAAGGTCTTGTAAAATTCTGCTGGTAAGCCATCTGGACCTGGTGCTTTTCCAACATTCTGTTTTTTTAAAGCTTCTGTTAATTCCATCATTGTTATATTCCCTTCTCGCATTGTTTCAATATCTTTGGGTATCTGAGGTAAGTTCACTTTCTATAAATATTGCTTGACTTTTTCTTCTCTTATTCTCTTGAAAATACAATTTCCCATAGTAATCTTGTATAATTTTTTTCTTCTCCTCATTTCCATAACATGTATGTCCTTCTTCATTTATTAGTTGGCTAATCCTTCTTGATTCTCTCTCCTTTCTCAATTTATAGGCTAGCCACCTGCCTGGTTTATTTGCATCTTCAAAGTAATTCGGTTTAGCATTTTTAATTTTTTGTGCTAGTTCCTCTTTTTCCATTAGTCCCATTTTATGTTTAATTATATCCATTTTATTTTTAATGTCTTTTTTGTGGGGACTTCTGTAAGTCTTTTTTCTGTTTTTTATAATCATCCTCTAATATTTTGAAAGTCTTTCTCTGTTTTATATTTCTTTTCCTTGTATAGTCTATTATCAAGCCTCTTGTGTAGGCTTTCATCATGTCCCAGAGGTTCTGTAGAGATGCACCCTCTTTTCTATTTTTGTTAAAGAAGAAAGCAAGTTCTTTCTCTATTTTCTGTTTAAAGTCTTTTTGTTTTAATATTGTATTATTTAAGGTCCATCTGGATCTCCTCTTGTATCCTCTCCAAGTAACTGTCACTGGATTATGGTCTGCTCAAGTGCTTGTTTCTATTTCAATTTCTTGTATGTTGGCCAGTAGTTCTGCTGACATCCATATCATGTCTGTTCTAGACCATGAAGCAAGTCTGTTTGATCAGAAGGTGTATTGCTTACTCTCCACGTTTCTCTCTCTCCAAGCATCTTTTAAGTTGAATTCTTCTGTTATTTGAAAGAAGGATTTTGGTAATATCTTTCTTGCTTTCTTTATTGATTTCTGCGTTTTGTAATCCAACTGATCATTAACTATTCCATTAAGATCTCCCATCATACCAATATTAACATCATCCAATTCAATTATTTTCATATTTCCTCTAAAATGCTTCTTGGTTATCATTCAGAGCATAAATTGCAATTAAAAGTGTTTTAACATTATTGTCCATTATTTCCACCATCAAAATCCTTCCATCGTCATCTATATAAATTAATTCTGCCAAAATTGTGTCTTTAATATAGAAAACCACAACTCTTATTGTAGATTGTGCCAGCGATGTAAATAATTTCCCTAATTTTTTTTGTTTAAGTATATATTCATGTTGTTTTTTAATATGTACTTCTTGTAAGCAAATATCAATTTCTCTAGTTTATGAAATACTTTCCTTCTTTTAGTAGCCAAATTAAGTCCATTTATGTTAATCATAATCAATTTTCTTTCATCCATGTTAGGTTTTGTGAGGGGGTTTTATTGCTCTAGTAGGTCTTAATTCTCATTGCTCTCTGGGTACACCACCTACTGCACCTTCTTCTTTCTCTTTTTCAATTACTGCTATACACTCCTCTTGGAATTCAATTAGTGACTCTTCCTTTCTAGCTTCTTCCTCTTTTCCTCTAAAATATTCTAAGTAGAATAGCTCAGCTTTTTCAACTGTGTCAATTCTGTGTCTTTGTTCCTGCCAGGTGAACAAGAGGCCTTCTGGCATCAGCCATCTGTAATTTACTCCTCTTTTAAGTAACTCTTTGGTCAAAAGTAAATATTCTCTTCTCATCTCTCTTACTCTTCTTGGTACCTGTTTCAGCACCACAATTTCTTTATCTTTGTACTTTAAAGTTTTGTCTCTTGCCACCTGCAGTATCTGTGTCTTGATAATCTTTTTAGTGAATCTGATGTGAACTTCTCGTGGTAGTCTGCTTCTTATTGCATTTCTTGTATATACACAGAACATTTCATCCATCCTATCCATCATCTTCTCTTTGGTTATCTCTAACACTTCTGCCAGTATTTCTGTCATTATTTCAGCAAGATTTTCACCTTTTCCTTCTTCTACATTTTGAAATCTTAGGTAGAATTCTGATCTGTCAATTTCCCATCTAATGGTTCACATCTGCCCTTCTCAATATCACTCAATCGAGTATCAATATCTCCAATTTTCTTGTCCCTTTGCGTATCTTCATCATTTTTAATAAATCTATCTCATATTGCATCATCATCTGTTGAATATTTTCTACTTTTTCATCTGTCTTTTCAATTCTTTGCTCAATATTCTCCATTCTCTTTTCAATCTTCTTGATTCCTTGCATAATCATCTGTAATGTCACTTCCTTCTCTTTCTCCTGTTGTAAGATTGTCTGTACTGACCATTGTCCCCCAGATGGTGAAGAGGCTATTGGTATTGAGGAAGCTGGTGCTGTTGTCTTTCTGCTCATCTTGTGCTTACCTGCAGAGAGAAAGAGAGAAAAAGGAAAAAAGAAAAAAAGAAAAAAAGGAGTACAGACAGTTGCCACTCCCCCCCCCCCAAAAAAAAAGGGAAAAAGAAGAAAATTTATTTTTCAATTTTTTTTACTACCAGTTCTGTGGGTGTGGCTTGGTGGGCATGGCAGGGGAAGGATACTGTAAAATCTCCAGTCAGAGATGGTATTTGCTGGTTCTCTGAACTACTCAAAATTTCTGCTACCGGTTCTCCAGAACTGGTCAGAACCTGCTGAATACCACCTCTGTTACCATGGTTTCAAAATGAAAAAAATTTCTAAAGGCAGATATTTGAACATGTTACTTTTCTGGGTTTCCATAATCTCTCTAGCTTCCTTAATAAGTGAAAAGAAGAGTTTATCCAAGAATATTATTGATATTTCAAGGATTACAAGCATGTAATCCTATTTCAGTAATAATTTACTATATGAATTAAGTAGGATAGCATTAATTGAGAATGTGTGTATCCTGGTTGAACCTTAGAGAGCACGGACTTATTTACAAAATGTGTAAATGAGCTCAGTCTATCTGTCACTATATTACTTTCAACCATTATTTTCTTTCCCTTCCTTGCCCAAAGTAGAGAAGTGTTTTAATTATTGGGATGTGCATTCCAGAACATTAACTGTATTTACATAAACAGCGAAATCACAATGCTTTTCTTAGACTGCAATTAATATGTCCGAAAATAATTGATAAATCCAAAGCACTGAACCATTGTACCAAAAATGATTAGAACACGTTTTTAACCAGCAAATTGATTTAAGTTCAAGTCCTTATTTATTTGTTTGTTTATTTGTTCATTTGTTTAATTTAGATTGCTGGCCAATTGACATGTGACTGGGTGGCATATGCAAATAGAAGCAACACAAAATAATTAGAAAACATTAACAATAACAATAAAGCAATTTCATTGGCTAAAAGAGTCTTGTGGGAAAGCCAGGTCCTAAGAAACTATCAGAAGGCAGATGGGATCAGTGTCATCCAAATTGGGATAATGTTGCTCTATAGGGCAGGTATGGCAGCAGAAATTACATGTTTCTTAAGTAATAGCATGCAAAGCATTCCTCCACCACCACACAACCAATGGATCTTATGAAATAGCAGAAGTAATTAGAGATAGGCAATTCCCAAAATAATGAGGTCTTATGCCATGTAGAACAATTAGCACCTTGCACATGAAAGTTTAGTGGTAAACCAGTACAACTTACAATGTAGTAAAATTAAATGGTGTATTGAGAGTGTCCTTCAGTACTGATGCCTCTGCTTTCTGGATCAGCAGAAGCTTGTGAGTGGTAGTCAGGGGCAAGTCCTGAATTGCACATTGCAATGCATGAGAAATGAATAAGTTGAGAATAACTGTGAAGTAGGGCCTTCTGGTCCATTGGCATACAAGACAAATTTCTGCAAAGGCCATTGGAGCCAGGAGAAGAAACCATAAGCTCAGGGTCTGTCTACAATAGTGCTACTCTACTTAAAACCAAAAATGGAAATTCCCTGGATTTAGGTCGCCTCAAAATACTCCAGTTATGATAGTAATATATATGAATATCATTTCACTCCCTTAAATGAAGTTTATACCAAGACTGGTATGTTCTGATTCTCCCACTCATTTTGCTGTTATAGTTCTCTCCAAATCTAGTCCAGATAGTACCTCTGAAAAAATTTAACTGAAAAATCAGTTAAATAATAGCTATTAGTGCTCTTCCACAGTTTAATAATGCCTTGTTTTTAAATAAATCGAGGTATTGATTTTATGTCATAAAGAAGTCTAAGGCTTAATTTATAAAATTATTAGCAGAACTTGCTCAAAATATGGTATACAATAAAGCACAAACATATATTTCCAGTACTTTGCAAACAGCTTAGCTACAACCCTTAAAACTAGTCCTTGATTAATGTATGGCCAGAGGCCATAGCCAGTGGTGGGATTCAGCCAGTTTGTACCAATTTGGGAGAACCAGTTGTTAACTTACTGAGCAGTTTGGTGAACTAGTTGTTGGAAGAAATCATTAGGCCAGAGAACCAGTTGTTAAATTATTTGAATCCCACCACTAGCCATAGCACAGCATTTATAGCAGGAAAAGATGTGTGTGTGTGTGTGTGTGTGTGTGTGTGTGTGTGTGTGTGTGTGTGTGTCAGATTGACAAAACAATGTTGTAGAAGTGGAAGACAAACTCACTCTTTTTCTATGTGAATCGTGGTGTTGCAAACAAAGGAGCAACCACACACTAATGCTTTTGTTATTCTCATGTCAGAACAAGACCCTGATTACTACTGTGTGTTGAGCATGGTGGTGGATCCAAATCAGCTAGACTAGAGGGTAACACTGACACCTGGTTGATCTTGAAAAATGTAGCAGGGTTGATATTTGAAAGGGTGACAATTGGGTAACATTATGGTTAGACTGAATTAGCCAAAAAGTAATCCTTGAAAAAAAAGATAATGAAAAAGCATGCCTATATTATTGCTTAAAACCCTACACAAATGTGTCTAAAAAGACACCAGCAATCAAGTTCAATTTATCATCTCAAATCATCTGAAATTGTAGCTATGACAGTTAGGAGCCTGAGAGCTATAAAACTGGATGAAGATTTAGACCTGTATTATTAGTACAACGTTTTTCTTCATTCAATCATATTTTTTTCTTTGTACTTTACATTGATGATAAATCCTGCACCTACATTTGAACTGGTTTAGTTTTGGGCTCTCATTGTGACACCTGGTACATCTCCCTTGAGGTCTATCAGTTCCCATGACCTAGGTTATTTTTACATTCATTTGAATAAAAGGTAGAAGCAAAAAGCTCCAGAACAAAATGTCATACTCCAGATATTTTTTATTTCCAAGAGTGCCTTTGAACTAAAGATGTCATCTTACATTTTCTGTCTTCAGACCAAGACTCCCAACCAATCAGGATGAAGAAAAAACCATTCTGACACAGCAATAGGCTAGCCCTAAATTTAAAACTGAAACCACTGTAACAGTCTGACTCACAGATGAACACAATACAGAAGCCTGATGATGGCACATGAGATTCTGCCGAAACGTTGCTACAACTTTAAAATCACAACTACAATGTACAATGACGTGGGAAAATACCCGAACAAAGCTGAATAATATATATATATATATATATATATATATATATATATATATATGTATGTATGTATGTATGTATGTATGTATGTATGTATGTATGTGTATGTGTATGTGTATGTGTATGTGTATGTGTATATGTATATATGTATATATGTATATATGTATATATGTATATGTATATGTATATGTATATATATGTTTTTGCAGGTACTTACGTGTATGGCATTCAGCTTTGTTCGGGTATTTTCCCACGTCATTGTAGTTGTGATTTTAAAGTTGTAGTAACGTTTCGGCAGAATCTCATCTGCCATCATCAGGCTTCTGTATATATATATATTCCTCAAAGTTATTTGTTCTGACCTCCAAACCTTTTCCAGCTTGTCTGCTTAAATACAATCTCTAGAACTGTCACTATACAGGAACAGGATAACTCTTGTTATTTCAAGGAGTTGCTCCTTGTTCCAATCTGTTATTAATTAGTAAAGACTTGTATAATGGGTTTTAGCAGTGGCTCCAAATGTTTTCCCCAGAGCTGTGATGGAGCATAAGCATCAGCTTATCTAACGTACACCACTTTTAATAGTATGGATGTACATGTCACTGACATCAACTGCCACAAAACGCAGTAAGATTGTTGCAGCCACTATGGTTTTTGTGGTCCACTTTCTGCCATTGCAAGCTCTTTATTTTTGGATAGGGCACAACTAGTATATCTCATGAATTAAATGATTGGTTCCAGACTGAACCTGGATTCACTCATTGCAGTGCACCAAAGATATATTTTGTTTAGTTTTGGCTTAGCATGTTATATGAAACCAGCCAACTGTAGCTTATTCAATAAATAATGGTGTAAAGCCAGCTTTAGTCATGCTTAGATGGGACCGATGACTAACTTAATTTGACCAAGTTTACTCTAAGTATGACTAACCTGGTGACTGTTTATATCCACTCAAATAACTGGCCTTTTTCTACCATTTTATTCACAACCTCAGAATATTCTTGAGAAACATCACCAGCATAAATAGACATTGTCCCTTTGAAGCACTTTCATTTCAAATCAAAAGGACATTCATAGGAGGGCATGTCTATCAAATTCATTAAAATGTTTTCTGAGAAAGTTTGTTTCAACAATATCACTCATGTGATTTTCCCCTAAGTCCAGAAATGTATGATTTCTGGATACAATAAGAATTCAATTGCAACAAGTATAACATGTCTGTTCTTACTGCTCAGCTTGGGGGAAGATTGTTTGATTTTGTTGTAGCAGTTGTTTTTGGAGTGGGGTGGGGTCAAAGAAGAAACCATGATGTTCCAATTACAGCCAATAAATTATATATTATAGCACGTGTTGCTCTCTTTTCCTGGAACAAGACCTCAAAGGAAGATAGGACAAGTACAGATACTAGTACTGAACTGAGTTAATTCACACAATTAGTTTTGGCATTCATTAAAAAAAAACCAACTTGATTTTAAAATAGTAAAAGCTTTTATTGTGGAATGAAGGAATTCCTTGTCTCACAGGCCACAGAATGGCTCTTTGAGAATCCTCAGAAATCTCACTATAAAGCCACAATAATGATTCTATTGTCAGGCATTTGCTAGTAATGCCATTTAAATGGGTCCTTAGAAAAATGGGTTGATTTGGTCTGCCAATACAAAATCCAGTATATAGCATGGTTTCAGTGGGAAGCACAAGCTCTTAACATTTCAGGAAGTTCGTATTAAAAAAAAACCCACTGAATTGTGTAGAGTATGAAGAAGTCTTAAAAAATATTTTTTGAATGGGAAATACGAATATAAAGTGCTATCATTTCCTCAAAACTGTTATTTCGTCCATGGCAATAAAGGATTTCCAAACTAGGGTCCTCCGAATATTCATTGATTGAAACTCAGCTGTGCTCCTGGGAAGTTCTGAGAATTCTGGACTATCATCCCAGACCATCCAAGGAATGCCAGATTGATAAAAATTGGACAATATTGTTTACAAGGATGCAGCTATAAGTAATTGTCTTTAAAAGATGTTGAACACCAGCACCCCAGACCCATGCTGAACCTGGGTCCGTTGAAATAATTCCCTTCCTTTCCACCAATTCTCTCATTTCTCATATATACACTAACTATAGGAAGATGTTGGCAACAAAAGATCTGAGCACACCTGCTCAAGGTGCTTCAATTACCTTTCCTACTAACTACATGGAGAAGGAGAACACCCAATAAGGTAGTTTTAGTGAAGTAAATATTGACTTGTGTCAACCAAGGAGAAGAGGATGTAATTTTTCAAGTATAATTTGTTAGGGATCAACCATTAAGGGTAGAACAACTGAAACAAGAGGTCGATAGGACAAGATCTGGATAAAATATCCATTATTTTTTCTTTTAAACCCTCTCACTCTTTCACCATCATTGTTTCCTGTTTACCTGCTGAACTGATAGACCAAGGACATCATGTGATCTTAGAGCATCAAGCTGTCTGTTCTTGATGTAGATCACCAAAACCAGATCAAGAATACTATATTTTAATGTTTTAAAAATTACATAATTTAAAAAGTATGCATAGAACAGACTTACATCAAATCCAAGAATAACAGTCAAATAGGAAGAACGGCAATACTCTTCAACAGAAAGAAACAGACATACACTCACACTCTCTTCTGAGACTAAGACTAAGACTGAACAACCCAGGTTTCTGGCTCCATCTTATGGCCGTTTGATGAAACCATACCCAATTACACTTTTAGGATTCTCTTAAAGAGACAGTATTAAAATGTTGATCCTGGTTTATATATTGTCCAACCCAAATAGCTGTTAGGTGACTCATATTCGTAACAATGGGCAAGTGAAAAATATGGTCAGCAAAGAATACACACAAAGGGTCAGAAAACTTCTAAAAAGCAAACTGAATGGTGGTAACACTATCAAGGCTATAAATACCTGGGCCATACCCATCAGCAGATATACTACTGGGATCATAAACTGGACACAGGCAGAGCTGGACAGCCTGGATAGGAAAACAAGGAAACTGATGACCATACACTATGTGCTGCATCTGCATAGTGATGTAGAAAAGCAGGTGGCAGAGGAATTTTGCAAGTGAAGCAGACAGTCGAGGAAGAGAAACAGGCTCTGGCAGATTATGTGAAAGATAGTGTTGAAGCAGCTTTGATGGAGGTCAACAATAGGAAGCTGCTCTAAGTGCAGCAAACCAAGGATCAATATAGAAAAACAGCAATGCAAACTCACTGACAACTGGTGTAACAAAGCACTGCATGGACAGTTCCTTGAAAAGATCCAAGGAAAAATAAATAAGGAAAAGACCTGGTTATGGCTGACCAACAGAACACTGAAAAAAGAGACAGAAAGCCTGATTCTTGCAGCCCAAGAACAAGCCATCAGAACGAATGCAATCAAAGCCAGAATAGGAAAATCTACTGATGACCCCAAATGTAGACTCTGCAAAGAAGCAATGAAACCATCAATCACATACTGAGCTGTTGTAAGGTTCAGACTGACTACAAACATCACAACACAGTTGCTCAGATGGTCCACTGGAATTTGTGTCACAGCTACCTGCCTGTAGCAAAGAACTGGTGGGATCAATAAGCCTGAAAAAGTGGTCAAGAATGAGCATGCAAAACTACTGTGGGACTTCCGAATACAGACTGATAAAGTTTTGGAACACAACACCCTGGATATCATGATTGTAGAGGGAAAAAAAAGTGTGGATTGTCAACATTGCCATACCTGGTGACAGCAGGTATCAATGAGAAACAACTTGAAAAAATCACCAGATATCAGGACTTGAAAATCAAACTGCAGAGACTCTGGCATAAACCAGTGCAGGTGGTTCCAGGGGTACTCGGCAGACTGGGCGCTGTGCCTAAAGACCTAGGCAAGCACTTAAAAACAATTGGCACTGACAAAATCACCATTGGTCAGCTGCAGAAGGCCACCTTACTGGGATCTGCTCGCATAATCCGCCGATACATCATGCAGTCCTAAACGCTTGGGAAGTGATTTGTGATATGAAACCCAGCATAGTTATTTTGTTTGCTGTGTACGCTGTTGTTTTCTGTGTATAATAATAATAATATAACCAACTCACCACTGTTTTAGCTAAAGAGTCATTGAGGTAGCTTTTTTTCTCCCAAATGTCATGCAAACATCTAGTATCAATTTTATTTCTTGGCTTTAACTTTTTATAAAGAAGGAGCTACATGAGTTAGGAGCTACAAGACAGAAACGATAGTAGATGAATGATTCCTTACATGGGACAACTACAAGGAAAGACTTACTGGTTCTTTCATAAGAAATACGATATCAGAAAAAGGAAGAAACTATCCATTTTCAAAGAGTATTTAAAGATATCCCATCAAGTAATTTATTTTATGTCTATATTGGACTGACGGATATTATAAATCCACCAAATAAGGAGCCCTGGTGGCACAGTGATTAGAACACAGAATTGTAGGCTAACTATGCCCACAGTTCAATCCTGATGGGGCTTGAGGTTGACTCAGCCTCCCACCCTTCCAAGGCTGGTAAAATGAGTAGCTAGATTGCTGGTGGGAGGGGGGAATATGCTGAGATTGTAAACCTCTCAGAAAGTGCTGTAAGCACTGTGCAGGGGTATGTTAGTCTAAGTGCTATTGCTATTTTCTATAATGGTATCCATTACTGTCAATAGGTTTTTAAACATAAAGTTTACTAGGAAAGTTTTTACCAGAACAGAATTGGAAGAGACCTTGTAGGTCATCCAGTTCAATCCCCTATCCAAGCAGGAGACCCTACAACATTTCTATCAGATGGTAGTCTAGTCTCTTCTTGAAAGCTTCCAGTGATGAAGCTCCTACAAGTTCCGAAGGCAAACTGGTCCATTGGTTGATTGTTCTTACAAATGTAACATTTGTTTTTTTTCCTCTTAACTTTGATTATGTATCATCAAGTTAGTGTCAATCCTTAGTGACCTCATTCAACAATTAATTCAGAATCATATAACAATCTTACTGATTCTAATCCCAATACTGAAAATATGCAAAATATTCTGGATGCAAATTTTTCTATGCAGGAACCGCTTGCTTCTGATTTTCTATATCCAAATTAAAATACATATTTATCGATCAGTATTCAACCTGAAATATGCATATTTCAATCTGGATATAGATTAAAAAGTGTCTGTTTCAGGCAGAAAACGTTTTGGCTCTAGTGAGAGGGCTTAATTTTTCCTAAGGTCATGTAAATAACTAATAACAATTCCATCCATCTCCTTCAACTTTATGTAAAGTAGGCTTATTTATTTAAATGTAGAAGCTTCCCAGTCCTACAAGACTGTGAAGTGAACTGCACAGCATTCCTAGAACTCTCTTAAATAACATTGTGCTGAATTTTCTTGTTTCCGAAAGCAGATTTTTTTCTTCCTTAAACAGACAGGATGCTCTTTGTAGAAAGAGGTAAAGAAAACATATTGCTTCACAATCCTTTGGGGAAATGAAAAGTCAGATGACTTGTTGCAGTATGTCTGAGTAAGTGGGAAGGTATCTTAACGCGGTGTAGTGATTAAGTTGTAGGACTAGGTGTGGGAACAACCAGGTTATAGTTCACCCTCAGCCACAGAGGCTCACCATGGGAGCTTGGATCAGTCACTGAGTCCAGCCTAGCTTGCAGAATTGAAAGAGCTATGTGGTGGAGCTTTTCTTCTAGTATTTCAGTGTGCTAAATCATGATTACAGAGATGTCAATTATATCCTAAGGAACAACATAATTAGGTAATTATATGCATTTCCTCCCTAGTGGTACACCTGCTGATGTAGTTAATTTGTATTAGAAGTATATACAAATGATGAATATATTATTGCTAAAATGTATAAACCTTTGTTGGAAAGAAATTGAACATGAAAAATGTATGATTAAAAAGGCTAACATATTTTGGTATAATATGGAATAATGGGAGAATATGCGGATAAAAGTATTGAAATTCACATTATGTTACAACCTTAAAGAAATTAAAATGATGTACTTTTGGTATTTGTCACTGGAAAAAACTGCCCAAAATATACAGTAAAAGTACTTCAAATGTTGGACATGTAACAAAGCCAAAAATTGGATTCAAATGCACACATTAATTCAGAAGATATTAAAGATTAATATACAGCTGAACTAAGATCTATTCCTTTTGGGACTGATGGACAAATGGGAAAAAGTTCAATTATAAGATAATAGCAGTGAGACTGTTATATCCGCAATGGTGGAAAGATGTGAAATAACAAAAATGGAAGAACGGATGGTGAAGTTGATGGAACTAGCTGAGATGGCAAAATTGACATCTTTGATTAGAGAAAAGATAATAATTTTAACGATGATTGGAAGCACCTTTTGAACTTCCAGATGGAAAATATGAGATTATATTATATGGATTTGTTGATTATAAAAATAGTAGATAATAGAAAAAATGATTTTTTCCCCCAAAAACTTAGAATAAGTGATTAAGGTAGATTTATGTTTATGCCAGTTGTAAAAGAAAATTTGAAGTCAATTCTTTGCATTTTTACTGTGTTTTTCTCTGGAATTTTGGCTTTGGTTTCTCTGTCATTCTTTATCTTTTATCTTAATTGTTAATTCTTGTTACTTTTTATTTCTCTAGTTTTTTTTTTTTTTAAATCTACTTAAGTTAGAATGTAGAAGAGTAGGCAGTGATGATAAGTAGTAAAATTACTGCCCCATGAATTGTATTAGTTGCCGTTCAATTATGGGTGCAATTCAAAATGGTGTTCACCAAGTCCTTCGGGACATAGGGCTTGCTTGGCCTGGTCAGTCAGACAGAATACAGATATTCCAGGTCCCATCAACTGATTGTACTCAGCAAAAGCATGCTTTCTCTGTCATGGCATCTGCCTTCTAGAATAGCCTCCCACGCACAGAGACCTATATGTTCCTCACCGTATTTTGAAGGCTTGCTAGTTGAATTGTTTCTTTTGAGGAATGCTCTTCCTTTTGTATTATTTTTGTTTCTATTGTTTTTTCTATTGTATGTTGCACAAGTCTTTTGGAATTGGGCAGCTTTCCGTATTTTTTATTTTCTTAAATATGCTTAAATACCTTCAGAATCAAAAACACCGTTTGTGTGAATTTGTGAATTTATCTCAGGTGTTCCTTATCTATATGAGTTTATTTTTTAAAGACATTGTTCACCATATTAATGACAGATCTTCATAGATGTATCTCTTTTTTAAAAAGCAGTTAAAACATGAAGAGACATTCAGCTTAGTTTGTTATCTATACAGATGATTCCTGTTGAACTTCAGTGATTGGAGAATTAGAAAAAAAACAGAACATAAATGACAATGGCGGATAATAAATTACATTTTTTACTTCCTTTCCCCCCCCCTCATAAGATGTGACCTTTAATTAAGTGATGCAATCAGCAGAACAAATTATCCTCATTTCAATAAAATGCCTGCAATTAAAAAGGCCTAAGAACAAAATGTTTCTAGGGAAACAGTTCTTTAAACAACACAGAAAACTTCCAAACATCTGTAGATCCACCATTGTCTGCCTGCCTATATCTATCTGTCTTTCTGTCTGTCTCTCTGTCTATTTATAATCTATATAATCTACTTTCTAATTTAAATTCTGAGCCCTCAAGACACCTTGTGTGTGTGGTTTGTTTGTTTTTAATCTGTGCTGCACTTTAGACAGAATCTTGGACATTGGGGATTGGAGAGGCTGTCAAAACAAAAACATGTTTAAGTTGCTGCTGCTTCCTAATTGTAGATGTCGTCAAGACAGCAGTTTCATAGAAGAGTGAAAATGGTATTCGAACAGACTGAAATGGTCATTTGTGAAGCAGCTGCAAAAGGCATCGATGCCAACAGGCGTTGACTGAACTCTTGCATCACTCCAAAAAGGAAAGAAACGTCAACTGGAAAGCAAGCAAACACCTACAGCGTGTGCCCGTGTAAAGGGCGGGGGGAAACAGCACTCTTAGTGGGAGAGATTTTGCAAACTTGCACGCCTTAAAACTGTGATTTAATAAAATATTAACAAGACCACTAGTTATTAGAAGGGATTTCTGCAGAGGAATTGTATGTTTTTCTTACAGACAATTGTGTAAATTCCTGAAAAGTTTATATTACAAATTGATTTAAGGTACAGAAAGAAATGAAGAACAGATCGCCATCAGAGTAACAACTTAGGGGTTTTCTTATAGAGCAAGAATTAGTGCACAATTGACTTTACTGGGCAACACTGTTTTAAAAGGTGCAAAAATAGAATGTCATTTTGAGAAGAGTAGGACATAACATTGGTTTTCTAAATATGTAGATGGGCGGAAATATTGGGCTGATATGTACATGGCATGTTGAAAGAATGTACAGAAAGTATCTGCATCATCATTTTCATCATCCTGAAAATTATGCAACTGTCTTACCATCTAAATAAGCTGTCAGTTTTGGCCTGTGTTTGAAGCTGTCAGTTTTGGCCTGTTTTTGATGACTAGAGTTGACTGTGAAGAAATTTAAGAAGCTCGGCTGGAAAAGGCATTTAAAACCAGAGTTTTGTTTAAAGGACATTCCTAATTATCAATCATTTTAGTTTTCAAGAGGGAAAACTAAACTGGGATGGATGGATGGATGGTTTGATGGAAAATTCCTAGATCCTATCCCTTGATATTTTAGATAAAGCTGTAAAGGATTCTTACATGATCTTTCTTTTTCAGTGTCAGAAGAACTTAAAATTCAAATAAAATAGGTATAAAATAGGTCATAAAAATATAGCATGCATAAAAAGTGTGTAAATAATAGAATTAAAACTAAATGATATTTGCCCAGTAGCAGGCCATGTTAACAGGAGTTTCTCTCACCAGCATGAGGTTTTTCTCCATACATGTTGAAGGACATTGTATGCACCATAGTATATGTGAAATAGATAGTTCTCTGCATTCACACAGAGCATCTTTTTTAGGGAATCTGAGCCTCAGAGGAGCCTTTGGGTCAATGCATATTACATTGTGGTAAATGAATTCATACCAATACAGTGCTACATATATTCTTGTGTCTGATAGCCCCATACTAAGTGAGTTTAGAAGACAGATCACTTTCTGAGCTCAGAATACTTGGCAGCTTTTATTCACTTTCATGTGGTTCCTTCCTTCCTCTCTCCCTCTTTCCCTCCTTCCTCCCTTCATTTGTTTTCTTATAGTATATGGGAATAATTTCTTAATGAAGCAAAAACAAAATCCAGTTTCAGAGCATATAGAATACAAATGAACTAATGCTCCAAAGCAGGGCTGTCAAACTCCTGGTTTGCGGGCTGGATGTGTCACACACTGGCCATGCACACCCCCATTTTAATGAAGGGGGCAAATCCTGATATGTCACGTGATGCCGCCCCGATGATGTGAATTTGCTGTAAGGAATACAATTTGTACTATATTTAACTAAAACCTTATGTAGCATTGTGAGATTTAAATTCAAACAGCTTCCCATTCAAACAAAAATCATTTTCACTGGATAGGTTGATATGCCTTATAAAACTGTGGGCACATGAAATACTCCTTGAATTTTCTGAAGTATACTGCAAAGTGTGAATGGTTCCTCCAGTCACAAGAAATTTTAATCAACCAGGAAATATAGTAAATTATTTTCAGAGCAAATCCAGAACTGATAAAGCACCTCAGTTTTTTCAATCATGTGAAGTGACCAACTAAACATTTCATCAAGTTTGATAAATTAGATGGACTCTTTTCCATTAAATGAGACTCTTTTGTATTGTTTCTCACTTTTGTTCCTGTTTACTACCATTTAGATCTAAATGGCAAATCTATGGCAAATCTAGACAACATACTAAAAAGGAGATATATCACCCTGGCAACAAAAGTGCATATAGTCAAGGCTATGGTTTTCCCAGTTGCAGTGTATGACTATGAAAGTTGGACCATAAGAAAGGTTGAGCACCAAAAAATTGAGGCCTTTAAACTATGGTGCTGGAGAAGACTCCTGCAAGTCCCTTGGACTACAAGGTGATCAAACTGGTCAGTCCTAGAGGATATCAACCCTGACTGCTCTTTAGAAGGCCAGATACTAAAGTTGAAAGTCAAATACTAATGAGAAGGAAGGCAACCTAATGAGAAGGCCACCTAATGAGAAGAAAGGACTCATTGAAGAAGAGCCTAATGCTGGGAACAGTTGAGGGCACAAGAAGAAGGGGACAACAGAGAATGAGGTGGCTGGATGGAATCACTGAAGCAGTAGGCATGAGCTTAAACGGACTCCAGAAGATGTTAGAGAACAGGAAGGTCTGGAGGAAAGTTGTCCATGGGGTCGCAATGGGCTGGACATGACTTCACAACTAACAACAAAGATCTAAATTCTGAATTGCATCAGCCTTCTGAGACAAACCAGTTGGCTACCAATAAGAAAATATGCTTGTGACTAATCACAAGTATATTATAATTATTGGTCACAAGTATATTATAATGATACAGAGTCTTACAAAAAATCTGCATAATTGCTGGTATTTTGGTGTCTGGAAATAGCTGTTAGTTGTTCCTTAAGAATATTAAACACAGTTTAGCAAAAGTATGCAAATTGACTTCTATGTTATCTCTAGTATATGATAAGATTTTCTTAGAAAACATACTTTAAAAAATGTATGGAGTTTTGAAATCTTGAAGCAAAAAACCCCTTGCAATACATGCTACATTAATGCTAGAATCTGGTTTTGCATATCAATGACAAAAAGAAACTTTTAATGCATGCTCACCAATTGGAACTTCTGAGGAATGCAAATGGCTTATAACATTTTTAATCATTTTATTATTTTTTTACAATGCATGTTTTATTTGGCATGTCTAAAACTATTTTCTGGTTCTCACTTGAGCATGACAGGAAAAAAAGACACTGTTCTTAAAAACTCTTCAGTACTTCTAGCTAAGGGTTGACAGGAGGAAAGGCAAATAAAGGCATCATTCTGTCCTGGAGCTGGCTATTCCACTGGAAAATTTAGCTGAGTGAAGGGGATGCATGAAAAAACGAGTGGGAATGAATACCTCCATTGACTGGTCTGCTTTCTTGTCAGCTGCTTATTGGAAAGGATGTGAACATTGAAGATATGAAAATTAAACCTCTTATATTCAGTGTTATCTAGCCAAACCAGATCTCCTGTGGTTAATCCTAAAGAGACTGGTATCAATCTTGAATGCAAGCCATTCATGAAAATCTCTTTCAGATACCATTGACAAAATATGGAAATACTGAGCTGAAAAGTGTTCCTTTACATCTAGCCTCTGTAAGCTTTATAAAACTGTGGCTCATGAATTAAGGTGCAACTACATTGCTTGAAGAACACAACCAACTTGAACCAGGAAGCAGGAGGCTTTTGGAGCAAAGGAAACCAATTGCTGTTGGTTTGCCCCCCTCTTCAATAAACATCTGTTCATTTTTATTGTCGAAAGTAGTGTGTTTATCATGGCCTGTTTGTTCAGGCCCTAAATGAAAAGATTGCACTCTGCAGTTTTAGGGTAGAATGAAATATCTATCTATCTATCTATCTATCTATCTATCTATCTATCTATCTATCTATCTATCTAAAAATTTAGCAACTGGTTCTCTGTCAAGTTTCTGGGTGGGTGTGACCATGGTGGGCGTGGCCTAGTTGGCCTCCTGCACCACTCTGGGAACAAAAATGGGAGGCATTTCCTTGAACCTCCAGGAGGCCATTTTTCCCCCCCAGGCTCCGGAGGTTCTGGAAGCTGGAAACGAGCCCATTGCCAGCCTTCCAGAGCTTCCAAGAGGCCCATTTTTCTCCCTCCCCAGGCTCCAGAGGCTTTCCTTGAGCCTCCAAGAGGTTTTCACCCTCCCCAGGCTCTGGAGCTCTCTGGAGGCCAGAAACAGGCCCATTTCTGGCCTTCTGGAACTTCCAGGACACCCGTTTTTCACCCTCCCTGAGCCTCAGCACAGGCCCTGCACTTACCTGAAATCCAAAATGGACATGTGGGGGCTCCTGGGCAGGGCCTACAACTACCAGTTCACCAAACCAGATGTAAAATTAACATCTTGTTCAGCCGAACCAGCTGAAACCCACCCTTGTATCTAATGTATCTATCTAGCTACCAATCATCTATCTATCACTGAATATGGAACATTGGCCTGGTTTTCTATTGAAAGCATTAATATATCCTGTGTGCTTTTTAGGGCTAAGGTGATCCACTCATATCCCCAGATCTCTGCAATTACTTGTTTATGTAGAAACATCTTAACAGTTAGTAATTGGTTACAATGTTAGCACTTTTAATAAAACAACAGAGATGGAAAAACATAATTTTCACTTCGTAAACTGGCTGAGTGAACATGAGAAATTTCAGCCTAAAGGAATGTTTTCCCAAGAAGCTGGAAGCTTTCAAAGACCATGAAAATATTTTTTAAAAAAACAGTGCAGTTATTGCTACTCTGATTCAAGTGTGGGTGTGGGTGTGTAGACTTACAGCTTCAGTAATTTCCTAAAAAACTGTAGCCTCTAGAATATTATGCAACAGCAGAAGATCAGATTTCTGAATTTGAATTGTTATAACATCCAAAATTTATTGTAGAAAACATTGAATTTTTCACACATAATTATATAAGTAACGCCAATATTATTGCTTTGTTTAAAGAGACAGGTAGAATTATGTAAAAAATAAGATGGAAAGACTTGAATTGAACAATAGAAAAGTCCATTAGTGACTCTATTAGGATTGTTCAATTGTTTTTGTGCCAATGAGAATAGGCTTTAAAGTATCTGTATATCAGGTCAACAGTAAGTACTTGATGCTGTAAGTCTATGACAGAAATGGCTCTTACCTTGCTTTTCAAAAGAAAGGCTCAAAACATAATTGATAAGATTAATTGACCAGGAATGAATCTTCCTATGCAAAGAAATCTTGATCATCAGGCTGTAAAAATCGTTATATTTTAAATCTTGCTTGCATAGCAGCATAATTGCTGTGTTCTTTTCAGCTTGTACACAAGAGTGATGATAGAAAAATCATCACAGAAAAATATTACAAGTGATGGAATTTAGACCCTGCAATTCTTCACCTGCTTTGACCCGTATCCAGTCCTTGAATCTTACAATCATTATATTGGCATATTTTCTGTCCCGGTTGCAAATTTCTACCTTTCCCTATCGTGAAAACAATACTTATACAAGTCTCCATAAAGTAAGTTGGGAATCTTTTATTAAAGAAATCCCATCATTATAAACCTCCAATTCAAACCACATACATGTTAATGTTCCCCTTCAACAGTGTCAGACTAAGTGGAGAATATGAATTAAAGTAACATCTTTGCAAAATAATATGTAAAAGGATAGTCACTTTAGCCACTCCCATATTTTATAAAGAATCACAAACTGGCATTGAAAAGGCGAGTAAGTTTCCCCATCCCAGATAAACTAACTTCCCAATTTCTGGCTTTCAATTTTAGAAGGGAAGCTATGAGACAAAATATGTTCTGCTCATTTCTTCCTCTTAAACATACAAACATGGAGATAGATAGATAGATAGATAGATAGATAGATAGATAGATAGATAGATAGATAGATAGATAGATAGATAGATAGATAGAATATGAATGAATTCAGGCTTCCACAATATTTCAGATCTAATTTTCCTATTGAATTCCTAAGTTATTCTGCTTCCTAACACATCTTTTTTAACTCTCACTTTTGAAATGAAATATATTCAACATTTAATCAAAGAAATCAAGCTGAAAATCAAAGTTTTCACATGCAACCCATTCATCAGGACCCGTAATCTGCTGCTCTCTCAACTCTTTTGAGTGTAGCCTTTAGGTTGCTACCAAATTTTAATTTTAGAATAGAATAGAATAGAATAGAATAGAATACCTTTATTGTAATTGCATTCTACAAATACAATGAAGTTTGAAAGCTACTCCAGCACAGTGTCCCGAACACCACATCACAATCACACTACACAGTATTTAAAAATTAAAATAATTAAAATAATAATTAAAAACCTAGTCTAAAACCTATCTAAAACATATAGTAAGTTAGATAGCTTAAAAATGCCACTTTATACATAGGCTAAATCACATATGCATTGTTTGATTCAAGACAATTATTACCTTGGAAAAGAAACTGTTTCTCGGTCTGTTAGTCCTCATTTTAAGACACCTATAATGCCTCCCTGATGGTAACAGTTCAAAATATGAATGTCCAGGATGAGAATGGTCTGTGGAGATTTTTAGTGCTCTAGAGAGAGCCTGGTCTTCACAATCTCTTCCAAAGAAGAAAGAGATCAACCAATGATTTTTTGTGTGCTTTGTTTATAACTCTCTGGTGCATCTTCTTATCCACTACAGAGCATCCAGCATACCACACCGTTGCACAGTATGCCAAAATGCTCTCGATGGTAGAACGGTAAAAAGTAACCAGCAACTTCTCACCCAGACCACTCTTTTTCAGCAGCCTCAGAAAGTGCAGGCACTGTTGGGCCTTCTTTGCAGTGGCCATAATGTGGACTGATCAAGTAAGGTTGTCAGAAATATGAGTTCCTAGAAATTTAAAACTATGAACTCTTTCCACACAGTCTCCATTGATATATAGTGGGAGAAGCTCTGCTTTGCATCTTCTGAAGTCTATAATCAATTCTTTGGTCTTTTTGATGTTCAGGGTGAGGTTATGACTCTTGTACCACAAGACCAGTCTGAGAACCTCTGACCTATAGGCCGTTTCATCTTCTTCTGATATGAGTCCCACCAATGTAGTGTTGTCTGCTAATTTTATTTTTTTATTAATTTAGTGGGACAAGAGGGAGTGCAGTCGTAGGTGTAGAGTGAATACAAAAGGGGGCTCAGCACACAACCCTGTGGAGAGCCAGTGCTGAGAGCAAGAGTGGAGGAAAAATAGCTGCCAATCCTAACAGTTTGGGGTCTGTTAGTAAGAAAGTCCTTTATCCAACAGCAAATGTGAGAGGAGAGGCCCATTTCTAGCAACTTCTTCATCAGTATATCTGGAATGATGGTATTAAAAGCCAAGCTGTAATCAACAAAAAGCATCCTTACATAGCTCCCACTTTGCTCCAGATGGTTCAGTGCAACGTGGAGAGCCATGGCAATAGCATCCTCTGTGGATCTGTTATTCTGATAGGCAAACTGGTATGGGTCAAGGTTTGATGGGAGGCAATCCTGCATATTTACCATGGTGAAGTAATTGAACATATGGGGACCGTTATCTATTTAATTTAATTAACATTTAAATTAGATCAAATTTTAATTCCTTTATCCACCCATTTCTTTGTCCTCACTTGACCAAATTCTTTGTGTTGAAACCAGCATCTTGAAGTGATTGTCCTTGCTTTGTACAAGATTGAGCTTCCCTTTTTTGCATTTATGAATACATTAGGCAAGAGAAACTTTATTTTCTCCTCTCGCCTTCCATAAAGGAACTTAAAGTGGCATCAAGACCGTGGCTTGTGACCATAGTTTTGGCAAAGAGCTGGTCCTGAAAGATTTTTCAAAGATTATGCTTAGAGGTTTGGCTACGGCAATGGATAGCTTTTTCAAGAAGTAGGTACATATTCCGTCCGGTCCAATAGATAGAGATGGTTTTAGATTGCATCGTGCTTTTTCAACATTGTCTACTGTAAAATTGATATGTATTAGATCATTGTAGTTTTCTGTGGTTCAGCTAGGAAATACTGGGCATGATCCATTGCTGTTTACAAATACTGAGCCAAAGAATGTATTAAAGAGGTTGGCTTTAATGGTGTCACCATTGCCGTCTTTACCATTAGGTCCTTTCAGGGGTAGGATGGACCTTTAGTCTTTTAGTTTGTTGTTTAAAAAATTGTAGAAAGCGCGGGTGGAATTGGTACGTAGAAGGTTTTCCTCTTGTTTAATGTGATAATTGGTGCATTCAGTCTTTATCTGGTGGCATAAATTTTTGTATTGGCTTTTGAAGTTGGCAACTTGACCAGGTTTGTTTTTCTGCCAAAGTGATTTCTTTTTGGATTGAAGCTTCCTTATTGTTATGGGCAATTTGTTTTTTCTGGTTTGGGGAGTTGTTATTGGTATATATAGTTTGATGACTCTTTTGATTTCAAGTAAAAATATGTTGTAATGGTCTTCAACAGTATTGCATCCAGTGAATAGAACTTGCCAATCAAGGCATGAGAGATCATTGTCTATAAGATCATAGTTGCCTTTTTTGAAGTTATAATTGGGGATCCCATCATTATGATGATTTTTGTGTGGACGTTATGTTGAGACAAAAGTCAATCATGTTGTGGTCATCAAGTTACCAAAATATTTTCCCCATATAAATAAATTTTCTGATTCCCATATTTATCTGTTTGTCTGACTTTCCATCCATCCTTTTCAGGGGTTAACAGTCTTTTCTTTCTGTGAATGGTTGCTCATTATTTATGGATTTGAATTTATCAGCCATATACACTTTCAGATAAGTGAATCAGAAATTGCATATGTCAGGGATTTCCCTCCATACTATGGATCCTTCCCATTTTACTGAATTGCCAAAAGAGCTAAGCTTCTTAGGAAAGTAGAAATTTTTCAGCTTCATCTCATACTGCCATAAAAAACTAAGTTAAATGGCTTTCCAGATAGTGGAAGACCCAGAAAATGAATTTTCTGTACTGTATACCCTATTGCTTAGAGTCTCCATACAATTGTGGTAGTATATTAATGCGATCTATAAAATAAATAAACTGTTTATATATATATAAGATTATAAGTCATAATAATGGAAGAGAGGGAGGGAGGGAGGGAGGGAGGGAGGAAGGAAGGAAGGAAGGAAGGGAGGGAGGGAGGGAGGGAGGGAGGGAGGGAGGAAGTCTCAGCCAGTCCTTGAGCATTGAAGATTTGTCTTTAAATGACTCCAAACTCCAGCTCCTCTTTCGGACTATGATCGTTTTACATGGGACACTCAACTTTAGATATTTGATGGACAAATATACTAAATCTCCCATTTGAGCTCCCTGGTTTACGTTTGGTCTGTGGTAATTGTTTTGTTTTTAAGAGTTCCGTAAGTGTTAATGCAATCATTGTGAATGATGGAAAAAATTGGCAATAGAAATTTGCAAAATCTTCTCTCAGCCAGTCCTTGAGTATTGAAGATTTGTTTTTAAATGAATCCAAACTCCAGCTCCTCTTTAGGATAATGATGGTTTATTCAATATAGCATCAAACAACAAATACTCTAATTGGGTGAGAATGGCTAAAAGCCAGGCAAGGTTAGAGTTGGGTTTGAGTTTGCTCCCTTTCCTTTTATCACCATTATCATGAGACACACCCAGGCCTATATGAAGTTCTAATTCTGGCTATGCCTCACCCATTATCCCTAAATGCTATTAGCCCTATAATATGTCTACATCCCTACCCTATTCCAACCCTCACTAACTGATCCCCACCTGGTGCCACCTTCACCATGTTTTAACCTGTCCTAATTACCACCTATATATGCCTCAACCTACTTTAACAATATGCACCACATCAATAAAGAGCCAGTTCCCGCAGTTGTTGCAGAATCCATCCTGCAGCCCCGCAGTTGTTGCAGAATCCATCTTCAGCTCTGCTGAGTCATTCCAAAACCATCGGCTAGCACACAAGCAGAAATACAGATCCAGCAGCAGCAAAGATAAGGTGACATGGCCAGCTGACTTGCTAGGAGGCATATTTGAAGCTGACCGGCTCTGGGCGAACTCGGAGCCTGACAGGAAGCCTTGAAACAGAGTGATGGGAAAAATGATTACTGCACCAGCAAAATGTAACCATCTGTCATTTGTAGTATAAAATATATATTTACATGATTGAATCTGATAATAAGAATGTAACATATTATTTATACCTAATCCAAGTCCTTGAGTTCCTTGACGTGAAAGGGAAAAATAGAGATCGTCACAGTATTAGTCTTGTCTAGACAACCAAAGCTGTGGCTTCAGCATGATACTACCCCTTTGGAATTTTTAAGCCCTGCATGGTGAGTCACTGAGATTTTAGTTGTTTCTGTCCTGAAATATGATCACATCACAAATTGTTTCTTCACATTTGCCATATGCTATTACTTAGTATGAAAGTTCACTGACTAATAATGTTTACTGTTTAATCCTACCTCAAAAATCAGTTTCAGAAAAGCTGCCAGTTTGCTGACAGGCTAAAGTAGAACGAAGAGCTGCTATTAGTACCACCACATAATGCAGGTTCAAAATTAAATCTCCTTCAAGTTTGGAATCCATTCCAATGAGAATTTTGTTTTTAAATTTGCCTCCTGAATTCAATTTCACACAAATGTGGGCAACTGAACTGTCTGAATTTCTTTTTAGGAAGGATAAATTCTCCGGAAAGACTAGGGAGTGATATGATAGCAGTCTTCCAATATTTGAAGGGCCACAAAGAAGTGAACAATCTATTTTTCAAAACACCTGAAGGCAGGACAAGAAGCAACGGATGGATACTAATCAAGGAAAGAACAAGCCTACAACTAAATTTCCGGACACTTAGAAGAATTAATCAATGGGATGACTTGCCTTCAGAAGTTGTGGGTGCTCCAACACTGGAGATTTTTAAGAACAAATTGAACAACCATTTGTTGGAAATGGCATAGAGCAGTGACCTCCAACCTTTTTCGAACCAGGGACCGGTTTTGCGATTATTTATTCTTCCACGGACCAGTACCTTCTACTACTAGTCCCTAAAGCAGCGCGGAGCTGCTTTAGCCGGGCTTTTCTCTCCCTTCTCAGTCTCTCCCACCTTCCTCAGTGACCTGTCACCCTTCTTCTTTCCAGCCTCGGGCAAAAAAAAAAAAAAGACTTGGCACAGCCGGCTAGAAAGCACGCCCGAATTCCTCGCAGCTTCCCACCTCCACCTGTGAGGAAGTGGGCAGAGGGAGGGGCAAGGGGTGCAAGCGTGGGCCGGGAAGCGGGACTGGTCAGGGAATGACCTTCCCCAGGAAAGTCGGAGGCGCAGACGCTGCAGCTGCTGCTGCTTCTTTGCGCTCTGGCGACGGATGCTGTTGCGCTCCTTCAGCGCCTGTGCTCAATCTGTTACTCCGGGTCGTGGTGCAGCAGCAACAGCAACAGCAACAGCTTTATCTGCGCACGTGCATGTGCATGGTTGACAGGGGAGAAGGAGAAGGAGAGGAAAAGGGAGACTAGCGCTGGGGCATACTGTAGCGCTCTTTTCTCCCACTTTCCACCTTGCAGCGCCCAAGCTTTGCAGCCCGGTAAAAAATGATCCATGGACCGGTACCGGTCCGGGGACCGGTGGTTGGGGACCCCTGGCATAGAGTTTCCTGCTTGAGCAGGGCTTAGATTAGAAGACCCCCCCAAGATCCTTTCCAACTGTTATTTTGTTATTCCAAGAGCAGGATTTTCACTCAGAAGGAAAAAAAGTGCTACTACTTCCTTCTGGATTCTTTCCCGGGTATCTCACTGGAGCCAGGAAGAGTATCAGTATCATTGAGGGAGACATGATTCTTCAGTTAAAGGCAGGCCATTTGCACAGACCCTATGGCCACCTCATATCTCAATAAGGATGAAAACTTAATACTAAAATTATGAGAAATTCTCATAAAATATTTTTCATCAAATTTAACGATCACGCAGATTCTACAGCAGAATTCCTAATAGAGGCTTCAAGCAAAGTTTTGTCTAATTTGAAGAGAATCTGAAATATAGTAATTCATTGAGTTTGAACACAACACCATTATGATTGTGAGTTATTAATTATTACTCTCCAGTTCAATTAATCTTTTAAAAACCCTTAAGGCAAATTTAAAAAACCATAAATAGATAAGAATATTTTGACTAGTATTGGGAATCAGCAAGTGTAATTAATAGAAAGCCAGGATTTTATCAGCTGCTCTCAACATTTACAAGGAAAGGAGAGGCTGAGCTGTTATAGACAAATCAAATACATTAAAGGTAGAGGAAGCTTTTTGGAAGGTAAGACTAATCCTACCACATCTCCAGATAAATCCAGCCTGGGTGACTTTATAGTCAAGATATGCTAAAAGGGCCAATGGAACATAGGTAGGAAAATTGAAGGGGGAAATGCTTTTCCTGTTCTTGCCCTCTCTCACACAGCAGTATTAGATAGGCTACTTGTAACACTGAAGCAAAAAATTAAAAGGGAGGGATACAGTGGTGGGATTTAAATTTTTTACTATCGGTTCTGTGGGCGTGGCTTAGTAGTTGTGGCTTTTTTTGCAGCACCCCCCTCCCCATTTGGGGGCCTTCCGGGCCTCAGGCAAGCCTCCTGGGGGCAATGTTTTTGTTCCTAGGAAACTTCCCTGTGGCTCAGGAAGGAAAAAACAGAGCCTGAAAGGGACGCGCAACACCCTCCACACTTCATTTTGGGATCTTCTGTGCCTCAGCGAAACCTCCTGGGGCGTGTTTTTGCTACCAGAAGGCTTCCTTGGGGCTCAGGAAGGAAAAAATGGAGCCTGGAGAACAGCAGCACCCCCATGCTTCATTTTGGGACCTTCTGTGCCTCAGGGAAGCCTCTTGGGTGAAGCAGTAAGTAAGCGAGAGGAATCCTGGCACAGCTGATCATAGAAACAGCAGATTGTCAGGAGGGGAAAAAAAAAAGAAATACCTTAAGGAGTGACTGGGTGGGGCAAGTGTCAGGCAGGTGGTGTGAGCGAGCATTGGGCGGACGGGGCAAGCGAGTGACCGGTGATTGGGTCGGGGCGTGACCAGCCAGAAGTTACTACCAGTTTGGCAACCCATGCCAAATCCTTCCCATTTACACAGGTGTGAACTGGTGCAAACCAGATGAATACCACCACTGCTGAATAGAGTTATTGAATCTAAACAAAGGAATCTCAGATGGATTTGGTATAATCACTTATGTGGATCAGAATGTTCAGATTCAAACTCTCTTAATACAACTGATGCATAATGAATAAACTTAGGAACCCACGTTACCAGCAAAATTGCAGTCCAGATATTTTCCATGTCTTTCCATGGAAGTATTCATACATGCTGCTATGCTAAAACATAGTATGTTTGATACATAGCATAAACACAGCCATTTAACTAATGGTAATTTTAAAGCATAGTCCATACTACAGTATTTTGATGAAATGACACTCTGGTATAATAGTTATAGAAATACAACAATGGGGGAAACAATCTTGCACAAAAATATATTAATTGTGAATAAATCCTGTGTGATGCTCCACATTTGTTCAACCATTTTAATTCAAGTAGATGGAAAGGAAATTGGTGAAAAGGGTAGGAAGAATAATTTGGAAAATTCCCAGGTGGCTTTTTCAAATCAGGTAGCAGAGCCAAGTAGGAAGGCTCTGAATGCTGGAAGGATGTGCATCATTGATGAAAAAAGCCATCCTCTCCAAACCACATTAACTCCAAAAGAAATTATAAAGCACCTTTTATTTTACTTTGGGCAACTGGGCAGAATTACCTTTGAAGGTCTGTCTGTAAAAAGAACTCTACAGCTCTATTATGAAAACTGCTTGCATGCTTCACATTTTATAGCATCTTAATATTTTACTCCAAATTTTAAAGAAAAAAATAGATTCTGTGGAGGAGAATCTGTGTCACTCCTTATAGATATACTATAACAATGAAGGCAAGTAAGAAGCAGCTTCTCCCATTAAGTTCTCCCCTGGTGATTGGATTACATTTTCAACCCTACCCAGCTAGCAAGCAATGTGTTGGAAAAGGCTGAAAAGTACATAATGTATTTTCTGGATCTCAGATTTGGATTACCTTGAATTTGGATTACTTTTTTTTCAGGAAAAAGCTGCAGAGGAAAAAAGATAACTTTCTATTTACAAACAGATTTTTCCATGAACTGGAACAATGTCAAAACACAGACAGCTATCTCATTTTTAAACATAAAAAAATGAGATATTTGAATCTCCTTCCTTCAATATCCAAAGTGCAAAACAGAATCCCACCATAAAAAAAAAACATGGAATAAGAGACCAATGAAATATAATAGAGAGAATGTGTGTGTGTGAGAGAGAGAAGAGAGAAGGAGGGAGGGAGGGAGGGAGGGAGAGAGAACAGGGCAAGACATTGCTCAGATTAATTTATCTGGCAGGTTGTAAAGATGATAAAATGTTCCCAGATCTTCTACTAGGCAAAAAGCCATTGTATCTACTTAACTGTGATGCAGAGTTCAGTAGCAGTGGATCAAGCTGGATTGGTCTGTAATTGTGGTCAGACAGTTTCCCATTGTGAAATTGTATGATGCAAGCTGCTGATTCAGAGCTGCGTGTAACCACAGCCGAGAAACTTTGCTCTTTTTTTGCCTTGATTGTCCTAGCAAGACCAAAGAGTAAATATCTTAAGAAACTGATCTCAAACAGACACAGGAAAGAGGAGGAGTTTTGTTATTACGAAGAAATACCAATCTGGAGATGCATAAAAAGGAGTGGAATAATTGAGTAAATCAGCAATTCTCTTGACTCTGAGTATTATTACAAAACTGATCAGATGTCCTCTAGAGAGCGTTGTAGTATAGGTACCATTTATCCACTGGAGAAGAAATGCTCACATATATGTTTAAAACAAAAGTGGTAATCCTTGGATCACTGAAATGTTCCCACCCATCAGAATACTCTGAGTATTTTAAGCCAACCTCTTTTGCAGGAAATGGGTTAAGTCTAAAGCACACATCATCTCCCTCCAAAGGCTAATTTTTCCATTCAGAAGGAGCTGGACAATTCAGTCTTAAGACCTGCAAAACCTTTTTTCCCCCCTCCATGACATTACTAATCAAGTCACAGCAATTGATGGGGGCCAATTTTTTTAATTCTTTACAAAATAATTTATTCCCAGTAAAAAAAAGTTGTCCAATTCTGACATGTGATAAATTATGCATATGTATAAATCTCTTAGCATAAGATTCTAATAAGACAAGGTCCATGTAGAGTAGCATACCAGACTAAATTAGAAAGCTGATCAAACAGGAAGTTGATAAACAGGACTGAAGGACCATAGACATTTTGTACTTCTTCTGAGAAAAATTGGAATTGGAATGGGGAACTTACAGTTAGGGCAGAAATACCATAGGTCATCTAAAACCTGTGTGGATACTCCTGAATAACTTTTGGACTCAGAATTCCTTTTCTGTAAACTGTTTTGCTAAAAAGTGTGGTTTCTTGCTATTTTGAGGTAGGAAATAATACCAATGCTGTAAAATAGGTTTAAAATAGATTTAACATGTTCCTTAAATAAACATAAGAAAACAAAACAACATTTTTCCAAAATTCAGCCATACCCATTTGCATGATCCAAACTTTCCATTAGACTTAAGGCTTCCTGGAAAAATAAATTAAGAGCAGTCCCTGGCCACCAAAAGATTTCTCAAGGCTAAATAAACAAGAATATGACTTTGTGCTTTCTTTAAATGATTAAGTTGGAATATTGCTATTTTGAAATAAGCAAACTCAGAAAAAGAAATTTCATGATTTATTTCATTTATACCTCTATGGAAAAAGATGGATCCTATGCCGTGATTTTGCCCCATGCTCAGCTGAAGTTGAGTAGTTTAGAAGAATTTTCCTGGACGTTCTTCTGATAGAGTTTTGCAGTTTGCCAACTGTGGTCTCCGAGGAGGCACTAGAGATGAGATGGATGGGGCACATGCTATCTCATATTAAGCATGTACTATTTTTACAGCACAAAGTGAATATGTTTACATAAAATACATTTCTAAATTGGACTTTGTCCACTGGGAACTGAACTTCAATAGCCAAACACCTTCTACTGAAGTTTTCTGTACATTGGGGATATTGGCACAGAAGCTCTGGCAGGTGTGTATGTATCCAGTGGTGTTGTATTTTTATTTTAGCAGGGTTGTTTTTTTTAAATGAAGTTCTCTGTTTTCATGTTGTTCACTGCCCAGAGTTTCCTGAAGAGACGGTTGCCACATACAGGTAGTCCTCGACTTACAATCACATGGTACTAGAATTTCCATTACTAAGCAAAATAGTTGTTAAATAAATTGTGCCCAATTTTACAATCCCTTTTGTTTTAAATTTTACAATCCTTAAAGTGGCTTCCTCCGTGACTTCCTCTGGAAGTCAATCCTTCTGTCTGGAAAGGTCACAAATGCTAATCACATGATCCTAGGACACTGCAATTATCATAAATACATGCCACTTGCCAATCACCTAAATTTTGATCATGCGACCATGGGAATGTTTCAGTGATCATAAATGCAAGGATCACTCATAAGTCACTTTTTTCAGTGCTATAGTAACTTATAACAGTTGCTAAACAAATGGTTATAAGCCAAAAACTATGTGCTATATATTATATTAATACATGTAAATATTTGTAATGACAGATTAAGTGAATTCAGATGAAGGTGTATTTTATAACAGAATAGTTTGGCCCCTAAGAAAGAACATTTCCTTTTAATAAGCAGGTGGAAATTTATTTGTTTGTATCCTTTTATTATTTTTACAAATAACTCAAGGCAGCAGACATATCCAGCACACCTTCTTCCTTCCTATTTTACCCATAACAACCACCTTGTGAAATGGGTTAGGGTGAGAGAGACTGACTGCCCCAAAATCATCTAGCTGGCATTCATGGCTAAGGCAGGACTTGAATTCACAGAGTTCCATTTTTTAGCCTGATGCCTTAAGCACTATACTAAACTAGTTCTTTTTAATATTTTGTTAAATCCTTGTGTCAATTTTAATAAAGCATGATTTATCATTTTGGCTAGAACTTTCTTCATCTATAGAGAAACTGTTATGTAATTTTCTTAGAACAATATAGAAACAGTTTATCATTTCTTTCTTCAATCTTGGCATTTCCTATCCCAGTAATAATCACAGCTGATTGATTTAAAAAACTGATTGCCTGTAAAGCACTTCTCAAATTAATGTGTTAGCTTCAAACAGACAAAGATTTAATAGGCTGAACTATGTCTGAAATTAAGTAATTGAACTTTTGTCACTTCCTTAAAACCCATCTGACACCAATATGACCTGCTATATATATGCTTCTATATTCTTTTTTCCCCCTTAAAACAATCTCCAGACAAGCTCAGGTAGAAGCACTGAATCTGTTCTCTGGTCATTCTGTTTCAAGACTGGGATTTGAACATTAACTTCAACATAGTGTCATTGATTACTTCTTAATCCCACTAAGTGCTGGGTGAGGCATAAAATGCATTTCATAATCTTAGACTTAAATGAACCCCTTTTCAAATGAAATTCTATGTTCTGTGAGATGAAATTACAGAATTACTAGCTGCAATTTCTGGCATAGCTATGCTGAAACATTTTCATACTAATTTGTGATCAATTATTGCCCCAATACAGGATAGTTTCCTAGTATAGGATATGGATTTTTGAAATAATTTATTTAGATGTATTCAAATGTTCATGTTGCATTGACTCATTTTCTCAAAATAAAATGAACTGGTTTTATTTGATGTGCTACATGAAGAGACATTAAAAAGTCTTTATTATGCATTACAAAATGAATAAGTAAAGGGCATACCTTAGTGGTGGAATAGATCCACTGCAAGCAGAGAATTCCAGACAAAATCTTTTTTTTTCCCTTTTGGTAAGACAGAAAACATCTTGCCTCTAATCTAGGAAAGTCACTACTAGATAGCAACTAGATAGAAATAGAATTCAAACTTTCAATTAAACACTGCTAAAATAATCAGAACTTAACACTGTTCCATAGATTTATAAAACTAGTAATTATAAAACTAGTAATTTGAAGGATTACTGAGTCCAATCCCCTGCTCACTGAGAAATGCAAATCGAAGTATTATTGACAGATGCTGGTCTAGCCTCTTTTTAATAAAGGGAAGCTCATCAACTCTCCAGTCAATCAAGTCTACTGTACCATTGAACTGCACTTACAAGTACCCCTCAACTTACAATCATGATTGAACCTGGAATTTTGGTCAACAGCATTGTGATCATTAAGTAAGATGCTTAATAACTAAGTGACTGTACAAGTGGTTAAGCAGATGGAACAAAAGAGCTGTTGCCAAGATGTGTGTGGGGCATACAGGCAGCTGCCCTCCATGCACAGAAAGGAACTGCAGCACTGGGTTGGAAAAAAGAAGCTTGGATATTCATGATGCAGGGTAAAATCAACCTTACAGGCAGCCTCTCCGCTTCAAAGACACTGGTTGAAAATGTCTGTGCCAAAAGCCAAGCAGGGTTTTGGCATGGAAGCTTGCAACAAGGGATTGCTTGGGTTGTTCCAAATTGCCCCTTTCTGCAACTGCCCTGTGCCAAATTCCTGCTTGAGTTGTGGCCCGGATTTTGTCAGCCAGCCTCTTTGAGAGCAACAAGGCTGCCGGGGTGGGTGGGGAGACACTCCACATGGCACGAAATCAGCCCTTCAATCTTGTAAGCAGATTCCACCTCTGGATAGGTGAAAAGGGTCTCTTCTAAAAATGGATCCTGATTGATCTTTTTCAGCCAGTCCCCAGGACCAGAGGAAGTCCTGTCAGCAGGCAGCTTTCATCTTTCCCTTTCAAATGGCAATCACGTGACTGCAGACCGCTTAAACACTGTTAGTGTGAACAGGTTGCTAAGAGCCTACATTGCAATCTGGTGACCATGGCAGGAGGGGTGGATTGCAACAGCCATAATTTTGGGCATGTGTCACAAGTCCCTTCAATTCAGTGCTTTCGTAAATTCAATACTGTTACAAAGTATTTTCTAATATTCAATCAAAACCTGTGCCCCTGCATCTTAAATCAATTATTCTTTATTCTATACTCTGAATCAAGAAGAAAAAGGGTCCTGAAACATTCTTTCAGGTACTTGAAGAGTGGTATCCTATACTCCCTTAAATGTCTTTTACAAGGATCTTCCTATATCTAGCTCCTGAAGTTGCTTTTCTCAGTGTGAGAAGCTAAGCCTTGCTATAGCTACTTTTGGAGGGGAGACAAAAGTCTCCAATTTTATGTCTATGGAGATTGTCAATAACTTAATCATGGTTGATCCAAAGGTGCTTTTTCAAAAGGTAACTGGACTTTATTTTTCCTTGAAGATATTTAGCTTCTCATCCAAGAAACTTCAGTCTGAACTTGATAAAATTCATGTTATTAGA